>NC_092383.1:5223795-5523795 GCF_030028105.1 Mobula birostris
TAGCTGGACTCCACTATGACTTTTGCCCATTTCCCCTCCCTCCACTGCCCCGTCCCGTCCCGTCCCCTTTGGAAAGATGGCATCTCAATACTAGGGGAGCTGCCACCGGAGCCTAAACCTTCAGCGTCGTGTGTTGGTGTGAACTATCTCTGTTGCAATACAACTCTAAGGTTGATCTTTGATTCTGATCAGAATAATTAACCTTTCCTTCTGGAAGTTTTGCTCTTCTCTAGCAGGGCACCACTGCGAGTTTCTGTCTGCATTAATGGCCCACTGCAAGTTTCTCACGGTTTTCCTGTTCTCTCTCTCCCTCCCTCCCTCCTCTCACCTCCATCGCTCTTATGGCTTTGCCTTTACCGTGATTTTCTTTCCCAATTTTTTTTTCTCCTTCAACTTTCATTCCATCACATGTCACATTGGTTTCTCCGCAGCAGCAGCAGCTCCAGGCTCAGCACCTCTCCCACACTCACGCTCCCGTCCAAATGCCTCCCCACCCCTCCGGACTTCAGCCTCCTGGAATCCCCCCCGTCACCGGGAGCACCTCCGGACTCCTGGCTCTCTCCAGCGCCCTGGCAGCCAGGCTCAGCTGTCGGTGAAGGACGAGAAGAATCACCACGAACTGGACCATCGAGGTGAGGAGCCCCTTGGGCTAAAGGGCGAGGGGTGTGTGTGTGCAGTCCAGCTGACGAGGGCAAGAGACTTGGTGTCGGGCGGGTAGCGATTACAGGGCCGGCATTCGAAGCCCATTTCCCGCCATTGCCTGTGAGGATAAACCCAAGAGATCTTGCAGATGGTGCTGGAGGAACTCAGCAGGTCAGGCAGCCATCTACGGAGAGGAATAACGAGCCAGCGTCCTGATGAAGGATCTTGCCCAAAGCATTCCTCTCCGTAGATGCAGCCAGACCTGCTGCTCTGTAAGGAGTTTGTGCGTTCTCCCCGTGACTAGGTGAGTTTCCTCCGGGTGCTCTGGTTTCCTCCCACAGTCCACAAGACGTACACATTGGGGTTAGTGAGTTGTGTTGGCACTGGAAGCACGGTGTCACTTGTGGACTGCCCCCAGGCAGTCCTTCAAATGACACATTTCATTGTGCGTTTTGATGAACACGTGACAGAGCTGATTGTTAATCTTTAAAGTGTGGAGCCCTGGCGTCTAACTAAGCTTGCTGGCTGTTGGCAATCACCGTGGCTGCTGTGGGGGGAGCAACAGAGACAAGACAGTTGAACTTGAACTAGAGGAGGTTTTGGTTTGCTGGTTTTTCTGGAGGAGCCGGGGCAGTGGGAATAAATTGGCTTTTGTTTCCGAGTTTTATTTAATTTATTGAGACAGGTCCTTCTGGCTCGTTGAGTTGTGCCGCTCGGCAACCCCTGATTTAACCCCAGCCTGATCACAGGACAACTTATAATGACCAATTGACCTACCAACCAGCATGTCTTTGGACTGTGGGAGGAAACCCAGACAGTCACGGGGAGAACGTCCAAACTCCTTACAAGCAGCAGCGGGAATTGAATCTGGATCGCTGCTACTAAAAGTGTTGTTCTAACCTTGTCGCCCCACGGTATGGGTTTATTATTGGCAGATATACAGTAAAAAGTCTGTCTTGTGTACTGTTCATACAGGTCAGATCATTACACAGTGCATTGAGGTAAAGTAAGGTGAACTACTAACAATGCAGAGTACCGTGTAAAAGCTGCTGAAAAAGTTGCATTGTAGGCCAATTGTGAAGCGCAAGATCGTAACGAGGTAGATTGTGAGGCCAGAGTCCATCTTATTGAATAGGAGGTCTGTTCAAGGGTCTGACAACAGTGGGTAGAAGCCGGTGGTGTGCACGAATCAATTGCACATTACAGGAGGATGAGGAGTCAGGACTAGTTAACCTTCAACTAGATTGTGGGCTGCCATAAACAGAAGAGATTCTCCAGTTACAGAGCAACACCACACACAATGCTGGAGGATTCCACCCCCCCCCCCCCCTTTTTCCATTCCCATTCTGACTCCACTCTTGCCCTTTCCCTTCTCCTCTCCTGCCCATCACTTCCCTCTGGAGCCCCTCCTCCTTCCCTTTCTCCCATGGTCCACTCTCTCCCATCAGATTCCTTCTTCAGCCCCTTTTCACCTCCCCTCCCCCATCCACCTACCTTCCCCCTCACCTGGTCTCACCTGTCACCTGCCAGCTTGTCTTCCCTCCCCTCCGCCACCTTCTTATTCTGTCTTCTTCCCTCTTCCTTTCCAGCCCTGATAAAGTGCAAGATAGACGTAACGAGATAGATGTTGACTATTTATTCCTCTCCGTAGACGCTGCCTGGCTAGCTGAGTTCCTCCAGCATTTTGTGTGTTATTGTGGGTTTCCACAGCCATGACGTTTTTAGGAATTATAAATTACTCTGGAAAATACTTTGAGAATGAAAACATAGGAAAGAAAGCGCATTCAGTTCATGTTCATTTTAAGAAATAGAGGTTGTAGAAGGGTGCAAGACGATTCTCCCCGCCCCATGAATAATCATCTAATGGGATAACAGCCTTCATTATCTGATTGGCTGAGAGGATGCCAGTTCATTTGAAAGATGAACCAATGGCAGGATTGACAGGTCATGTGGTGCAGACTGTGAACATTGATTGGAATCGGCAACTTTAACCCCGTCACAGAAGTTGCCTGAAACAGCTTATTTTCCTTGACAATTCTAACCTGTGAATTTTTTCCCCCTCTTCTCTCCCGCCGATGTCTGACTGCTACGCTGCAACTCCTGCCTTGTTGAATTTGATCTCGTAGAGAGGGACTCCGGTGTGGTAAGTGTCAGAATCACTTTCAGTCCTGTCATCGTTGGCACGGTCTTCACTGTTCCCAGAACTCCCTTTCCTGGGTCTCCTTCCACCTATAAAGCCTTGTCACCAGAAAAATACCACACATACTTATCAAATGCTTTACATTCTAACTCTGTAGAATTTATTCACTATATCTCAAAGGTCCAGGATCCAACTGCATGTCTACTTCGTAGCTGTTCCATGAATGTCATGGGACAAAATCTCAGAATTGGGTTTATTATCACAAACGTATGTCATGATCGTTGTTTTGCAGCAGCTGTTACAATGCGAGACATAAAATGTTACTCTAAGTTGCAGTAAGAATGTATTTTACAAAGGGCAAAATAGTGTTCAGAAATCTGATGGTGAAGGAGAAGAAGCTATTCCTAAATTATTGTGATTTTGGATGGAATTGGGGTACTTTTTGGGATTGTTGAAGCTTTCTAAATAGCATAAGAGTGTTGTGGTGGTTGAGATTGACATAGACCGAGTCCTATACAACTTCCACATTTCCCTTCCTCCACAACTTTTGGGTGGTTTTACCAGAACGAGTCATACATTGCTGAGTGCCTTTATGAATTGCTACAGATGCTCTTTCATGGAAATAGCGCCCTGCCCGTGGAGACCAAACGGGCAGGCTTGTATGTAGCACCAAAAACCGTGGCTCGTTGGACTCTATTGCCTTTGTCTGGATCTCTACATTTTACCGTGGACCTGTCTGGGCTAAGGATAACGCAGGGACCTTTAATTGAGTGAAAAGGCAAAGGACAGGGGGAACGAATGAGCTTACGTTCAGGAGGTCAGGCCACTATTGTAGGGAGCAGTAGATGGAGTTATCTCTTTTGGTCAGACCTGTCTGCAATATGAGCCACCTAATGGAGACCTTGAGCTGACCCTTCCCACGTGGTTACTCGGAGAGCAGTAATGCGCTGCCTGGTATGGTGGTAGAGGCAAATACATTAGAGGCTTTTAAGAGACATTTGGGATAGGCACATGGATGTAGGGAGAATGGAGGGATATGGACGTTATGTTCGTAGGAGGGGATCTGTGTTTGGGTGTTTTGACTTGCTGGTTCGGCACAACATTGTGGGCCGAATGGCCTGATTCTGTGCTGTACTCTTCTGTGTTCTATCTCCCATTCACCTCACATCACCCCTGTTTACAGAGCAGCTGCCCAAAACACTTTCAGTGCTAAGTTAGTACTATCATCGTATACACAAGGCCACGTATGCACGGCCACCAATAAAAAACTTACTTACGGCAGCATCATATCAGATAAGCAGATTTCACAAGGAAAACATAAGTTAAACATAAATGATACACAACGTTTACAAAAAAACACGAATAGAACCAGAAAAAAGGCCTGTTTCATTGCATTATCAGAGTAGTCCTAGTGTGGCTAAAACTAGTGGATTAGGGTGGTGCTGGTTGAAGGGGAGTAGCTGTTGTTGAACCTAGTGGAGTGGGACTTCAGGCTTCTGTACCTCCTGCCCGATGGGAGCTGTGAGAAGACGGCGTGGCCCATGTGGTGGGGATCTTTGGATGTTGCCTTTCGAAGCCTCCTTTTGATACTACCGATGGTGGGGAGGGATGTGCCTGTGAGTTATTGAGCAGAATCCATTGCTTTGGAGAAGGTTTGGTGCAGTTTCCTCGAGAGCTTTTCTTCTGGATTGAAACCATAAGACCCAAGAACAGAATTAGGCCATTCAGCCCATTGAGTCTTCTCCACCATTCAGTCATGGCTGATTTATTACCCCTCTCAAACCCATTCTCCTGTTTTCTCCCTGTAACCTTTGGCATCCTCATCAATAACCTAGCAACCTCCACTTTAAGTATACCCAAGGACTTGGCCTCCACAGCCATCTGTGGCGATGAATTCCACAGATTTCACCACCTACTGGCTAAAGAAATTTCTCCTCATCTCTTTTCTAAAAAGGACGTCCTTCTATTCTGAGGCTGTCCCCTCTGCTTGTAGGTTCTCCCACTGTATGAAACATCATCTCCACGTCAACTCTATGTCGGCCTTTGAAGCTTCTGTTTAAGAACGAGTGTAAGCCAATGAATGAGATTTCCAGTGTTTAAACGTGTGGAGGAGCCAGGAATCAAATGAAATGGCTCTGGCTTTCCTATGTCAACTTTTGGTGCTTTTACACTCTCCTTCCCTCCTCACTGCCTTGACTCCCAATTATCTCACCCCTTTGTGCCTCTAAGGCTGCCTTATTGGAAGTTACAGACATGGAGATAAGTTCTTCCTTCATTCCCTCAGAGGAAAATACCCCCCCCCCCCCCAACCCATCCACCCACTGACAGCACCGGCCAAAGATTTGCTTATTCCTTGTCTTCAGCCTAACCCATGAATACAAGCGGCGAATTATACTCGTCTGCTCATTTGCTGGCTGCCTGGGCCATTTATTAGAGAGGTTTAAAGCATTCAGCTGGCTCGTACAGGCCTGTGCGAGTTTGTGTTTCGAGTGACTGAGTTCTGTGAATGCATGCAGTCAAGGTCTGAAGGAGTGAAAATCCCCCCTGTGATTAAGAAGCCATTTTATCCTTGATCAGACATTGCTATTATCCAGAGGCAGTTCACACTGTGCTTTTGGCCCACATTATTTCTGTGTGATGTGGACATTTAACTCCTGGGGAGATATTTTCTTTCGATGATTGTTGATGCTTTTTTCCCCCTTGGCCTGACTGCCTCACCAACACTTCACATTTACATTTCATCTTTGTATATAAAAAGGTGTATTTTTTTATGTACAAAACACCGTGCTATACCCAGCAATGTTAATAACCTGGGTCAAAGGTTTCAGTTTAATATCAGAGAATGTATACAGTGTACAACCTGAAATCCTTGCTCTTCACAGACGATCCATGAAACAGAGGAAAAAAACCCCGAAGAATGAATGACAGAAAAGGTTAGAAACCTAAAGCCTCCTCTCCCCCCCCCCCCCCCCAATGCACAAACCCTGCAAAAGCATCGACCTCCTCCTCCTCCCCTCCCACTTGCTTCAGCAACAGCATCAAACCCCTCTCCCCATCACACACCATGCAAGCAATAGCAAAGGCCTCAGAGACCATGATCAAGAGTTAAAGTTATCATCTCAGACAATCAATCTCTCCCCTCTCTTTCTCCCTCTCTTTCTCCCTCTCTTTTCTCCCTCTCTTCTCCCTCTCTTCTCCTCTCTTTCTCCCTCTCTTTCTCCTCTCTTCTCCTCTCTTTCTCCCTCTCTTTCTCTCTCTCTTTCTCTCTCTCTTTCTCTCTCTCTCTTTCTCTCTCTCTCTTTCTCTCTCTCTCTCTCTCTCTCTTTCTCTCTCTCTCTTTCTCTCTCTCTCTCTTCTCTCTCTCTTTCTCTCTCTTTCTCTCTCTTTCTCTCTTTCTCTCTCTGTCTCTCTGTCTCTCTGTCTCTCTGTCTCTCTGTCTCTCTGTCTCTCTCTGTCTCTCTGTCTCTCTGTCTCTCTGTCTCTCTGTCTCTCTGTCTCTCTCTTCTCTCTTCTCTCTTTCCTCCGCTCTCTTCTCCTTCCCCCTCCCCTCCCCCTCCCCTCCCCCCCCCTCCCCCCCTCCCCTCCCCCTCCCCTCTCCCCCCCTCCGTCTCGAGATATTGCTCCTGCGGAGGGGTGACCACCAGCTTGCTGCTTCGATGATGCAATCTGTAGTATTGTTTATTCCAGTTCCCCTGACTTCAAGGAAATGTAGAATCTTGCTCACCATCGAGAGAGAGAGAGAGATAGATAGCTCGAGTGCAGAGGCCTCAGTCCTGATCTCGGATGCTGTCTGTGTGGAGTTTGCAAGCTCTCCTTGTGACCACGTCTTTCTCGTGGTTCTGGTTTTCTTTGCAAACCCCAAAGATGTGCACCGTTGAGCCTTAGGGTCTTCAGAGTCTTATGGCACTACAGCTCAGAAACAGGCACTTTGGCCCATCTAGTCCATGCTGAACTGTCATTCTGCTTAGTCCCCATTGACCTGCACGTGGACCACAGCCCTCCATACCCCTCCCCTCTGTGTACTTATCCAAACTTCTTAAGAATGTTACAGTCAAGCCTGAATTCACCACTTCCGCTGGCATTTCATTCCACATTCACTCTGCCCTCTGAGTGAAGCTGTTCCCCCTCCTAAATGGTCGGTCAATTGGCTGCTCTAAATTTCCCCTAGTGGTAGAATCTGCTAAGAGTTAATGGGAATGTGGGAAGAATCATAATAGGTTTGATGTGTGTGGACGGTTGTCATGGGTTACCAGGCTGAAGGAGACGTCTGTGCCATGTAACCCTGAAACTTGACATCTGGCCAATTGGATTTGGCTCAGCAGCTCGGGCAAAGGGTTGGGTTTTGATGCAGGAAAGTATCGAGGGGAAGCGGTGTCACTGGGGGGCTTCAGGTCTTGGGGTGTGGCTGTCAATGTAAATTGGGGATGACAGGCCAGAACTGGACAACTGCAAGAGAACAATGCCGGCCCTTCGGCCCACAATGTTGTGCTGAACTTTTTCACCTATTCCAAGACCAGTCGAACCCCTCCCTCCCACATGATCCTCTATTTTCTTTCCATCCACAGGATTAAGCTGTGTAGTCAGTTACAGATCCAGTGCAGGGGCTGTCGTAGAGGTGATTGAAGGATGCGAGTTTCTCCAGTACTTTGTGTGTGTGCGTGTGTGTGTGTGTGTTGCTCCAGATATCCAGAACCTGTCGAACCTCTCGTGTCTCAGTATGTGCCGTTTCTGGGTTATTATGAGGTTCCAGTCTGTCCAAATAGGGAGAGGAAGTGCGACGCCCCTGCCTGTTGCAGTCTGCTTGTGACTTCAGATGTATGATCGTCCTTGCCCCTGAGATGGTCCACCAAGCCCGTGTTCACTTAGGGACTTGGAATGAAGATTGTTCTTCAGTGGTGCCCACGTTTCACCTGCTGCTGCGGTGTGAGTGATTTAGGAAGTGGGTGGATTGGCGGGGAGGGCCTGTACACCGGACTGTTGCGTGGAGCACATGGTCTCCCATTGGGAGTGGAGCAAGGTGGACTGTTGACGACTCAAGGCCTTTCATCTGGGCCACTTATTAAGACTGAGGGGAGGTAGCCGGGATAAAACGGTGGAAGGCAGATGATGGGTGGATCCAGGGGAGGGGTGATAACGGTAAGAGGGAGGGAGGGTGGGAAGAGCCTTGTTTTTACTTCCTGTGTTGTTTCGCTGAACATTGCAGATGTGCTATGTTGGCACCAGAGTGTGTGGTGACACTTGGAGGCTGGCCCCCAGTACTTCATTAGGTCGTGTTGGTTGTTAACTCGATGGGCCAAATGGCCTAATTCTGCTCTTATATCTTGTGGTTTTAACACAAAAGATGCTTTTCACTGTACACGTGATAACTTTGAGGATCATTATCTTTTCATAGTGGAGAGGCTTGTGAGTTTCTGAGATACCAAGAGTGATGCCGTCTTGGAGTTTAGTCACCTGACACTTAGCTCGTGGAGGGGGGCCTCTCTAGGTCAAGGCTGAGGTTCTCGACAGGTCCTCAACAGTGGGGCTGGCAGAAGATGATGACACATCAAACTGGCAGTGAAGGAGGCTGCCACAGTGAAGGGTCCCCAGTCACCTTGCGTTCTGTGCCACTGGACCCTGACCCCGAGCTATCGAGGACCGTGTGGTGGCTACCCGTACATCAGCCTCCCCGCATTAATCAAAGTCCCGCACAGGCGTTCTCCCTTAAGGGAACCCATCCCATCATGTGGATCCCAGATAGGTTTCTACAGCCACCTGAGATCCCTCCAATAGCCAACCACTTCGGAGAACATTGCACGCAACATGGAGGTGGTGGGTGGACGTGGACGTGACAAAGGGCCAGTGATAATGGAGGTTCCCTCTAGTTACTGAAGTGGAGTACCGAATGAATCAGTGGAATGGAACAGCTACCAGATCTGCAGCCATTTTAACCCTCTGTGAGGAAAGGGTCTGCGGATCTGTCTGCTGTTTCACCTTAGAGCAGTGTCCAGATTTAAGACCGTAAAACATAGCAGCAGAATTAGGCCATTTGGCCCATCAAGTCTGCTCTGTGATGAATTATCATGGCTTATCTATTATCCTTCTCAACCCCATTCAAAGGTTTCAAAGGTACATTTAATGTCAGACAATATACAATATACATGCTGAGATTGTCTTACCTTCTCCCTGTAACCTTTGACTTCCCGACTAATCAAGAACCTATCAACTGCTTTAAATATATCCAATGACTTGGCCTCCACAGCCATCTGTGGCAAGAAATTCCTCCTTATCTCTGTTCCAAAGGGATGTCCTTCTATTCTGAGGCTGTGCCCTCTGGTCCTCGACTCTCCATTCCTCTCTACATCTTCTCTAGCTAGGCCTTTCAGTATTCGATAGGTAAACATCTTGAGGTATCCTTCTTTTCTCACTTGCTTATGGGAATTGGAAACTGCTTTCTGGAAAGAAGTCGTTAATGTATACGCTTTCGGCCTCTTATCTTTCCTTTTCTCCCTCCCTCGTTCTCCTTCCCTCCCTCTTTCTCTGGTACAAAGGTTGTGTCAGCGTGAGAGGATTTTGGCTATTGTCTGCTTGGGGCTGGGGGCAGTGCCTTTGTGTGGATTTTCTGAGGGACATTGGCGGGAGGTTCGCATTCTAGTCAGCTGTGTCCTGGCTTCATATTGATTTCCTCATGTCACTGTGGACAAAGCCCCAAGCTGCAGATCATTGCGAGGGGACACGGGGAAGGGAGGGGGGGAGGCTCTAGGAAGGGCAGAACGAAACAAGCAACCCTTCAGAACAGCGACTGCACACTACTTGAAAGCAAAGTCTGTTTTAGTCGCAAGGCTGCTCAGAAAGCAAGATTCTTTTCAGGGAGTTTTTAAAAGAGAGTTTAAGGGAAAACCTTGGTAAAAGGCCACGCACGGTTTCATTCATTCATAAAAATCGGGAAAAAAAAAGTCTTGAAGAGTCCATCAGTAATGTTTAGTGAGTTGGCCGTGTGCCCGGGGGGAGGCTGAATGATCGATTCCCCTCGACGCTTGACATAACACTCTGGTATTCTCAGCTTCACTGACTGGGAAGAAAGGTTCCATTTGGCTCAGTTGGCACTAAAAAGAGAGGACAGCCCCCATCAGAGCCCTTCCACGCCAGGTTTAAATTGTCCAGAAGAACACCACTATTATTTCTGCTTGGTACATCAGGATGTGACTTTCTGGGGTCTGCAGGCGAAGACGATTTTTTTCCCACCCACTCCAACCCCTCTATCTCTCTCACACTCTCCCCTTACCTCCTTATCCCCCTCACATTTATATCACTCTCACTCCACCCCTTTACCCCTCTCGCTGCTGCTGAACTTTACCCCTGTTGCTCTCCCCCTCACTTTCACTCCCTCCATCTTTACCTCCCTTGCTCCATACATTATCTCCCCCTCGCTTCCCATCTATATCTTCTGCTCCTCCTCCCCTACTTTAACCTCACTTGTTCCCCCCTCACACCCACGCCACTTTCTCTCACTCCTCCCCTTTACCTCCCTTGCCCCCCACATCTATATCTTTTGTTCCCCTCCCCCCTCCCCCCTCCCGTCTCTCTCCCCCTCTCACTCCCCCCTCCCGTCTCTCTCTCTCTCACTCCCCCCCTCTACCTCCCTTACTCCCACCCCTTTAACTCCCTCACACTACTGCCAAATTCTTTGCACGCTTTTCCGCCTTCAGCAGTGGTTCTTGTTGAGAGAATCTTTCATCAGCTCCCCTCCAAGCCTCTGATTCCGTGCCTGTGGCAGTCTGGGAAGGAACAGGCTTGTGTTCCCTGTAAAGCACTGACAGATTTGCACGCTGTTGGCCTGTGTTCAGCCCCAGGCTGGAGTCTCCTCCTTTGTGGAGTTGCCGGAGCTGCTTTCAGGGGAGGCATGAATGGAGGCCGTGTCATGTTGCTCTCTGTATCTCCTCCCCTATCCCACCTTCGCCCTCTCCCCTCTGGTTTTAATTGAAGAGTTTAGCTCTGAAGGGCCGTCGCATCTTCACATCTTGGCCTGACTCTTGGTTAAGAGCTGAATTGCTTTGAGAAGGGCTCTTGTGTTGGCCGTGGTTAGCAGTTTGATGCTTTTTTTTCCATCGCTGGCCATTTACAACGGGGGGAGCGGGGGTGGAGCAGTACTAAGTGGAAAGTCTTTCTCATTTCAGCAAGGGTATATTGTACTTGGGGTTCACTGCTGTCCAATTCACCACCTTCTGTCGACTTTCTCAGGAGCTTATTTAAATACACAAATTGGCCACTAAGTGTATCTTCGTGGTCTTCGCTGCTGTAGCCCAGAACAAGTTTCGGCGTGTTATGCATTCAGAAATGCTCTTCTGCACTCCACTGTTGTAACGTGTGGTTATTTGAGTTACTGTCGCCTTTCTGTCAGCATGAGTCAGTCTGACCATTCTCCTCTGACCTCTCTCATTAACAAGGTGTTTTTGCTCACACCCACAGAACTGTTTTTTGTTTCTCACACCATGCTCTGTAAAGTCGGGAGACTGGTGCGTGAAAATCCCAGGAAATCAGCAGTTTCTGAGATACTCAAACCACCCCGTCTGGCACCAATGATCATTCCACGGTCAAAGTCACTTAGATTATGTTTCTTCCCCATTCTGATATTTGGTCTGAGAAACAACTGGACCTCTTGACCACGTCTGCATGCTTTTATGCATTTGTGTTACTTCCACGTGATTGGCTGATTGGATATTTGCCTTAACAAGCAGGTGTACAGGCGTCTCTAACAAGTGGCCACTGGGTGTATATTTACACGTGTTGGGGTCTTACTGTGGTGTGTTAGAGCGAGCTGCAACATCATTCAACAAGTATAAAAAATTGCATTAAAAATGAAGTAAGAATTTGAAGGACAGACGTGGAATAAAATGTGTATAAAGCAGAAATCTCAGCATGCATTTACAGTGTAAACAGCATTATAAAAAAATAGTTATAAAAAAAGTGTTTACACAGCTGTGGTGGGGGTAATAGACGGGGGTGGGGACTAACTTGAATGATTGATCAGATTAACCACCAGGGGAATAACCTTTTAAGATGGTGTGAAGTTTTTTGTTTTAATAGCCCTAAGGTGCTTTCCAGAAGGGAGGTTTTGGAAAAGGCCGTTTGGAGGGTGGGTAGTGTCTGCAATGATTGTTCCTGTCTGCGTCTTTGTCCTGGACACACACAAGTCCTGCAGTGATGGTAGACTGCAGCCAGTGATCTTCTCTGCTGACCTGACAGTTCACTGTAATTTTTGTATATTGTGTAAAGATGCTCTCTCTGATGGCAGTGTAGAATACCAACCTCATACCAACATGACCTGCAGTTCATGGCTTCTTGTGCACTTGTTTCTCCCCTGCACCTCACCTCTGGTTGACAGATTCCAGTGGGACTTGGAATCGGAGTTGGCGTAACCAGAGCTCGGGGCTGAACCATAGGTAAATTGCCGGGCGACCCAGTACTGTAGCGGCTAGCATAATGCTGTTCCAGCGCCAGCAAACCAGGTTCATATCCCGCCATCGTCTATAATTCCACGATCACAGTCACTTAGATCACGTTTCTGTCCCATTCTGATATTTGGTCTGAAGCATAACTGAAACTCTTGACCATAAGACCTTAAGGTAAAAAAAAAGGCATCCGTTAGTCTTGCGAGACCATGGATCTGCGCCTGGAAAGTCTTCACTCTCCAGGGCGCAGGCCTGGGAAAGGTTGTATGGAAGACCAGCAGTTGCCCATGCTGCAAGTCTCCTCTCTCCACAACACCAATGTTGTCCAAGGGAAGGGCATTAGGACCCATACAGCTTGGCACCAGTGTCGTCGCAGAGCACTGTGTGATTAAGTGCCTTGCTCAAGGGCACAACACGTTGCCTCGGCTGGGGCTTGAACTCATGACCTTCAGGTCGCTAGTCCAATGCCTTAACCACTTGGCCATGTGCCCACAAGACCTTAAGGTATAGGAGCAGAATTAGGCCATTTGGCCCATCGAGTCTGCTCCTCCATTTTATCACAGCTGATCCATTTTCCCTCTCAGCCCCAATCTCCTGTTTTCTCCCCGTATCCCTTCATACCATGACCAATCAAGAATCTATCAACCACTGCCTTAAATATACATAAAGACTTGGCCTCCATGGCTGCCTGAAAGGAATTCCAGTTTCACCATTCTCTGGCTAAAGACCAAATTTGCATGTTTTTATGTTCTCTCCATGACCATGTGGGTTTCCTCCAGGTACTCTGGTTTCCTCCCACCCTCAAACATGTATGGGTCACATGGGTGTAATTGGGCTGTGTGGGTTCGTTGGGCCAGAAGGGCCTGTCACTGTGTTGTGTCTCTAAATAATAAATAAATTGGCTTATTATCGTGATGTGTATCGACGTACAGTGAAAAGCAAGGTTCTGTACGCTGTCCGTACAGGTAATTTCTGTATGGTCTGTTGTGTTGAGGTCGTACAAGGGAAAACAATAACAAAATGCAGAATAAAGTTTCTTAGTAACTGTCACAAAATGCTGGAGGAACTCAGCAGGTCAGGCAGCATCCATGGAGGGGAATAAACAGTCAATATTTCGGGCTGAGACCCTTCATCGGGGCTGGAAAGGAAGGGGAATGAAACCAGAATAAGGTGGGGGGGGGGGGG
Source organism: Mobula birostris (assembly GCF_030028105.1). Lineage (NCBI taxonomy): Eukaryota > Metazoa > Chordata > Chondrichthyes > Myliobatiformes > Myliobatidae > Mobula > Mobula birostris. The sequence goes on from NC_092383.1 coordinate 5,237,194, forward strand.
GAGTACAACCTGGCAGGTGATAGGTGAGACCAGGTGAGGGGGAAGGTCGGGGAGGGGGACAAAATTCAAGCTGGAAGAGGTAAAGAACTGGCTTGTCTTCCTTCCCCTTCTCCTCTCTTCCATCCCCTTCCTTTGCAGTCCTGATGAAGGGTCTGGACCCGAAATGTCGACTGTTTATTCTTCTCCACAGAAGCTGCCTGACCTGCTGAGTTCCTCCAAAAGGTTGCGTGCGTTGCTGTGAGTTTCCAGCTTCTGCAGAATACCTTGGGGTTTATAAAGTGTCACTTAGGGTGCCTGGAGCCATGAAGCAGCTGACTGTACCATGAGCACCTTCCTCACCTGGCCCTCTCTTTCCTCGCAGAATAACTCGGTCTCGCCTTCGGACAGCCTACGGCCAAATGAAAGAAACAACAGGAGTTCCTCGGACTACCTGGATGCGAAGAAGCGAAAGGTTGAAGAGAAGGACTCAATGAACAGATATGTAAGCCCTGCTCCCTTGTATCGCTTTGGCTCATTGTGTCCTGGAAGGAAGACTAGCTGATGTAACGTGCTATGAACTAATTAAAAAGCCGACTTGAAATCCTTCAGCCACCGGTCGTGCCCTTGGTGGGTAACGGCCTCTCGGCTGGGTGGGTTGGCAGTTGAGGGTCCAGAGTTCTGAGCCCTCTAGTCGATTGAACCCAATATTCCAGATGGGCGCTCTCACTCCAAACCTCGGAGTGCCAAGCTGTCAGAAGTGTAACTTTGCAGGTTACAGGGTGGCGTGCTAGTGTAGTGGTTAGCGCAATTGCCGTACAGCGCAATCAGCGATCACCAATCAGAGTTCGATTCCCGCCCTGTGTGTGTAAGAAGTTTGTACGTTCCTCCCCATGGGCTCCAGGTGCTCCTGTTTCCTCCCACATTCCCAAAATATATGGATTAGGGTAAATTGTGGTCGCACTATGTTGTCACCAGGAGTACAGTGACCCTAATCCCGCCCCCCCCCACCCCCCGGTTTCACTGTGTCCGTCTTTAAACCTCAGTGGGTCACTGTTTTGGGACAGTGCACGCGAGTCGGCTAATATATTGCCAACAGTACAGCGGTGAACAGTCTGGCCACCAGCTCCTTCCTGCAGTGATACATTATGCCCTTGGCCCCGTCACGAGACAGTTTGCGCTGTTGGATAAGATGTCCATTGGTTGAAAAGGCCTCTGACTACTCCTCTCCTTTCTAGGACAGTGATGGCGATAAGAGTGATGATTTGGTTGTCGATGTTTCCAACGAGGTGAGATGGGGTACTTTGCCATTTCTCCCAGAGTCCTGGGTTTTAATTTCTGTGGGGGCGAGGGGTTGGCCAGCTGTTGGCATTCAGACCCACCTTGTGAAGGAGGTTTCGGTTGAGATCAGTGACTGATCCCAGTCTTTGCTGACCTCAGCTCTCTGGAGCCTAACTTTCCCATCCATCCCAAATCACTACCACCTTCCCCAGCCCCGAGACCTACTCCGGATGTGCAAAAGGCTCCCACAATTCAGGAACGAGGCTGCCAGGCAAGTGCTGTGTTGGGGGGGGTGGGGGTCTGTCATTGTCAGAGGGGATTTTGTTAACTCAGAGCCACGGATTAAATCCAAAGGGTCGCGTAGTCGTGTCGCAGTTAGCATAACACCATTACAGCGCCAGGTTCAATCCCTATCGCTGTCTGTAAGGAGTTTGTATGTTCTCCTCGTGACTGCGTGGGTTTCCCATCAGTGTTCCGGTTTCCTCCCACAGTCCAGAGACATACCATTTGGTCATTTGTTAATTGCTCATTGTAAATGGGGTGCAGTTGCTGGGTGGTCATTGTAAATGGGGGGGGGGGTTGCTGGGTGGTCGTAGTAAATGGGGGGGGTTTGTTGGGTGATTGTAAATGGGGGGGTTGCTGGGTGGTCATTGTAAATGGGGGGGGTGGGGTTGCTGGGTGGTCATTGTAAATGGGGGGGGGGGGTTTGCTGGATGGTGCAGTTTGAAGGGCCGCAGAATCTACTCCATGTTGAATTTCAATAAATTTTTAAAAAATCATGAGGGTCACTAGTGGCAAACTTTAAAACTTAGCTATGCCAGCCAGAGCCCACACTCCATCAGTGAAAAAAAAATAAAATTCCTGTTTTCTGATCCATTGGGGAAACTAGAGCGATTTTATCAGCAATTCACAATTTGCAACCCTGCAAATCTTAATTTTCTGTTTGCCCCTCCCTTCCTCGTCCACGAGTTTACCCACTGTCCTTGACACATGACCAACAATGGCCGGGTTCCCCGGGTACTGAGGGTAGTGAGTTGCACCCCCCTGTGTTTGTAAACCCGGTCGCCTGTACCTTGCTTACCACCCTGCAGGGGAGAGATGGAAGTGGTGGTCATCACTGTAACTTCTATAGTCCTGAGCGGACCAGCTGGTGAGGTGTGAGGAGGGCTCGTGGACTGATGATGCACGTGAACCCCCCACCCACCCACCCACTCTCTCTGGGGTGGGGTCTGTCAGTGTCTGCCATGGGAAGTGGGGTTGGGGGATGTTCGTGGGAAGGAAAATGGTTCATAGCCATCTGCGACGGGCCACCAGCTGGTTTGAACCTGCTCTGGTCCTGGAGGCCCGTTGTGAATGGGGACAAGGGCGAGTTTCTGTGTTGTTGAATGCTGGCCAGGGGCCACAATCAACCAGAAAAGGGGGCATGCGGAGGCCTGTGCTTTACCTCCCTCTGCCACCACGTTTTGACTCTTGGTTTTCAAACATCCAGGATCCAGCCACGCCTCGGGTCAGCCCTGTCCACTCTCCCCGTGAGAATGGCCTGGACAAGGCCCGTGGCATGAAGAAGGACGCGCCCAACAGTCCCGCCTCTGTAGCTTCATCCAGCAGCACGCCGTCGTCGAAGACAAAGGAGATGGGCCACGTGAGTAACGATCTGCTTCAGGGGAACCATGGACGATTAAGGGGAACATGAGGGGGAAACCTCTTCATCCAGAGGAGGGTGAAAGTGTGGAACGAGCTGCCAGCACAAATGGTGCATGCGAGCTCGATTTCAACGTTTAAGAGAAGTTTGGATAGGTACATGGATGGTAGGGGGCCCCAGTGCAGGTCAATGGGAGTTTGAACGGTTCAGCAGAGACTAGATGGGCTGAAGGGCCTGTTCCTGTGCTGTACTTTCTATGACTCCATGATCTGTTTCTCCCCTTAAGCCCATCACCTTTACGGTAGTGTAGCGGGCAGCGCGAGGCTAATACAGCTTCGAGGTGGTCTGCAGTCCACCGTTCAATGCCGGCATCCTCTGTACGCCCTTCCTGTAGCATCCATGGGTTTTCTCCGGGTGCTCTGGTTTCCTCCCGCAGTCCAAAGATGTACAGGGTAGGTTAATTGGTCATTGTGGATTAATCAGGTGTGCTGGGGTGGGGGTGGGGGGGGGGGTTGTGCTGGGACAGCGTGGCTCGGAAGGTCCTACTCTGCACTGTATCGCAAAATAAAATTTTTTAAAAATTCTGCAGCATACCAAAGTTCCCTGTCCTGGGCCAGTCTTTCAGGTTGTCCCGAGGCGTAGCCCTTCGTCAGAGGTCCTCTCCCAGGGAGGAGGCGTTTGGAGCTTCTGTTGGCCTTTCTGTAGCCCTCGGTTTTTAAGGGACGGCTCTTCTAGTCCCACGCCCAAGCTTTATCCTTTCACACCTGGGCTTCGGAGCCTCCCTGGGGGAGTTGCCCTGCTCCTCTACCTACCCCGAACACCAAAGGGTAACGTGGAATGAACAGTTGGAAAGGCGAGTGGAGGCTTCACCGCAAAGAGGAACGAGCGTCAGTGTTGCTGCAGCTGTGGTCCACACCTGGAGCTGTGTGAAGAATTAGGCTTGTTAAGAAGGGTTTGCTTGCATTAGAAGCAGCTCAGAGAAGCTTTGCTAAGTAGATCCCAGGAAGAAAGGAACTATTGTCGAGGGTGAGGTCAGCAAAATTGGGTGTTAATCTCTGTAGTTTAAATGAGTAACAGGTGATAATTATGAGCCTTGTTTTTACTGATCTATATTCTGAAAATCATTTTGCAGCAGAGGCACAATTTAAGGCATTAAATTGCTCTAAATTGAAAAATAAATAAGTATATTGCAACAGCAGGCTAGGCAGCATTTATGGAGAGGAATAAACAGTGGACGTTTCTGGACGAGACCCTTCGTCAGTACTGGAAAGTGTTTACTATTTTCAAAGTGGAGAGAAAACACACAAAAACTGAGGTGCAAACTTGGGAATCCTTGTGCGGGATTCCCTAAAGGTTAATTTGCAGGTTGAGTGTGGTGAGGAAGCCAAATGCAATGTTAGCGTTCATTTCAAGAGGATTAGAATTTAAAGGCAAGGATGTCATGTTGAGACTTTCTGAAAGCACTGGCGAGGCCTCACGGAGTATTGTGAGCAGTTTTGGGCCCCTTATCTTAGAAAGGATGTGCTGAAACTGGATAGGGTTCAAAGGAGGTTCATGAAAATAATTTTAGGATTGTTATATGTTTGATGGCTCTGGGCTTGTATTCACTGGGATTTAGGAGAATGAATGGTAACCTCATTGAAACCTATCGAATGGTGAAAAGCCTTGATAGATTGGTTGTGGAGGGGATGTTTCCTATGGTGGGAGAGTCTAAGACCAGAGGACACAGCTTCTGAATAGAGGGGTGTCCTTTTAGAACAGAGACGAGGAGGAAGTTCTTTAGCCAGAGAGTGATGAATATGTGGATTTCGTTTTCACAGGCAGGCAGCTGTGGAGGCCAAGTCTTATATGTATATGTAAGGCAGAGGTTGATAGATACCTGATTGGTCGGGGCATGAAGGGATACGGGGAAAAGGCTGGAGATTGGGGCCGAGAGGAAAATTGGATCAGCCATGATGAAATGGCAGAGCAGACTCGATGGGCCAAATGGCCTAATTCTGCTCCTATTATCTTAGAGTCTTATGGAAAGGTCTGTGTGTTTCACTGAATATTTGGGTTCTTCCATGCCTCCCTCATTCCTCCGTTGTTTTGCAGAACGACAAGTCGTCAACCCCCGGCCTGAAATCCAATACGCCAACCCCACGCAACGAGGCTCCTACTCCGGGCACCAGCTCCACCCCAGGCCTGCGAACGATCACGGGAAAGCCCCCCGGCATCGACTCGTTAGGTAACCGCGCTGCACCTTTCTGTTCACCTGCAGAAGCCCCAGCCAGCGACCGGGAACCATATTCAATGTGGGAGTGTTTATTAACACTGACAGTTATTGTGAAGTTTGTTTTGCAACAGCAGTACAGTGCAGTACATACAACAATTATTTTACTTACAGTAAAGATTATATAGCAAAACTAAGTAAGCAGAGAGAGAGCAGAATAGTGAGGTAGTGTTCATGGACCGTTCAGAAATCTGACAGCAGGGGAGAAGAAGCTGTTCCTAAAACATTGAGTGTGTGTCTTCAGGCTCCTGTGCCTCGTCTCTGATGGTAGCAATGAAGAGAGGGCGTGTCCAGGGTGATGGGAGACCTTAATGATGAATGCCGCCTATTTGAGGCATTGCTTATTGAAGATTAGATTAAGAGATTATGCAGTCCTCTTTTATTGTCATTTAGTAATGCATGCATTAAGAAATTATACAATATTCCTCCGGTGTGATATCACAAAAACACAGGACAGACAAAAACTAACAAACAACACATAATTGTAACATATAGTTACAACAGTGCAACAATACCATAACTTGACAAAGAACAGGCCATGGCACGGTAAAAAAGTTCAAAGTCTCTCGAAAGTCCCACATCTCATGCAGACGGGAGAAGGAAGAAAACTCTCCCTGCCATGCCCGACCACAGTCCGACTCTGAGTCATCCGAAAACTTCGAGCTCCGATCAGCCCTCCGACACAGAGTACCGAGCACCATCTCTGCCGAATGCTTCGACCTCAGCCTCGGTCTCCAGAGCAGGCAAAGCCGGGGATTTTGGGGCCTTCCCTCCGGAGATTCTCAATCGTACAGTAACAACAGCAGCGAACTAGGCATTTCAGAAATTTCTCCAGATGTTCCTCTGCTTCTCACGTCTGTCTTCATCAAATTAGAATTGTGCACAGCGTCCTACTTACAAATACGATATCATTTCACCGGAGAGCTGCGCGCGCTGCGTCGCGCCGCCATCTTCTCCTCCCGATGTTCCTGATGGTGGAGAGGCTAGTGCCTGTGATGAAGCTGGCTGAGTTTCCAACTTTCTGTAGATTTTTCCAGTCCTGTGCAGTGGCCCCTCCCATACCATTTGGTGATGCAACCAATTAGAATGCTTTCCACAGTACATCGGTGGAAATTTGGGAGAATCTTTGGTAACATACTGAATCTCCTAATGATAGATAGACTACTGAAATGAGATGGTGTTCAGCAGTTCGTGCTGCCATCTCACAGTTCCAGTGACCCGGGGTTCAGACCTGATCATGGGTACTGCTTGTGGGGATAATTGTTCAGTCCCTCTGTTCTTGGTGTGTCCCCTCCAGTAGCTCTGGTTTCTCCCACCACCCAGGAGCAAGGAGGTGGTAGCTTACTCCATTCTTTCTTGTCTTTAAAGACAAGCATTAACTTTGTCACATGTGCATCAAAGTGTGCAGTGAAATGTATTGTTTGCATCAACGGCCAATGGAGACAGTCCGCAAGTGTCGCTACATTTCCAGCACCAGCGTCACATGTCCACAACTCACCAACTCTCATCTGTTGGCCTTTAGAATGGGGGAGGAAACCAGAGCACCCAAAGGAAACACACATGGTCACGAGACGAACGTGCAGACTCCTTACAGACAGCGATGGGGGTTGAATGCGGTTTGCTGGGTGCGTATCAGCATTCCGGTAACCGGTACTCTCCCGTACAATATCGGCTCTTGAGTTAACTTTCGGCAAGATGGCCCCAGCGACCAACTGTGACATCTTGCAGACAGCTTACAAAACTGCTGGATACTCTTCTGCGTCTTCTAAATATACTCCTTTCTGAACTGGGATCAATTGCAGCTTGTAATTTCCCTCTTAAGAATGTCTTATTTGGGCTGACTGAATGATCTGGCATTTCTGTGGACTCCTGGGGGATTCGTGTGGAGCGCAGCTATGTCCGTTGCTGGGAGCGTAGACTGCATCGATTCCTAATGGTGGAACATGACGAGGACGAGCGTGGAAAATGAATGTGTGTTCAGCGCCGTCGGCCTGCGTTTGATTGGTTGCCCTCTTGCTGCTGCGAGTGGGAGGTGCAAAGCTCCCTCACTGGAAGGTTCAATCGCCTCAGACTCACTTTCAGCTGTGTTCGGATGCTTAATGCTCTCAGTGTTGGACGTGCCTTACTGTTTGCGTGATTTGATCGTTGTGCTTCAGCGCGGAACTGAATCTGTGGCCGTGCCGAACGGACTGACTCGGTGGCTGTGGGCTCTATGGTTTAATGCTTTGTGTGTTATTTGTTCGCTTTTTGCTGCTTGCACGATTTGTTCTTTTTTACCCGCACGTTCGATGTTCTTGTGTGGGTTCTATGACGGTTCCTTGTTTTGTGGCTGTCTGCAAGAAGATGAATCTCAAGGTTGAATGCTGTATGTATGCTTTGTGAACTTTGATCTTGAAACTTAGAGCAATCAGAGAGGTGTTGATGGATGCGAGAGTGGGAATGAATACATTGCAGAGGGTACAGGGAAACTGGGAGAGGGGACAATAGAACTGATGTGATTACTCCTCTTGGGCCAATATGGATGTGATGGGCCAAGTGACCTTGTTACAATATCAGATTCAGATTCTTTACCCAGGATGGTCATAGAGGCTTTGTCATGTGTTTAATGGGGAAAAGGTTAATAAATTTCTCAGTATTGATGGAACTGGGGACCTGGGAAATGGCACTGTGATAAGAGATCTGACATCTCACTAAATGGCAGGGCAGGTATGACGGGCCGAATGGCTTACTGACTCTATTCCTTCTGTCTGGTCTCAAGAGTTGTCTCTGGCTTGGGGAGATGGCATGTTTTCCCCTCCAGGAGTATTGTCCCGTTGACAGCACGCAAGTTCTACCCGGTGCACATTGTGGGGAAGTTGCACTGTTGGCAGCCTTTGAACATTAAACCGAGACTTTGTCTTCCCCACAAGTGGTGAGAAAGTGGTTATAGTATCTTAGTGCAGAAATAGCACTGCATCTTCTTTTAAATATTCAAATTTCAACGATAGAGGCAGCTTGGCCCAACTGATCTGTTCTCCGAGTAAGTGAACATAAAGCAAAACAACAGACGTTGGAAATCTTAAAATAAATTCGAAAATGCTGGAAACACCTTGCAGGTTGGGCGGCACCCGCGGAGAGAGGATCAGATAACACTTGAAGTTTCTTCCTCAGATGACTTTTAATTTGTTTTATGATCCCTGCTCCCCTTGGTGTTTGGGGTAAAGGAACTAGTTTGGTGAGCTGGTAACCTCGACATTCCCGCAGTGAGAGTAGTAGTGCAATCACTCGAGTCGAGTTTGATGTCCTCCTGAGGCAGGGGGTTCCCAACCTGGGGCCCACAGACCCCTTGGTTAATGGTAGGGTGTCCATGGCAAATAAAAGATTGGGAACCCCTGTCCTGAGAGGTTATTCCCTTAATGGGGAATGCCTGGGTGTGACTTTGTTTAACGTGGGGAGGCTGATGCACGGGCAGCCACCACTCCGCCCCTGACAGATCGGGGTCAGGGGTCAGTGGTCAGGGTCCAGTGGCACGGAATGCAAAGTGAGCGGGGACCCTTCACTGCTGAAGCCTTCCTCTACATGCAGTGCAGGTGGACAATAAGGTGCTGGGCCATAGCAAGGTGGATTGTGAGGCCTTATAGTACAAGGACAGCGTTCCATAGTCGTATAGCAGTGGGGTAGAGATTCCTGCATTGAAAGTGGCATTTGCGCTGTAATAATCATCTCTGTCGTTCCACTTCAACCAACTAGTCCTGTGTCTTTTTGTTTCCAGCACCTGCCCTCCGTGCGCCAATCTCGCTGGCCAGCTCGTACGCACCTTTCGCGATGATGCCCCACCACGACATGAACGGTGCGCTGACCAGTCCGGGCCCTTACTCCAGCCTGCACATCTCACCGCAGATTAACGCAGCCGCCTATCGATCCCCCATGGTGAGCTTTGGCGGTGTACGTAACCTATACCTTTCTTCTTACCAATTTATCGTTTGAATTAACACGCGGCTTCTGGCGCTGTTCTTGCCGTGAACTGTAAACTGAACCCTTCTCTCCCTTCCCCTCAACCAGGTCGGCTTCGACCCCCACTCCCACATGCGGGCACCTGGACTGTCCGCGGGCATGGCCTCGATCCCAGGAGGAAAGCCGTAAGTCCCAATCCATGCTCTCTACCATCTGCTAATTCCTCAACCACACACTGAACAGCTGGAGATCTGTCAGACCCTGGGAGGAGGGTGGGGAGGTGACTGGAGTTGTTTTATTATTGTCACATGTGCCGAGTTAGGCATGCTGTTCACACAGGAAAACTGGAGTACAAGTCCATCATAATATTTTCCAGGAAAAACTAGTCTCCTTTAATGCTGCTATACACTCTGCAAGATGAGCCCATTTTTCCATTACAGCGAATACTAGCGATTCAAGAATATTCTTCTGAGCTATAAACTGACTGTCGAACCCTGCTCCAACCTATAATGCTCTCAGTCAAGCATGCCAGTCTTGTAAAAAGACAGCAGCCATGTCAAAATTTACAAGTATTTCCGATTGTAACAAAAAGTAAACCCTCTACTCGCTGTCTTGACCCGGTCCCCACCACACTTCATAAGGATTCTTGATAGTGTTTTCAACTCTGTTAGGAAAATTGTTAACATTTCCCTTCATACTGGACTCTTTCCAGATGCCTTCGAAACTACAGCTGTCAAGCCCCGACTTTAAAAGCCAAATCTTGATCGTGCAGTACCAGCTAACTACAGGCCGAGATCAGATCTTCCCTTCCCGGACAGATTCTTCAGAAAGTCATTTTCAGCCAACTTTCTGAGCCAGAACAGTATTCTGGAAAAGTTTCAGTCAGGTCTTAACACAGAGACGGCCCTTATCAAAATTGTCAGCAAACTTGGGCTCAGTACTGATGCCAACAGAATCTCAGTTCTAATTCTTCTTGAACTAAGTGCTGCCTTCGACACAATTGACCAAAATCTTCTCCTAGATTGCCTTGAGAGCTGGGTTGGCTCTCTGGTAGTTCCCTGATTTAGTTTCCTTTGTATATCTTGGAGAGAATTTTTCGTGTCTTGGAGACCAGTTTTCTAAGAGATACAGTACACCTTTTGGTGTTGCTCAGGGATGCTGTCTTGGTCCCCTACTCTTCTCCTTGTACATGCTCCCCTTGGGAAACATCACTAGAGAGCGTATACTTGAATTCCTCAGTAAAACTAATGACACACGATTGTATATCTCGGTTGAGCCTGACGATGATAACACCCTATCTTCTCTGACTTCTGGTTTGGCTGCAATGAACAGATGGTTGAGCAATAATTTCCTAAAACTAAATGAAGGTAAAACTGATCCCAAAGCCAAAAGAGATAAACTTCTGGATAAACTTGGGAACTTGGCTCCCCATGTAAGATGAGCAGGAACTAGCTTGGGTGTTATTCTCGATTCCGATTTGAATTTTAAGTCCCCTGTAGAGGAGGTGGCCCAGAACAGCATTTCTGCACTTACGAAATTTGCAAAGGTACATTTGTTTCTGGCATGTCATGATGCTGAAAAACTAACATATGCCTTTGCGTTGCATAGACTAGAATTACTGCAATGTGGTTTCTATTGGCAATCTACTGACAAACTTTAACTCATTCAGTACGCCACCACTAGGCTTTTAACCAAAACCAGGCTGAGGGAACGTATCACTGGTACTAGCTACTCTGCTTTGGCTTCCTGTATCCTTGAGAATTGATTTTAACGTTCTGTTACTTGTTTTTAAAGCTCTCAATGCTCTGGGAGAGGAGCAAGCTTTATAATCTTGCTCGAGCTGTCAGGTCTTCTTCCATCAGTCTCTTAAACTTAAGCAATCTCCCTCAAAAGAGAGTTGGCAGGTCAGCTTTTTTGAGCTACGCTTCTAAACTTGGAATTCAATATCTAAAACTATAAGGGATGCAGACTCAGTTGACACTGTTAAACACCAGTTTAAAATCAATTTATGTAGCCTCTACATAACTAACATAAAGAAATAGAAAGGTGCAACTCAGAAACAGGGCCCTTTGGCCCATCTTGTCTGTGCTAAACAATTTAAACTGCCCACTCCCATCAGCCTGCACCAGGACCATAACCCTCCATACCCCTGTCATCCATGTACCTATCCAAACTTTGCTTAAACGTTGAAATCGAGCTCACATGCGCCACTTGCACTGGTAGCTTGTTCCACATTCTCTTAACCCCCTGAGTGAAGAAGTTTCCCTACATGTTCCCCTTAAAACGTTTCACCTTTCACCCTTCACCCATGACCTCTGGTTGTAGTCCCACCCAACCTCAGTGGAAAAAGCCTGCCTGCATTTACCAGATCTATACCTCTATCAAATCTCCTCTCAATCTTCTACGTTCCAAGGAATAAAGTCCTAACCTATTCAATTTTTCCTTATAACTCAGATCCTCTAGACCTGGAAATGTCCTTGTAAATCTTTGTCTTTTAATTTACATTTTTATTTTTATTTTTTTATTTTACCTTTCATATTTGTACTTTTATCCCATAGTAAAGCACTTGAACTACCGTATGTCATTTGGATGAAAAGTGTTTATAAGTGTGTAATAGTTATTACAGCTCAGGTCATCACACAGTGCATCGCAGTAGAACAAGGTAAAACAATAACAATGCAGAATAAAGTGTAACAGCTACAGAGAAAGGGCAGAGCAGGTCATCAATAAAATGCAAGATCATAATGAGGTAGATTGTGAGGTCAAGAGTCCATCCTGTAGTACTAGGGAACCATTTAATAATCTTATTGCAGTGAGATAGAAGCTGTCTTTAAGCTTGTTTGTACATGCTTTTAGGCTTTTGTATCTTCCGCCCAATGTGGGGGAGGCGCGAAGAAGAGGGGTCTTTGATAATGCTGGTGGCTTTACTGAGGCAGTGAGAATTATAGACAAAGTCCATGGAGGGAAAGCTGGTTTCTGTGATGTGCTGAGCTGCTCTGGTGTTTCTTTTGGTCACCTACAGAGCAGTTGCCGGACCAGGGTAAGGGCTGTTTACCCTCAGTCGCTAGTGCTAGCTATGAAATGTACTTGAAGAATGGTCTCAGCCCGGAACGTCAGCTGCTTGTTCGTCTCCATAGATGCTGCCTGACCTGCTGAGTTCCTCCAGCATTTTGTGTGGGTTGCTCCAGATCATAGAACTTGGAACAGGACAGCAGAAAAGCCATTTGGCCCATCATATCTGTGCTGGGCCTGATGCTAAATTACCAACTGATTTAGAGCAGGTTAAAGGGTTGGCAATGAATGAATGAGCAGTGCAAAGAAATTGAGCGGTATGAACGAAGTTATGATTATAGAGGCTTTCACCAAAAGACAAAGGATATGATGAACTTAAAGAGGACCATGGCATCAACTGGGTGTATCGAAGACAGTAGTGGTAATCCATGCTATGAAAAAGCAGAGATTATGGACAGATGGGTTGAGTACATCACGGAATTATTTGAAGATAGCAGGATTGAGGATTTACCAGAATTAAATCAAATGACTAATCAACCTTAGATATTGATGTCAGAGATGGAAAGTGCGATTTGGAGTCTAAAAGTCAGAAAGGCGGCCAGTGAAGATAAGATTTCCACTGAAATTCTCAAACCGCTTGGTCCGACGGGAAAAATGAACCTTTTAGCGATATTAAACAACAGTTATATGACAGGAAATCTTCTGAAGGACTTTCTCAAATCAGTATTTATCACCTTACCAAAAAAGCCAAGGACAATAAAATGTAACGAACACAGGACGATAAGCATAATGTCTCACTGCGTCAAGCTACTGTTGAAAATAGTGTTCGGCAGAATGAAAGGTACAATCAGCGATGAAATTGGAGAAACACAGTTTGGTTTTCGTAAAGGCTCAGGAACAAGGGAAGGGATATTTGCAATGAGAAACACCATGGAGAGATGCATTGAGGCACAAAAGGCCATCTACTTATGCTTTATTGACCATGAAAAGGCTTTTGATAAAGTAAGACATGAGAAAGTAATAGAGGTGCTGAATAAGTACGATCTGGGATGGGAGAATGTGCAGATAATAAGGAACTTGTATTGGAAACAGAAAGCGGCAGTCAGGGCAGAAAATGAGCTATCACCATGGGCATGTATTAAACAAGGCGTAAGGTCACTGGATTTGTTCAACCTCTACGGAGAATGGATTTTTCGGGAATGCGACCATCAGAAGACAGGTATTCCAATCGGAGGCCGGAAGGTGGATAACGTCAGGTATGCGGACAACACTGTGTTGTTAGCTGATAGCGAATGTGAACTTCAAATTACGCTGAATAAAGTGAATGAGAAAAGCCTTGACTACGGACTAAAAATCAACCCTAAGAAAACAAAATCGATGGTGGTAAGCAAAACAAACACTAAAGACTCATTCATGACGGTATCGTTACAAGTGAGTGGACAAGACATTGAACAGGTGCGAAAGTTTGAATATCTTGGCAGTTGTCTGACAGATGACAGGAGACGTGAAGTTGAGATCAGGAGGAGAATAGGTATCGGCTAAGACCCAGTTCATGAAGCTAAAAGATCTACTATGCAATCGGAAGGTAGACATCCAAAGTAGAATCTACTTCCTCGAGTGTTAGGTGTGGTCAGTACTGAGGTATGGAGCAGGAACATGGACCCTGAAGAAGGATGACATGAAACGAATTAATGCTTTTGAAATGTGGTGCTATCAACGAATGTTGAAGATCAGCTGGGTAGAGGAAGTTTCAAATGAGAGAGTTTTGTCCGAAGTTGATAGACCACGGATACTACTGGAGAAGATTATGAAGTTAAAAGTTGCTTATTGTGGACACGTAACCTGAAGAGATGACATCTTGTCAGACTTGCTATATGGAAGGGTGGAGGGAAAGAAAGGAAGAGGAAGGCAAAGAACAACGTGGCTGGGTAACATCAAGGATCGGGCCAAGCTGGACAAGACTAGGGATGTTGTGGACAAGTGTCAGGAAAGAGCGGCGTGGAGGGAAATCGTCTGCCAACTGGAAATTCCAGATGTGACCTAACGACGATAAAGGGTTGGCACAACATACTACCCTAAGATTCATTGTCTTGCAGACACTTGGGGTAATAAAAAAGAAATACAACAGAATTTATGGAAAACTTTAAAATTTGTTATAAGTTCTCTGATCTATAATAAACAATAATATTCATGCAAGCAAGAGAAAAGAATAAAATATACAATATTCAAAGTAAATTTATTATCAAAGTTGTTGCTTGGATTGGAGAGCATGCCTTATGAGAGTAGACTGAGTAAACTTGGCCTTTTCTCCTTGGAGTGATGGAAGATGAGGGGTGACCTGATAGAGGTGTATAAGAGGATGAGACATTGATCGTGTGGATAGCCAGAGGCTTTTTCCCAGGGCTGAAATGGCTAACATGAGGGGGCACAGTTTTAAGGTGCTTGGAAGTAGGTACAAGGGGGATGTCAGGGGTAAGTTTTTCACACACAGAGTGTTGGTTGTTTGGAATGAACTGCCAGCGACGATGGTACAGGTGGATACAATGGGGTCTTTCAAGAGACTCTTAGATAGGTCCATGGAGCTTAGAAAAATCGAGGGCTATGTGGTAGGGAAATTCTAGGCAGTTTCTAGAGTAGATTACATGGTCGGCACAACATTGTGGGCCGAAGGGCCTGTAATGTGCTGTAGATTTCTATGTTCTATGTATGTATTTGTCATCATATACTACTCTGAGATTCATTGTCTTGTAGACACTTGAGGTAATAAAAAAGAAATACAACAGAATTTATGAAAAACTTTAAAATTTAAAAAAACTTAAAGAAAGACAGGCAAACATCCAACATGCAGATGAAGACACAATTGTGCAAATATAACAAACGCTGCTGAGAACTGAGCTGTAAAGTGTCCTTGAAAGTGACTTTGTGGGTCATACAATCAAATTAGTTGAGCAAAGTTATCCACGTTGGTTCAGGAGCCTGATGGTTGTGAGGTAATAACTGTTCCTGAACCTGGTAGGTGTGGGACTGAAGGATTCTGTACCTCCTGCCCAATAAGAGAGCGTGGCCTGGGTGGTTGTGGTCTTCGATGATGGACGCTGCTTCCTCGTGGCAGTGCGCCTTGTAGATGTGCTCAGTGGTGGAGAGGGCTTTGCCTTCATGGACTGAGCTGTATCCAACACTTTCTGTAGGATTCTCAATAAATAGGTAAAGAGCTAGCTAGATAGATAGACAGGCAGACTGTACAAATGAGAGACTTTCCCTGAAACTTTGAGTAAAACACAGCATGCAGAATATAGTGTTACACTTACAGAGAAAGTTCAGTGCAGGTAGCCAGATAAAATGCAGGGGACCTGCGTGAGCAGTAGAGCTACACACCCTGTCTTTATACTTTATTGTCGCCAAACAATTGATACTAGAACGTACAATCATCACAGCGATATTTAGTCTAGTGGTTAATGAATGACCACATACAATCTCTAAGCAACATGGCCGTGGGAGAGCTGGTGATGGGGTTAATATTGTGTCTTTACTGAGGATGGATGTAACTATAAACCTCCCATTGGAGCTGGTAAAATCAGCCCGAATAATGTTCCCCACGAGTTGTTTTGGGTATTAAAGTATAGCTTCCACTGGGAGGTCTTGGGCATAGGGGAGGAAGTGTACATTATTACATGATATGCAATGCACACAAAACACTGGAGGAACTCAGCAGGCTAGGTCGCATCTGTGGAAAAGAGTAAACAGTCAACGTTTTGGGTCGAGACCCTTCTTCAGGTCTTCATCTTTGTCCTGAAGAAGTGTCTTGGCCTGAAACGTCGACTGCTTATTCCTTTCCATAGATGCTACCTGACCTGCTGAGTTACTCCAGAATTCTGTGCGTGTGCTGCTCTGGGTTTTCGGCATCTGCAGACTTCCTTGTGGTTGTGATTATTACATTGATACCCTGACTTGTGTCGTGGTCGGTCCTGCGATTCAAAGGTGTGGCAACGTAAGGAGCAGCGGGGGGTACTGGACTCTGCCAAATACACCACAAGCTCAACCCTCCCCACCATCAGTAAGTGCTGCTTCAACAAGACGCTGTCTGACCCACTGAGTTCTGCCAGAAGGTTGTGAGTGGCTCCAGATTCCAGCATCTGCAGTCTAACTGTTTACTCACTGAGATTGCTATGTGAGGGAACTGCCCTCCTTCCCAGAACCTTCTCACAGTCTATTTACCTTTTCTCTCCCTCTCTCTCCTCTCCCCCCCCCCGCCCCCGCCAGTGCGTATTCCTTCCACGTCAGCGCCGACGGACAGATGCAGCCGGTGCCCTTCCCGCCGGATGCACTGATCGGCTCTGGGATCCCCCGGCACGCTCGGCAGATCAACACCTTGAATCACGGCGAGGTGGTGTGCGCCGTCACCATCAGCAACCCCACCAGGCACGTCTACACCGGCGGCAAGGGCTGCGTGAAGATCTGGGACATCAGCCAACCCGGCAGCAAGAGTCCCGTCTCCCAGTTAGACTGCCTAGTAAGTGGGGCCTGAAGGAGCAACCGGCTGGGCGCCAGTGGAATGCCGTGATGTATCTGATCT
Source organism: Mobula birostris (assembly GCF_030028105.1). NCBI lineage: Eukaryota > Metazoa > Chordata > Chondrichthyes > Myliobatiformes > Myliobatidae > Mobula > Mobula birostris. Next base: position 5,253,883 of record NC_092383.1, read on the forward strand.
GAACGTGGGTGGGGTGAAGGGGGATACATGTCTTTGCTTAAAATATCACATTGAACCACCATAAAGGTATTTATTGATTTCCCCTCAATTTAAGGTGAAATTATACTTAGTGGCCTCCTTATTGGGTACACCTGGGCACCTTGTTAATGCAAAATCAGCCAATCATGTGGCAGCATCTCAATGCATAAAAGCATGTAGACATGGTCAAAAGGCTCAGTTATTGCTCAGACCAAACATCAGAATGGGGAAGAAATGTGATCAAAGTGACTTTGACCGTGGAATGACTGTTGGTGCCAGGCAGGGTGGTTTGAGTATCTCAGAAACTGCTGTTCTCCTGTGATTTTTCACAAGCAACAGTCACTAGAGTTTACAGAGAATGGTGTGATATATGGGCAGTGCCTTCACAAGATGGGTGACCCTCCCCCCCCCCCCCCCCCCCCAGCCATTATCAGTACTCTTCAGAGACTGTCTGTCGCTTAACCAGGACTTGTGATATGTACCAGCTGCTTCACGTGATCCTGATTTGGGTGGGGTGGGCTAAGCAAGTGCTACACCTTGCCTAAGGGCGACCTGCAGGCTAGTAGAGGGAAGGAGCCTCCTTTACTAAAGACGTAACTCCACCCTGGCACCCGGGTAGCCTTTGACACCCTGACTAATCAAGGACCTATCAGCCTCTGCCTGAAATACACCCAATGACTTGGCCTCCACAGCAGTCTGTGCAATGGAGTCCACAGGTTCACCACCATCTCACTGAAGAAATTCCTCCTCATCTCTGTTCTAAAGGGATGTTCTTGTATTCGGAGACTGTGCCCATCGGTCCCAATGACGGGCCATTGAATACTTGTTCAATTAGAAGTTACATGGCCTTAGGAGTTAATGTTTTTTGTAGTTTCTTCCACGTCCCCACTGAGTTTTGTACTGGCTGAAGGGTGCTCACTGGTGTAACTATGGGAAACAGCCAGTAATTTGCCTGCAGCAGCAATCAAGGTACTCTGTAGAAGAACTCAGCCGGTCAGGCAGCATCTGCGGAGGGAAAGGAATGGTTGGCGTTTGGGGGCAGACCCTCAGTGGGACCTCAGTGGCAATTCGCTGCTGCTTGGTGATTTTGACCCTTGGGTACTGGGAAGAAAACGCTGGCTGCTCATTATCTTTTGAACTAGATGTCTCGGTGAAAGACGGCACTATTCCCAGCATGTATTTTCTGAATAGTGTCCACCTGGAGCTCGCTGTTTCCGTACCATGCCGTGATGCAGCCAGTCATTGGAGTGGGTCTTCCACCTTGAAAGGTCAACGATATGAATGCCCCCAGTATCCTGTCAGACCCCATTTAATTATGCTAATGTTTTCCAAAAAAGTAAAAAAAGAACCAGTAAACTTATTCTCAAAGTACGCATCACCGTATACTACCTTAAGATTAACTTTCTTGCAGGCATTCACAGGAAAATGAAGACATACAATAAAATTTATGAAAAGCTAGACATATATGAAGACTGACAAACAACCAATGTGCGAAAGAATACAAATTCTGCTAATTAATTAATACTGAGAAAGTGAGTTGTGGGGTCCCTGAAAGTGAGTCTGTAGGTTGTGGAATCTGTTTAGTGTTGAGGTGAATGAAGTTATCCACTCTGGTTCAGGAAGCCTGACGGTTGAAGGGCAATTACAGTTCCTGAACCTGGTGGTGTGGGACCCAAGGCTCCTGTACCTCCTTCCCGATGGCAACAGTGAGAAGAAGCGGAGACTGGAAGATGAGGGACCTCGATGATGGATGCTGCTCTCTTGTGGCAGCGTCCTTGTAGCTGTGCTCAATGGTGGGGAACTGGACTGTATCCTCCGTAGCCTTTTCCATTCCTGGGTATTGATGTTTCCATACTAGGCCATGATACAATCCACTGTGCAGCTGTAGAAGTTTATCAAAATTTATACTTTGTCTTAACGTCACATTTACCACCATTTTTCCTTCTCCCCGCTTAACAGAACCGGGATAACTATATCCGTTCCTGCAAGCTTCTCCCCGATGGACGTACGCTGATCGTCGGAGGGGAGGCGAGCACGCTCACGATATGGGACCTGGCCTCACCCACACCACGGATCAAGGCCGAGCTCACGTCCTCTGCGCCGGCCTGCTACGCGCTGGCTATCAGCCCTGACGCTAAAGTCTGCTTCTCCTGCTGTAGTGACGGGAACATAGCCGTGTGGGATCTGCACAATCAGACGCTGGTCAGGTGAGGCTGCGCGCTGAGCTGTCTCTTCATTATTCTGAGAAGCCAGGGCCTGTTCTTCCAGCTGATGTTGCTCAGAACTTGGTCCTCCACCCACATTCTAGTGGATCTCAGGGTCTATGTTTCTTCAACATCATCTTAGATGAGAACAAAAGTGGCCTTAGCTGTTTGCCTTGTAAATAATTCATAGACTCAAAGTTGTACAGAACAGAAACAGGCCTTTCAATGTAAACTAATCCCATTTGCCAATGTTTGGCCCATATCCCTCTAACACTTCTCTATCCAAGGACTTGTCCAAACACATTTCTCTTCAACGTTGTGAAGATAAATTAGTTTTATTTATTTATAGATCCAGCACTGTTAACAGGCCCTTCCAGCCCAGCAAACCCCATTACATCTATGTGAACAAATACCAATCAGTATGTCTTTGGACTTTGGGAGGGAACCGGTGCACACAGAGAAACCCATACAGTCACGGGGAGAGCGCTAAGCCTCCTTACAGACAGTGGCAGGAATCGGGCTTGTGCTGAAACAATGTTACACTCCCGTGCCACACGTACATTAAAATGTACAGTGAAATGTGTTGTTTTGCGTCAATGATCAACACAGTCCGAGGATGCGCTGGGGGCAGCCCGCAAATGTCGCCATGCTTCCAGTGCCAACATGGCATGCCCACAGGTCACTAGAATATGAGTGGACCAAAGCACCTGGAAGAAGCCCATGTGGTCACGGGTTGAACGTATAAACTCCTTAGAAACAGCAGCAGAAATTGAACTGTTCGACTGCTACGTTACCCTTCACCCTGGTGTAATTGTACCTAGATCCACCACTCCCACTGTAACTTAATCAATATACCCGCCATGGATAAACTAGCCCTACAGGCCCACTTTAAGTCTTTCCCTTCTCACCTTAAACTTATGCCTTCTGATTTTAGACTTGACTTCCTTACTCTGAGAAAAACTGCAGTATTTGCCATGTATGTGCCTCTCATAATTTTATAAATCTTGATAAGATCATCTCTCAGTCTGCGTTGTTCTAGGGGGAAATGTCACATATTGTGAAACAGAAGAAAGGAAATTATAGGCCAGTTAGTCTGGCTTCAGTAGTTGGGACAATGTTGGAGTTTGTTATTAAATTCGAGGCATTTGCAGGCAAATGATAAAATAGGTCAAAGCTGGCATGGTTTCCATAAGGGTAAGTATTTGCCTGACAAATCTGTTGGAATTCTTTGAGGAAATAACAGGCTGGATAAACAAAGGAGAGTCAGTGGGTGTTGTTTACTTGGTTGTTCAGAAAGCCTTCGACAAGGTGCCGGACATAAGGCCTCTTATGAAATGCCTGCCGTTATTTGTCGAGGCACTGAGTTCAGAGTTGAGAGGTTATGCAGCAACTTCATAAGACTCTGGTTGGGTCACATCTGGAGTATTGTATACATTTCTGGTCGCACCAGCGCGTGGTGTGCAAATGTTATGGGGAGAAGGAAGGATGTTGAGGCTTTGGAGAGGGTGCAGAACAGGTTTACCAGGATGCTGTCTGGTTTAGAGGGCGTGCTAGCATGAGAACCTGGACAAACTTGGTCGTTTTCTCTGAAGGAGCGGAGGCTGAAGGGAGATCTGATAGAGGTTTGTAAGATTACGAGAGGCGTAGACAGGGAGTATCTGTTTCCCAGGATAGAAATATATAATACCAGAGGACATACAATGAAGGTGAGAGAGGGTAAATTCAAAGGGGATGTGAGGGGTAAGTTTTTTCACTCAGAGTGGTGGATGTCTGGAATGTGCTGCCTGGTATGGTGGTAGACGAAATACATTGGAGGCTTTTAGGAGATATTTGGATGGGCATGAGGATGTAAAGAAGATGGAGGGATATGGACATGTTGTACGTAGGAGGGATTAGTGCTTGGGGGTTTTTGATTTGCTTTTTAACTGGTTCGGCACAATATTGAGGACTGAAGGACCTGTTCCTGTGCTGTGCTCTTCTATTAAGAAGATAAAAGCCCGTGGTAGTACAGGAAAGATATTAGCATGGATAGAAGATTGGCTGATTGGCAGGAGGCAAAGAATGTGAATAAAGGGAGCCATTTCTGGTTGGCTGCTGGTGACTAGTGGTGTTCTCGTCACTGTTGGGGCTGCTGGTGACTAGTGGTGTTCTAATCATTGTTGGGGCTGCTGGTGACTAGTGGTGTTCTCGTCATTGTTGGGGCTGCTGGTGACTAGTGGTGTTCTCGTCATTGTTGGGGCTGCTGGTGACTAGTGGTGTTCTGCAGGGGTCATTGTTGGGGCTGCTGGTGACTAGTGGTGTTCTCGTCATTGTTGGGGCTGCTGGTGACTAGTGGTGTTCTCGTCATTGTTGGGGCTGCTGGTGACTAGTGGTGTTCTCGTCATTGTTGGGGCTGCTGGTGACTAGTGGTGTTCTCGTCATTGTTGGGGCTGCTGGTGACTAGTGGTGTTCCGCAGGGGTCATTGTTGGGGCTGCTGGTGACTAGTGGTGTTCTCGTCATTGTTGGGGCTGCTGGTGACTAGTGGTGTTCTGCAGGGGTCATTGTTGGGGCTGCTGGTGACTAGTGGTGTTCTCGTCATTGTTGGGGCTGCTGGTGACTAGTGGTGTTCTGCAGGGGTCATTGTTGGGGCTGCTGGTGACTAGTGGTGTTCTAGTCATTGTTGGGGCTGCTGGTGACTAGTGGTGTTCTAGTCATTGGGGCTGCTGGTGACTAGTGGTGTTCTCGTCATTGTTGGGGCTGCTGGTGACTAGTGGTGTTCTGCAGGGGTCATTGTTGGGGCTGCTGGTGACTAGTGGTGTTCTGCAGGGGTCATTGTTGGGGCTGCTGGTGACTAGTGGTGTTCTCGTCATTGTTGGGGCTGCTGGTGACTAGTGGTGTTCTGCAGGGGTCATTGTTGGGGCTGCTGGTGACTAGTGGTGTTCTAGTCATTGTTGGGGCTGCTGGTGACTAGTGGTGTTCTAGTCATTGGGGCTGCTGGTGACTAGTGGTGTTCTAGTCATTGGGGCTGCTGGTGACTAGTGGTCTGCAGGGGTCATTGTTGGGGCTGCTGGTGACTAGTGGTGTTCTAGTCATTGGGGCTGCTGGTGACTAGTGGTGTTCTCGTCATTGTTGGGGCTGCTGGTGACTAGTGGTGTTCTGCAGGGGTCATTGTTGGGGCTGCTGGTGACTAGTGGTGTTCTCTTCATTGTTGGGGCTGCTGGTGACTAGTGGTGTTCTGCAGGGGTCATTGTTGGGGCTGCTGGTGACTAGTGGTGTTCTAGTCATTGTTGGGGCTGCTGGTGACTAGTGGTGTTCTAGTCATTGGGGCTGCTGGTGACTAGTGGTGTTCTAGTCATTGGGGCTGCTGGTGACTAGTGGTGTTCTAGTCATTGGGGCTGCTGGTGACTAGTGGTGTTCTAGTCATTGTTGGGGCTACTTCTTTTCACCATATGTGTCAATGACTTGGATGATGGAATTGAGGGCTTTGTGGACAATATGATGATAGGTGGAGGGGTTGGTAGTATTGAGGAAGCAATCAGTCTGCAGAAGGACCTAGACAGATTGGGAGAATGGGCAAAGAAATGGAGATGGAATACAGTACAGGGAAGGGCATGGTCATGCAGTTTGACAGAAGGAATAAAGGCGTAGGCGGTTTTCTAAATGGGGACAAAATGCAAAAATCAGAGCTGCAAAGGGGCTTGGGAGTCTTTGTGCAGGATTCCCTAATTTGCAGGTTAACTCATTAGTAAAGAAGGCAAATACGTCCATTTTGAGCAGTCTAGAATATAACAGCAAGGATGTGATGCTGAGGCTTTATAAGGCATTGGTCAGAACGCACTTGTGGTTTAAAACAGTCCCAGCCTATCCCATCTTTCTTTATAACTCGAGGCCCCCAGTACAGTGAACATCTTGTGAAACTTTTCTGCACCGCTCTAGTTTAACCACACCCTTCCTTTAGTGTGGTGACCAGAAACGTTTAGCGTAATGGGGTGGGGGGAGAGATCTCATCAAAGCCCATCGAGGACTGAAAGGCCTAGATAGAGTGGCCTTTCTATCTACATCAGACATTCCACAGCCTTTGTTACGCCATGGAGCCACACCATTAACCGAAGGGTTCCTGGACCCCAGGTTGGGAACCCCACTGAGGGCATGGTATGCGTGGCAACACCCGAAGGACGCCCCAGCACTGCCTTGCGTTGCATCGGTTGTTAACGCAAACGGCGTACGCGTGAGAAATAAAACTGAACCTGCTTAATGTCCGGCAGAACTGTGCTTGTCCGGTAGGGCACTGGCTGTGATCTCATTGTCCAGTACATCAGCAGAAACGGAACCCACCGTGGATAGGCCCGACACTGGGTCATCTGACTCTAGGCTTTCAGAGTGTTAACACCCAGTCCACGTCTTGTGCGTGTGGTCGGAGAATCAAGGGGGAACAATAACTAAAGCCGATTGAATGGTGTATAGACATTGTGTGGACAGTTGGGCTGGAGGGGAGAGGTTGCCAATCCTGACAGGTCACATTAACAAGAAGTGCTTTGTGGTTTTGTACAGGCAGTTCCAAGGGCACACAGATGGTGCCAGTTGTATAGATATCTCTCATGATGGCACTAAACTATGGACGGGAGGTTTGGATAACACCGTGAGGTCCTGGGATTTAAGGGAAGGACGGCAACTTCAGCAACACGACTTTACCTCACAGGTGAGTGGCTGACCAGCCAGAAATGGCACTAACCTGCTCAGGTCTCTGGTTTCTTTTGGCCTGACCCTTCCTCTCCAATTCTGTTTCAGTTGAAGTTAATGTTTCATTGTGCCACACCCACCCCCTAAGAATGTTGCCTTACTTGTTAGTATTTAATACATTTTACTCTTCAATTCCATCACTTTAGAAATGAATCCCAATGATTAACTTGCTGTTGATATTGTTACGATCCCATGTATGTTCTACCTTCTCCAATGTGTTCTCCTGATGGGAGAGAGGGAGAGTGGGAATGGGGGGAGAGGGAAGGAGCACGAGGAAAGGGAGAGAGAGGAATAAAGGAGAAAGGGAAGAGGAGAGAGAGAATGAGGAGGAGAGATTTAGGAGTGGGGATAGAGGAGTGGGAGATGGGGAGGGAGAGGAGGGGAGAGAGGAAGGGAGTGAACAGGAGGAGGGGGGAAGAGGAAGAGTGTTGGGGCAGGGAGAGGTGGGGGAGAGAAAGAGGACGGGGGAGGGAGCAGGAGGGGGGAGGGAGAGGTGGGGGGAGAGAGAGAGAGGAGGAGGAGTGTTGGGGGCAGGTAGAGGAGGGAGGGAGAGGTGGGGGGAGAGAAAGAGGACGGAGTGGGAGTGAGCAGGAGGAGAGGAGGGAGAGGTGGGGAGAGTTAGTGGGGGGATGGAGAGGGGAGGGGAAGGGAAGAGAGGAGGAGAGGGTGAGAGCTGATAATTAACACTGCCTTCTGCTCCTGTGCAGATCTTCTCTCTGGGTTACTGCCCCACGGGGGAGTGGTTAGCGGTGGGAATGGAGAGCAGCAACGTCGAAGTGTTGCATCACACTAAACCAGACAAGTATCAGCTTCACCTGCACGAGAGCTGCGTCCTGTCGCTCAAGTTCGCTTACTGTGGTGAGTGGATCTGCAGATGCTTTTGTTCCACAAAGCCTCAAGCTCTCCCTCCTCTCTGATCTATCCCAAGTTCATCAAGGACGCTGTGTGACACTTGAATAGATTGTGTACACATTCTTCATAATTGAGTAACTTTCCTCCACTGGCAACTTCCAAAGGCCTTGGTAGTTGAGACACAAGAAAGCGGAGGTGCTAGGGTCTGGTGCACCACACAACGTTCTGGTTCTGGAGGAACTTTGGCATGAGCAGAAAGAGGAATTGATGACAGATGCCTCTCATTACTGCCAGTGGGGATCAGAACAGGTGAATGGCTGAAACCATGGGGGAGTAACATTGAGCGTTACAGCACAACCCAGGCCCTTCAGCCTTGATCTCCAAGATCAGTTTAACCCTTTCCTCCTGCATAGCCCTCCATTTTTCTATCATCCATTTAAAGGCATCCGTCAGTCTTGCGAGACCATGGATCTACGCCTGGAAAGTCTTCACTCTCCAGGGCGCAGGCCTGGTCAAGGTCGTATGGAAGACCAGCAGTTGCCCATGCTACAAGTCTCCCCTTTCCACAAGACCAATGTTGTCCCAAGGGAGGGGCATTAGGACCCATACAGCTTGGCACCAGTGTCGTCGCAGAGCACTGTGTGGTTAAGTGCCTTGCTCAAAGACACAACACTCTGCCTCGGCTGGGGCTCGAACTCACGACCTTCAGATCACCAGTCAAATGCCTTAACCACTTGGCCACGTGCTCACACATCATCATCCATTTAAGATGCCCTTAAATAACTCTGATGTATCAGCCTCTACCACCAACCCCGGGAGCGCGTACACGCACCCACCATTTCTGTGTACAAAAACCTACCTCTGACATTTTCCCCTCCACCCCCCCAATACTTTCCTCCAATCATTTAAAATTATAATAGCTATTTCTGCCCTGGCTTTGCCTCTTGTACACATACTGAGCTAAGGAGCTGGATACCTTGAATCTGATTGACAGTTTTCCCCCCTACCCGTTGATGCCAAATAAAATTTACATAAGTTGAATGAATCTGTTTTAATTTTTTTCAAGTTGTACATATCAATTATGTATAATTAAAGACATTTAGAAATGTTGTAAAGGGATATTGATAGTCCACACTCTGGGCCCATGGCTGGAGTTCCACATCCTGAGGTCTAGTCTCTAATGGTGTTGGAAGCCATGTGACCAGATACAGAAAATACTATTGCGAGCTTTGTGAATTGATCACTAATCTGCCCATTTGCTTGTTCTGAAGGAAATGTTTTGAATGTGTGTACGTTTTTTTACCTAGGGAAGTGGTTTGTCAGCACCGGTAAGGACAACCTACTGAATGCCTGGAGGACACCGTACGGTGCCAGTATATTCCAGGTAAAAGACAGTTTGCCAAAGGTTTTCTCTTCTGCCATCTAACGGTTGCCTCAAGTTTTAGTTTGAATTAATATTTAGTTTCCAAAAGCTCCCTTCAGGAAAGCACTATAGGGCTACTAAAACAAAAAAATTCACACCATCTTAAAAGCTTCTTTCCCCCGGGTAGTTAACCTGAATAACCATTCTAGTTATCCCCCACCCCCCTCTATTATTACCATAGTCACTGCACTGTAAACACTTTAAACCACTTTTCATAATGTTGTTTACATTGTAAATAAAGTGGAAAGTACAGTTATTATGCAAATATGTATAAATTATACAACCTTGAGATTCATCTCCTTACAGGCAGCTACAAAACATGAATCCTGAAAGAACCCATTTAAAAAAAAGACTAACAAGCACTCCATGTGTAGAGAGAGAAAAGCACAAATTGTACAAACAATAAAAACAAGCAACAGCATTCAGAACTATGAACAAATTGAGCACTTTTCACTAAAATGGACTTTTGTTTTATTGTCCAAAAATTGTGTGAAGTTGTTTAATATATGGTGCTGTGCAAAATTCGTAGGCACACGTCTACATAGGTAGACTTTTGCACAGTACTGCAGTAATTTTATGTATTGTACTGTGCTGCTACAAACAAAAAAATCCTGACGTGAGTGATGATAAACCTGGTTCTGATATGGGTCTCTACTGTGGACTGAGAGTGGGAAGGGGGCAGGGAGAGGGGTGTCACGATGTGAAAAAGGGGAAGGGAGAGGGGAGGGAGCAGGAAGCACCAGAGAAACATTTTCTAATGATCAATAAACCAATTTTTTTTTGGAATGAAATGACTTTGCCTGGTGTCTCAGGGTTGGGTGTGTCTGCACCCACTCCACCCCTGCCCCAGTACTCATTCGCTGTCACCTGTCCCACAGCTCCATGTTGACAAATACAGTACCTTGCAAAAATCTTAGGCAGTCTAGCTATATACATGTGCCCAAGACTCTTGCACAGTACTGTACATTGAAACATGCACCGAAATGCTTCATTTACGTCAACAACCAGCACAGTCCAAGGATGTGCTGGGAGCAGCTTGCAAGTGTGGCCATGTTTCCAGTGCCAATCTAGCATGCCCACTGCTCACTAACCCTAATCTGTACATCTTTGGAATGTGGGGGGAAACTGGAGCACCCAGAGGAAACCCACAAAGTCAGCGGGCGAATGTACAAATTCCTTACAGCCGGCGGCAGGAATTGAACCCTAGTCACTAGTGTTGTAATGGCGTTACTCTAAACACCATGCTGCTGATAGAAAGGACACAATTAGAACAAAAAAAAACGTCTATTTTAGTACACAGTGACGAAAGTTGCTAAACTGTAGTGATTAAGGTTTTGGCGGTTGGTTGAAGGGACGATTTGTTTCTGTTTAACAGTGAAGGGGAAGGTACTCCTTGCCCAAACAATCAAGCTCGTAGGGTATTTGTCTAACTTTATCTAAAATTCTGCTTTTTTTTTATTGCCCTTCCCCCTCCAGTCAAAGGAATCCTCATCTGTGTTAAGTTGTGATATCTCGGCTGATGACAAGTACATCGTCACTGGATCCGGCGACAAAAAAGCAACGGTCTATGAGGTCATCTACTGAAGGGGGATAAACCACGTTAGCACTTTAGATTGCGGCATTCAGGATTGGCTTGAAATACACCTTTCATACAGAGAAGGAATCCATTGTATGTTACAGTCAACCTAACGAGAGAACTGGTTTACAAAGCTCGCTTTTGGGGTATTCGAGGCTTGCTTTACGTCAGAGCTGATGACTCTCCTTGTGGCCGAGGGAGGCTTGGAGTGTATCCCGTTTGAATGGGAGATGTTTGAGATTTACCGGCAGCCCAACCAGAACTTCCTTTCTCTGAACTTTTTCCGTGGCGTACCTTGGGAAGTGCCACTGGGCGGTGCGGTGCATACGGATGTTTTGGACTCCGATGTGAAGCGGCGCTTCGCTAGTGATCTGTGCTGTAAATATTGGGTGGAGTTGGGGTTCTGCCTGGCTCTTTGGGGGTACTTCTGCATTGTGCCCTGAGACATGGCACCAAGTTCTGGGGTGCAGCCTGTGGGGAATTGAACTGCGTCCCAGGAAAATAAAAAAAAAACAAGGTTCTTAAATTTAGGAGAGAGTTGTTCTAGATTGAGAGGGAATGGCCAAAGGGACTTGGAAAGTGGAAAAGTTGGCCTTATTGTGAGTATACCTTCCGACCTATGGATTTAAGGTCATCACTCTTGCTTCAAGGCCAACATTCTCACGAGGGAACTGAACCGGACGATACGTTGATGTGATGTTGAAGACACTGCTCAGGGAAGCTGTAGAACAGGCTTGACTGTTTCTCATTGTTCCTCCGTTGTGTGCGTTGAACCATTGACGGGGAAGTTCGTTGGAGGTGGTGATGGAGGATATGGACTTTTCAGAATAGATTTATTTTTTAAGAATTCCCTCTGCCCACACGAGTTTCTCTGCTTCGTGATTGAATTGGTCTCAGGTCAGCTTTAGTCTGATCTGTTCTATGTGTGTATATATGTTCAAATTCCAGATAGCTAGTGGTTGCAGTTCCTGCAAAAAAAAAGTCTTGATTTATTTTTACTTTTTAACACTTCAGCTGTAAGAGTAAAGTACATAACAATAGTGTCTCACAAAGTATCACCGTGTGTCTTTCTATGTTTGGTTACGAGTGGCGTTCATTGAATCCGAGAGCTATACTGCACAGGAAAAGGCCGTTCGGCCCGGCTTGTCTATTCGTGTACAAACATTACAACATGGTACAGGCCCTTTGGCTCACTATGTTGTGGCAGTGTTTTAACCTACTCCAAGATCAATCTAACACTTCCCTCCTACATAGTCCTCCATTTTTCTATCATCCATGTGCCTGTCTAAGAGCTCCTAATGCCCCTAGTGTGTCTGCCTCTACCACCACCCTTGGCAGGGTATTTCTGTAAAGACCTTACCTCTGACAACCCCCCTATGCTTTCCTCCAATCACCGTAAAATTACGCCCCCTCGTGTTAACCGTTTCCACCCTGGGATAAAGTCTCTGGCTGTCCACTCTATCAATGCCTCCTATCATCTTGTGCACCTCTATCCAGTCAGCTCTCATCCTCCTTCACTCCAAAGAGAAAAGCACTAGCTTGCCACAGAGTGAGATGAGGCCACTTTTGGAGTTCGGTGGAACCGGATGAAAAGGGGACACCAGCATATTGTTTCAAAGCGCAGGCAGGTTTGAGGTGGTGATGTTGCTATGAGTCTACCTGCCTATCGGAACTGAGCAACCAGTGTTCATATTGCCCTCCCGATTATACTGCTATTTGGACGAGGCACAGGAGCAGAATTAGACCATTTTTGGCCCATCGAGTCTGTTCTGCCATTCCACCTTGCCTGATTTATTATCCCTCTCATCCCCATTCTTCCCCTAATCTTTGATGCCCTGTCTAGTCAAGAACCTATCAAACTCCGCTTTAAATATACCCAATAACTTGCCCTCCTAGGCTGTCTGTAGCACCGAATTCCAGAGATGCTCTACCCTCTGGCTAAAGAAATTCCTCCTCATCTCTGTTGTAAAGGGATGTCGTATTCTGAGCCTGTGCCCTCTGGTCCTAGGCTCCTTCACCATTGCAAACATCCTCTCCACATCCATTCCATCTAGGCCTTTCAATGTTTGATAGGTTTCAATGAGATTCCCCCCTCCATTCTTCTGAACTCCAGCGAGTACAGACCAGAGCCATCAAACACTCCTCATATGCTAACCCTTTTATTCCTTTCAAGAATGATTCTCTCCAGTGCCCGCACATCCTTTCTGAGATGAGGGGTCCAAAACTGTTCACAATACTCAAAGGCCACTCTTTTCCCCTGCTCTCCACTTTTCCCGCTCCTATCTGATCCATCATTCTCCCTTAACAAGTGGAGCTTTTGACTGTTTATAATGTCGTCACCGAGAAGTACAGCACATGCAGAGGCCCTTCGTCCCATCTAGTCCATGTTGTTTTGGAGGAGATTTGGGGGTGCTTCCTCTTAAATCATAGAACAGTGCAGCACGATACAGTCCCCTCAGCTCATGCTGTGTCAACCTTTTAACCTACTCTTAAGATCAATCTAACCCTTCCTTCCCACATAGCCCTCCACTTATTTTTCATCCATGTGCCTATCAAAATGTATCTGTCTCTGCCACCACCTCTGGCAGCGCGTTCCTCTCTGGGTCACTCTCACTCTCTGGGTAAAAATATACTTCCCACTGATGTCCCCTCCCGATAGTTTCCTCCTGTCACCTTCCAAATCCGATTTATTTATTATATGTATATTGAAACAGTGAAATGCATCGTTAGCGACCAGCACAGGGGGCAGCCCACTCATAATAGTCATTATACCCTGGGGAAAATTTCTCTGGCTGTCCATTTGATTCATGCCTCTTAACTTGTACACCTGCATTGAGTTCATCTCTCATCCTCCTCCACTCCAAAGGGAAAAAGCCTAGCTCACTCAACCTATCCTCAAAAGACATGCTCTGTAACCCAGGCAGCATCCTTGGTAAATCTCTGCACCCTCTCTTAAAGCTTCCACATCCTTCCTATAATGAGGCAACCAGAACTAAACTGGTGGGAGAATTTAGAACAAACAGTCTCCGCTAACAGGGAGTTATCCCTGTAAGACATAGGTGAGGCAAAACATTTGAGGATTGTGAGTCCCTGCACATCTTCCTTGGGACAGTGCAAGGAGGGTCTTTACATTAGAGGATGGTTGCCATGGTGAGGTGAGAATATAGAACTGAACCTGCAGTCTGAATATGAAGGGCTGAATGGCCTTTCCCTTCTCCCAGTATGTATATTCCCTCCCACCCCCACCAATCTCTGCTGAGGAGAGCAGTGCTTTCCCACACAGTCGGAGGTGAGGCTTCTCTCAGCTTTGAGATTATTTTACAAACTCAATTAGACATGGAAATGGGGCATTGTGATTGGGACTCTACTCTCCTGAGTGTCAGAAAATGAGGGGTGATTTGATAGAGATAGACAGAATTATGGGGGGTATGGATAGGTAAATGCAAGCAAGCTTTTTCCGCTGAGGCTAGGTGAGACTACAACTAGGGGTCATGGGTTAAGGGTGAAAGGCGAAATGCTTAAGGGGAAACTTCTTCACTCAGAGGGTGGTGTGAGTGTGGAACAAGCTGCCAGCAGAAGTGGTAGATGGAGGTTCAACCTCAACATTCGAGAGAATTTTGGGTAATTACGGGAATGGGAGGGCTCTGCTCAAGGTGTGGGTCAACGGGACTAGGCAGAGTAATGGTTTTGCATGGACTAGATGGGCTGAAGGGCCTGTTTCTGTGCTGTAATGCACTATGACTCGAGGCCATTCAGCCCGCGTCTCGGCTATGCAAGGTAGCAGCTCGTAGAGTATGGCATAAGTTTGATGCCACACCAGATTTTTGGCATTGGGACCCATCTGATTGACAAAGTGCTCCCTACTGATTCAGAGATAATGCTTGTAAAGGCAGAAACCATAGAAAAACTACAGCACAGAAACAGGCCTTGCTCTGTCAGTATAACGGACACCAAACTACTTGCAGTGTGCACAGCTCCCAACACGTGTCTGCAACGTTCAGGCCAAGTGTGCATAGACGACCAATGATTGAGCAACAAATTTCTGCTTTCAAGTTTTATTTCTCTGCTCTCTCTAAACTCACTTCATCAATCTCATTCCCAGACTGTCCCCTTTCTAATTCTGTGGGCTAACCACACTCTGGTTTGAATTTTCTCTGTGCATTAACAACTTGATTTGATGATTAAATTCTGCCCACAAATCATCTCGCCCTCAAAAAAAAAAAGCAGCATTTGGTTTGGATTTTCTTTTCCTTTTATTTCTTATTTAGAGATACAGCACAGAACAAACCCTTCGAGCTGTGCTGCCCAGAAACCCCTGGTTTTACCCTAGCCTAATCATGGGACAGTTTACAATGACCAACTAACCTACTACCCACTACATCTTTCGATGGGAGGACACCCGATCACTCCCACCACATTCCATGGGGAGGATGTACAAACTTCTTACAATGACATTGGGAATGAACTCTGAACCTCGCCCCAGCTGTAATAGTGTCGTGCTTTCCTTAATGAAAAATGCATTCTCAGCAAAGCAGAGGTGAACAACGCTTGGTCACCATAGTAGTTCTGAAACGACTCATTGGGTCATGAGGTATCCGTTCTTGTGGTTCCTGTCACCAGATAAACATATGTAGCAACTTAACTGCAATCACACACAATGATGTACAGTTGTTAATAACTCAATAAAAATTTTTTTAAAAAAAGAATTGCTATCTTAGCGGGAGAGGGCCACAGTGTGGATTTTGTAGAAGGATTTGCCTACATGAAGTGAACAAGGTGGATCAGTGACTTGTGGCATTCAGTTTAATACCTGTTCTGCCCTCGCTCATTTTCCCCATTTTCTCAAACTAGACAGATAGATAACTCCTGTCCTGACGTAGCTATAGTTGAGGGCAGTTTTAATATTCACCAACACATTACATACGCAAGGAGCTGGTGTAAAAAGATGCAAATTCTCAAGGTCCTAATGATAGACAGATTCAAATATTGATTGAAATTCCTTCAACTTCTAACAAGTGCTTTTAACTACACTAAATGAAATGTACAAAAAATATAAAATGGCCAACCTGATGACGAAAGCTAATTGCTTAAGAATGTGATAATGAGCAGTCAACAACAGCTGCGAACCCACAAGTAAGCAGTGAAATCTAGTAATTAGAAATAAAATAACAATCCAGATTAGGAAAGACATAACAGTATCAGTCATACTTTTCACTCAACCCGAGCTGGTTGAGTGTACTAAAGGTTTCTTGGTTTTGACTTTGCATCAGTGGGGGTAGCTAGGTTTAAAGGACTTAAGTGGATTCTATAGATCACAACTTTTTTCCAAATGGAAGGGATTCTGCAGGTGCTGGAAATCTTGAGCAACACACACAAAACTCTGAAGGAATTTGCTGAGTTCCTCCAGCATTTAGTATGTTGTGCTGCTGCTTCCCAGCAGTTGGTGATGGACCCCTACTTGAAGACTAAGAGACACTCAGGTTGAGACCTACGAGAACCCGCTAGAAGTTGACCAGGTTGATGTTTTTCTCAAAAGACTGCAGACACTGAAAGCCAGAGAAATGAACAAAAACTGGAGGAACTCTGCAGGTCAGGCAGCATCTGTGGAGGGGAACAGTCAGTTTACGTTTCAGGAAGGCAAATGCAATGTTAGCGGTCATTTTGCGGGGACTAGAATGGAAAAGCAAGGAAGTAATGCTGAGGATATCTGCGGTCCTAACCAGATCAGAATATACGTGACTCTGGACTGCCTACAGCTGACACTGAATTTCCTCAGGAAATCCTTCAGTTCAGTGGACAACTGGGGACAAACAAAAATTTGGGCCAGTGCCTCCCACATCCAGAGCGGAAATTACAAAATGTATCCCTTTGGTAAAATGGTGGTGTATGTAAGCAGAATGCCAGATTTGAAGTCAATTCTTGCCGATGGCCCTCTTTCCTAGTTAAAAGGGCCTTGCTTTTGGGAACCACCTGAGGGTTCCCCAGCTCAGTTTATAGGCTGCCTTTATCACACGATGACACCACTCCCTGTCAGGATGAGGTAGTGTCCAAGATGGTCGTGAGAATCTGTACTGACAGTTTAATTTTAAACATGAGAAGGGGTCTGCAGATGCTGGAAATCCAAAGTCACACACACAAAATGCTGGAGGATCTCAGTAAATCAGGCAGCATATGTAGAAGTGAATAACAGCCAACGTCTCAGGCTTCGACCCTTCAGGACTGGAAAGGAAGCGCCAGGATAAAAATGTGCGGGGAGAGCGTGGGGGAGGAGAATAGCAAGAAGGTGATAGGTAAAGCCAGGTGGGTGGGAAAGGTAAAGGGCTGGAGAAGAAGGCATCTGATAGGACAGTGGACCTTCGGAGAAAGGGAAGGAGGAGAGGACACAGGGGAAGGTGATAGGCAAATGAATGAAGTAAGGGGCCAGAGTGGGGAAAAGAGGAAGACCAGAGTGGGGGAAAAAAGGTTTCTCAATTTGTATATACACATAGATCATAGAACGGTACAGACCATAAATGTCCTGACGAAGGATTCCGGCCTGAAACGTCGACTGATCGTTTCCACGGATGCTGCCCGACCTGCTGAGTTCCTCCAGCGTGTTGTGAGTGTTGCTTTGACCCCAGCATTTGCAGATTATTTTGTGTGGTACAGACCATTTGGCCCACGTTGTTGTGCAGACATTTTAACCTCTATGATTAACCTAACTTTTCCCTCCCACATAGTCCTCCATCTTTCATTCATCCATCTCTCCTAATGTATCTGCCTCTACCGCCAACCCGGGCAGTGGGTTCAGAGCACCCAGCACTCTCTCTGCGTTCAATTCTGACAGATTTAATTATTAAAGATCATACATACATTGAACCATACAGTGAAACGCACCTGTTGTGTCAGCGACTAACACAGTCCGAGGATGCTGGCAGCAGCCCGCATATGCAACTATGTGAAAGCTGGAGGAGTTTCCATGGTGATTCCATGGTGGAATGCATCGCCACAAGTGGCTGTGGAGACCAAGTCATTGGGTATATTTAAGGCAGAGGTTGATAGATTCTTGATTAGTCAGGGCATGAAGGCATACAGGGAGAAAGCCAGGTGATTGGGGCTGAGAGGGAAAATGGATCAACATGAAATGGCAGGGCAGACTCGATGGGCCAAATGGCCTGACTCTGCTCCTGTACTTTTGAACATAAAAGTGTGAGCAGTTATGATGGATAATGTTCAGTCCTGATGGATTTAAACTTGCTCCCAACATTCCTGCTCCTTCCGTAGGAAGACTTCGTTGGCTTATGGCGTCTACGCCATCTTCGTGGGATGTGAGCGCATGTAATGAGCCTGAAGCAGCAGGGAGCTGGCATATTTGAGACATTTCCCCAGTAAAGACATATGTAATATCCTAGGGGCTTTTACTTGCGATAAAATGAATGTAACTGAGCATTTTCCTGGCAAGGACGTTGGAGTGCTGCAAGCATGTTTTCAGGAAATTATTCACTCAAATATTTTTAAACAGTTCTCAGCAAATGTGGCCAATCGCTGATATCAGTGCAAGTCGCAGGCACTGAAATATCTGCATGATCCGTGGTATGACTAACCCCTGTTTTGAATTGTTGGCTAACTTCTGCCTGTGCTTTCTGAATCAGAGTGTAGTCCGCCATCAGAAAAACATCTAAAATGCCTTCCACAAAGCCCAAAGTCAATGGAACGTCGGAAACCAGTTGGTTATCACAGTAAATCTATTATCAAAATGCTTATATGTCACCATATATTACCCTGAGATTCATTTTCTTTCAGGCATTTACTGGAGAATAAATAATTGCGATAGAATTTATGAAAACTATACATTAAGACTGCCAAATAACTAATGTGCAAAGAAGACAAATTGTGCAGATTAAATAAATAATACTGAGAACATGAGCTATAGAGCCTTGAAAGTGAGTCTGTAGGTTGTGGAATCAGTTCAGTGTTGAGGTGGCTTGAGTTATCCTCACTGGTTCAGGAGCCTGATGGTTGAAGAGTAATAACTTCCAGACCTGATGGCGGGGATCCTAAGGATCCTGTCTCTCCTTCCTGATGATGGTAGCGACGTTCATGAACACTGGCTTCCAACCCCTTCCTTTCCAGTCCCGATGAAGGGCCTCGGCCCAAAACATCAACTCCATTGATGCTGCCTGCCCTGCAAGGGTTCTAACAGCATTTTGAGTGAATGTTGCACATATTTCACAAGATGAGTCAAGTTATACACGCTGGTTCAGGAGTCTAACTCTGGGGTAGTAACTGTTCCTGAACCTGGTGGTGTGGGGTCTAAGGTTCCTGTACCTCCTGCCCCACGGTAGTAGCGAGAAGAGAGCATAGCCTTTGATAGTGGTGGGGTGGGGAGAGGGTGGTCCTTGGTAGATGCTGCTTTCTTGTGGCAGTGCTCCTTATAAATATCCTCAACGGTGGGGAGGGCTTTACCTACAAAAGGGCTGTATCCAGAACTTCCTGTAGACTTTCCTGGGCATGGTATAATGTGAATTATCCTTTTGTTTTGAGGCAGGAGTATGATGCAGGGCATAAAATTACTATAAATTACAAAACAAATAGATTTAGGAAAGCAATAACAGATTGTGCTCATGGACCACTCAGAAATCTGATGGCGGAGGAGAAGAAGCTACACAGTTGAAACCCAGAGCGAAGTGTGGCTGGTTGCCGTGGGTTACAACAGGACATTGACAGGATGCAGAGAAGTGCCAGATGGGGTTCAGCCCAGAAAAGTGTGAAGTGATTCACTTCGGAAGGTCAAACTGGAAGGCAGGGTACAGGGTTAATGGCAGGATTCGTAACCGAGTGGAGTATGACAGATTAAGGCCCCCTAACTTCCTACTGCATGCAGTCTGCAGACTGGAGCCAGGCTTTTTGGAGTGCGCTTGGGAAGCGTATCTAACGATTATCTTTACTAAAGGTTAGCTTTGTTTGTCGCATGCATGTCGGAACATTGAAACAGACAGTGAAATGCGTTGTTTTGGGTCAACGCCCACCCCAGTCCTCCAAGGATGTGTTGAGGATACAAGTGTCTCTATGTTTCTGGCACCAGCATAGCATGCCTCTAACTTACTAACCCTGACCCAGATGTCTTCGGAATATGGGAAGATCCCGGAGCAGTTCAATGCAAGAGAACAATTGCTTTAAGTAATTTTTGGGGTGGCAAGCCAGCTTAGCGGTTAGCGTAACGCTGTTGCAGCGGCAGGGGCCTGCGTTCAAGGAGTTGTACCTTCTCCCTGTGACCGTGTGTGCTTCGTCCAGATGCTCCAGTTTCCTCACACGCTCCATATATGTACCAGTTAGTAGGTTAATTGGTCATATTGGTGTAATTGGGTGGTGTGGGCGTATTGGGCCTGTTATCTCTCAATAATAATAATAAATATAAAAATAAATAAATAATGCAGAAGGTGAATAGCAAGGTAGTGTTGTGGCAGAGGGGAAGTAACTGTTCCTAATATGTTGAATATACATTTTAGTCTCCTTTACCTCCTCCCCTTTGGTAGTAATGAGGAGAGGGCATATCTTGGAAGGTGAGGTCCTCCGTGAAGAAGCTGCACCCTTGGGGCACTGCTTATTGAAGATGTTCTCGAGGGTGGTGTGTTCATCTTGAGATACTCTGGATGACAGACAAAAGTTTGAATCAACAAGCTGTGGCCAACATAATGAGTAAAACATAAAGAGGATTATGGATCGATTAATGGAAAACATTTAGAATCAGTATCAAGTTTAATATCACTGGCATATGTTGCTATGTGGTAGCAGTACAATGGAGCACATAATAATGAACTCTATAAATGACAATAAGTATATATGAAAAAAAATTTAATAAATAGTGCAGAAAGAGAGGAAAAATACTGAGGTAGTGTTCATGGGGTCATTGTCCATCCAGAAATCTGATGGTGGAGGGGAAGAAGCTGTTGAGTGTGTCCCTTTATAGATCCTGTACCTCTTCCTTAATGGTAGCAATGAGAAGAGGGCATGTCCAGGGTGATGAGGGTCTTTAATGAATGATGCTGCCCTTTTGAGTAATCACCCTTCGACGATATCCTGGATGCTGGGGAGACCATGGTGGAGTTGGCAAAGTTTACAAATTTCTGCATTTTTTTTTTTGGATTCTGTGCAGTGGCCCCTCCAAATTAGCTAGAATGCTCTCTGTGGTACACCTGCAGAAACCTGCGAGTGTCTTTGGTGACGTAACAATTCTTCTCAAACTGTTGAGCCTTCTTGGTAATTGCATCAATATGTTGGGCCCAGGATAGATCCTCAGAGGTGTTGAGATGCAGGAACTTGAAACTGTTCACTCTTTCCACTTCTGATCCCTTGATGAGGACTGGAGTGTGTTCCCTCGACTTTCCTTTCCCAAAGTCCACAATCGATTCCTCGGTTTTACTGATGCTAGTGCAAGGTTATTGCTGCAACACCTCTCACCCAGCTGATCAATCTCACTCACACACACCTCCGCACCTCCAACTGGAATTCTGCCAACAATAGTTGTGTCGTCGCCAAACTTACAGATGGCATTTAAGCTGTGCCTAGCCACACAATCGTGGGTGTAGAGAGAGTAGAGTAGTGGGCCAAGCACATAGTCTTGGGTTTTACCACTTTTGATTGTCAGCGAGGAGGAGATGTTAGCTCTGATCTGCGCAGACTGTGGTCTCCCTGTGACAAAGTCAAGGATCCAGTTGCAGAGGGAGGTACAGAGGCCCAGGTTTTGGAGCTTATTGATTAGAACTGAGGGTATGATTATGTTAAATGCACTGCAGTCAATAAACAGCAGGTTGATGTAGGTATTACTATTGTCCAGATGATCCCAGGCCAAGAGGAGAGAAATTGCTTCTGTTTCTTGGGCACCGGTGTGATTGTCGCCCTTTTGAAGCAGGTGGGAACCTCCGACTGCAGCAGTGAGAGACTGAAGATGTCCTTGAACACTCCCACCAGTTGGTTGGTACAGGTTTTCACAGCCCCACCAGGTAGACCATCAGGGTTTGATGCCTCCCGAGGGTTCACCCTCTTGAAAGATGTTCGGATGTCGGCCTCTGAGACGGAGACCTGAGCTCACCAGATGCTGCAGGGACTTGCACAGGTTTAGTTTTATTCTCCCTTTCAAAGTGTGCAGAAAAGGCATTGAGCTCACCTGGGAGTGGAGCGTCGCAGTCATTCATGGCGTTAGGTTTCGCTTTGTAGGAAGTAAAGGCCTGCAAATCTTGCCAGAGTTGATGAGCATCCAATCCTGTCTCTAACTCCATTCGGAACACATTTTTTGCCCTTAAAATAGCCTCTTGTAGGTGGTATTTGGACTTCTAGTATAGTTCTAGATCATCTTTCTCAAAACCACAGATCTAGTCCTCAGTAGTCTATGAATCTCCTGGTCCATCCACAGCTTTTGGTTCAGGTATGTCCAGTGTGTTCTCAAAGACACCCACTCACCCACACAGGTCTTGATGAAATCGGTGACAACTGTGGTCAATTCATTCAGATTTGAAGATGAATCCCTGAATATTGTCCAGTCCAGAAACTCTAAGTATTCCTGTAGGTGCTCCTCCTCCTCCTTTGACCATAGCTTCTTGGTCCTGTACCCTTTCATCTCTGCCCATACTCTGGGAGTAGAAGTACAGCCAGGTGATTAGAGTTTCCAAGGTGCAGGCATGGGATGGCACGGTAAACACTGCTGATGGTGGTATAACATCAGTCAAGTACGTGGGCTCCTTTAGTTCCACGGGTGATATGTTGGTAGTAGGTGTTCAGAGACTTCTTCCAGCTGGCCTGGTTTAAATCCCCCGCAGTGATAGGGAAGGCATCAGGGTGCTCAGCTCCTCCAGTGTTTGCCTGATGTTGGCCTGAGGCGGAATGTACTCAGTTTAGTAAATCTGGGCACAGTCTGGTCTACATTCTTGTATATGTCAAAGGTTGCTGCTGTAATGCTCTCTCTCCCAAAGAGTTGGATGGATGCTTCTTCTGGTCGCTTCTCAGAACTTCTCAGGAAAGAACTTGCTGCTTAAAGCAGTGAGAGTCCAGCAATTTCCACGATTCGATGGGCTAAATGACCAAATTGTGCTCCAATGTCTCATGGGTCTTATGGTATTGATTAGTGTGGAATTGAGGTTTAATCCTACCTGGCGCTTGAGAGTGAATGGTCATGTGGAAGAGACTTTTGGTTTGTCCATGTGCAGTGTGTAAACTTACACAGTCACAAAGACATCAAGGATCAGCTTTATTTGCTATATATATTTACATGTATTAGGGATTTGCTGTGGTGTGTTGGTCAAGGTGAGACAGGAGTAATAAACAGAGGAGGTGGTGTGGGGGGGGGGCTAACTAGAATGTTTAATCAGATGAACTGCCTGGGGGGAAAAAAGTTTTAAGATGGTGTGAAGTTCTTGTTTTAAAAGTCCTATAGTGCTTTCCAGAAAGGAGCTTTCAGAAAAGGCAGTTTTCAGGGTGGGTAGTGTCAAAAATGATTCTTTCTGCCCATTTCTTTGTCCTGGACACATGTAAGTCCTTCGGTGATGGTAGACTGCAGCCAATGATATTTTCTGCTGACCTGTCACTTAATTGTAGTTTTTGTATACTGTAGGAGGATGCTGCACCAAACCAGACAGTAATGGCTGATGTAAGGATGCTCTCTATGATGGCAGTGCAGAATTGCACCAGAATGTTCTGGGGAACATGGTATTTTACCAAATGGGGAAGATGGAAGTTTACCAACATGTACACATTAGAAAATATGAACATACATATACTTACACATCTGCACCCAGAATAATGTTGCCCTTCTTGTTAACTCCATTCAGTCTTCTCTACCACCGTCATCTCCTCTAGAACCTCTACCCTTCCATTGTAGACTTCTTGTAGTTGCCTGCTGCCCCAAAGGTAAATATCACTACCTGTAGATTTCCTGTCCTGAATCTCTCCTCAGCATTGCTTCTCTCTTTTTGAAACATTAGTTAAAGTGGATTGTAAACACGAGAGATTTTGCAGATGCTGGAAATCCAGAGCAATATTCACAAAATGCTGGAGGAACTCAGCAGGTTGGGACGTATCTATGGAAATGAATGAACAGATGAAATTTTGGGCTAAGGGACTTCATCAGGACCTACTGAGCTATAACTGATGGAATTTTTTGTAGATGTGACTGAGAGTATAGATGGGGGCATTGTGGTAGACGTTGTCCACGTAGATTTTACGAAGGCTCTTGACAAGGTACTACAAAGTAAAGTGAAGATTAGTTTTATTTGTCATGTGTACATCAAAACATAGAGTGAAATATGTCAATGCATCAGGGATGTGCTAGGCACCCTGCAAGTGTGGCCATGCTTCCAGTGTCAACATAGCATGCACATAACTCACTAACCTTTACTTGTAATTCTTTGGAATGTGGGGAAGACTGGAGCATCTGAAGGAAATCCATGGGGTCACAGGAGGAACGTGTGCCTTAGCTGGTCCTGAAGTTTAGACCATGTGAGATCTAGAACTGACTTGACAGTGGGAGACAAAGGGTGAGGATGGAAGGCCATTTCTCAGGCTGGAAGTTTGTGACCAGTTGTGTGCGTGACAGTGACCAACATTGTTAATATTAACAATTTGGATGAGAATGTAGATGGGATGATCAGCAAGTTTGTGGATGACACTAACATTTGTGATAAAGGACAGTAGAGATGTTATCAAAGATTGCAACAGGTTCTTGAACAACTGGGCCAGTAAGCCAAGGAATGGCAAATGCAGTTTAATTGAGATAAATGCAAGTGTTCCATTCTGGTAATGGAAACCAGGGCAGGGCTTATACAGTAAATGGCAGGGCTCTGGGGAGTGCTGTACAGCAGAGACCTTAGTAGTTATTTCCCTGAAAGTGGAGACACAGGTAAACAGGGATTGTGTCTTAACCCAAAATGTTGATATATCTGATCCTCCCACAAGTGCTGTTCGATCCACTGAGTTTGTCCAGCAGATTGTGTGTTCCTCCAGTTTCCAGCATCTGCATACTCTTGTGTCTTGTGTGGAGCAGACTTGATGGGCCAAATGGCCTAATTCTGCTCCTGTGTATTATGGTCTACAATGCTGACTCACTCTGTGCTAACAGCTTGCCAGTCCAGTGTGGGGAGGGGTTGGGAAATGAGGGCTGGTTAACCTCAGTCCAAAACCTCTGAATATCCAGCTGGTGTGGTTAAGAAAGGAATATTGCTCGATAATTTCCTCTGACAGGTCACTGGCTTTGTCTCAGGCTTGATAAATCTGGCAGTTATCATTGAGCCATAGAATTATAGAGTACAGTCACAGGCACAGGCCATTCAGCTTATTTAGCCCATGCTAACTGTCCCACCCATCTCTACGAACTCCATTTACCCTCTGAATGCCTGTTGTTGCTCCAGATCCCAGCATCGATGGAAATCAAAAGGATTAGGGGGGAATCTGATTGAAACTTATCAAATATTGAAAGGCCTCGACGGAGTGGATGTGGAGAAGATCCACTGTGGTGGGAGACTCTAAGACCAGAGGACACTGCCTCAGAATAGAAGGACATCCCTTTAGACCAGAGATGAGGAATTTCTTTAGTCAGAGGGTGGTGAATCTGTGGAATTCATTGCCATAGATGGCTGTGAAGGCCAACTCTTTGGTGTATTCCAAGCCAAGATTGATAAGTCCTTGATTGGTCAGGGGGTTAATGGCTGATGAATGGGATCGAGAAAAAAAAATCAGCCATGATTGAATGGCAGGGCATACTTTGGCTTATGTTTGTGTGAATAAAAATTAAATCTTCCCTTGCTTCCCCCCCACCCCCCAAGTCAGAGCCAAGTAAATTCTTAATCTCAGCTGTTCTTTCTCTCTGAGCCTGGGCAGCGAGCTTCATAGATGGACACAGGAAACTGCTAATAACAACCAGAAGGCCATAAGCCAAAGGAGCAGAATTAGGCCATTCAGCCCATTGAGTCTGCTCTGTCATTCAATCACGGCTGATTTATTATCCCTCTCAATTCCATTCTCCCTGTCACCTTTGTCACCCGTACTAATCAAGAACCAATCAACCTCCACTTTAAATATACCCAAAGACTCGGTCTCCATGGTAACAAATTTCACAGATTCTCCACCCTCTGGCTAAAGAAATTCCTCTTCATCTCTGTTCTAAAGGAATGTCCTTCCATTCTGAGGCTGGTCCTTGACTCCACCATGCAGTGCCATGAAATTTTTTTGTTTACCAGGGAGAGGAGGCAGGATCTGCGGTTAATGTCACATCTTCGAGACGTCTATGGCAGTACACCACTCCTTCAGTGCTGGCAGCAGGTGGAACAGCCAGGTCTCTGCCCAAACCCACACGCTGACTGAGCTGGAGCCAGAGATCCAAGGCTGTAGTTCAGCATACATTTTCCCTCCACAGTCTGTGCCAGGTCTCCAGCAAGACTTTGCTCAGTTTGACAATGGCACCAGCCTGCAGTAATCATTAGCCAAATCCCCATGAGACCAGTGGACTGTCAGCATGGAACACACAACAGAACAGCACAGGAACAGACCCACAATGTTATGCCTATCCAATTAAATTAGTAATCAAATGGGCAACTAACTAATCCCTCTGCCTACACAACGTCCATGTCCTTCCATATTCCTCATGTTTATGTGCCTTCCTAAACATCTCTTAAAATTCCCTAATGTATCTGTCCCTACCACCACCCCAGGCCCCCATCAGCCTCTGATTGCCCCTCATATCTCCTTTGACTTAACCCTGTGACCTTAAATACATGCACTCAGCGATCGGTAATTTCAACCCTGGGAAAAAAAGATACTGTCTACCTACTCCTCTCATAATTGTATCAGCCTCTAAGAGATCTCCCCTTAGCCTTGGCTGTTCCAGAGAAAACAACCCAAGTTTGTCCAAACTCTCGTTAAAGCACTTGCTCTCTAATTAGGCTGCATCCCGGTAAGCCTGTTCAAAGGCTCGACATCCTCCCTACAGCGGGGTGCCCAGAACAGTAGACATGACAAATCTGTAAAGAGGAGACAAACTTCTCCCCATCTGCACAATTCACATTATAATACTGTCTATAGTGTGGATATAGGGTCTTTAGCAAGACTTGTTCACATTGACCACAACACCTATCTATCCCAATCCTAGTTTCCTGCATTTTCCTTATGTTCCTTTTCCTGTCCATGTACATTATGCATTAATCATGAGTTATATGTACTGTGTTGTGCACCTTGGTCCAGAAGAATGTTGTTTTGTTTGCTAGTATATATGTATATGGTTGAAATGACGATAAAGACTTGCTTGTGGACTTCAGAACGGGTAGGATGAGGGAGCACACACCAGTCCACATCTGTGAGCAGTCTCTGAGGATCTATCCTGGGCCCAACACATCGATGCAGTTACAAAGAAGGCATGACAGCAGCTATCTTTTGTTAGGAGTTTGAGCAGATTAGGTATCTCACCAAAGACACTCACAAATATCTACAGATGCACTGTGGAGAGCATTCTAACTGGCTACATCACCAGCTGGTATGGGAGGGGGTAGGGGGAACTGAACAGGATCGAAATAAACTGCAGGAAGTTGTGAACTCAGTCAGCTCCATTGTGGGCACTAGCCTCCCCAACATCTGTGACAGCTTCAAAATGTGATGCCTCAAAAAGGCGGCATCCATTATTAAGGACCCCATCACCCTGGACGTGCCCTCTTCTCACTGCTACCATCAGGGAGGTGGTACAGGAGCCTGAAGGCTCACACTCAATGATTCAGGAATAGCTTCTTCGCCCCGTATCGGATTTCTGAATGGACATTGAACCCATGAACACGACCTCACTATCTTAGTTTTCTCTTTTTGAACTACTTATTTAATTTAACTTGTTAAGTATATACAGTATCTATAATTTACTGTTTTATTATGTATTGCAGCGTACTGCTGCCGCAAAACAATAAATTTCACAACATATGCCAGTGATATTAAATCTGATTCTGATTATAGTGTCAAGAAAAAGTAAAAACTGAAAACTTTAAAGTTGGCACTAAAAAGTGGGCACTTTGTTAAGCACACCTGCAAATATCTAATCAATCATGTGGCAGCAACTCAATGCATGAAGGCATGCAGACGTGGTCAAGACATTCAGTTATTGTTCAGGCCAAACATCAGAATGGGGAAGAAATATGATCTAAGTGACCTTGACCGTGGAATAGCTGTTGGTGCCAGATGGGGTGGTTTGAGTACCTCAGAAACTGCCGATCTCCTGCGATTTTCATGCACAACGGTCTCTAGGGTTTACGGAGTATGAAAAACAAAAAAAAAATCCAGTGACCAGCAGTTCTGTGGGTGAAAGTGACTTGTTAATGTGAGAGGTCAGAGGAGAATGGCCAGACTGGTTCGGGCTGATAGGAAGGAGACTAGCTCAAACAATGACATTACAACAGTGGTGTGCAGAAGAGCATCTCAGAACGCACAACACATTGAGCCTTGAAGTGGATGAGCACAACCTTCCCTGCCATTGAGGACATCTTCAACAGGTGGTGTCAGAAGAAGTTGCATTCATCAGTAAGGACCCTCACCTTCCAGGATATGCATTATAAGTGCCATCCTCTCCTCATTATGGAGTAGGCATAGAAGTCTGAAGATCCACATTTGAATATTTAATATTTTACCCTAAACCTATGATGTACGTAAAAGATCTGTGTCACTGGCCTTCGAAAGCTGAGTGGTGGAGTTGTCTTT
Source organism: Mobula birostris (assembly GCF_030028105.1). Classification (NCBI taxonomy): domain Eukaryota; kingdom Metazoa; phylum Chordata; class Chondrichthyes; order Myliobatiformes; family Myliobatidae; genus Mobula; species Mobula birostris. The sequence goes on from NC_092383.1 coordinate 5,282,373, forward strand.
GGCTTGGTCTGACCTGTAATTCCCCACCTCCCTGTCCCTGAACCCTAGCCTGACCTTTAACTCTCCCTTCTGTCCCCAAAACTATCCCCGTGAACCAAAATAAAATCAAGTCTGAGCCGTGACCTCAGTCTGGATGGAGACAGCAGCTCGGCGCCATCTTGCTTCATCAAGTTCCTGATTGGTACTCGGTGTAAAGGAATTAGGAGGCTGCAGGCTACACAGACTCTGAGATCCAACAACACAGGACGCAGCGGGAGGCCGAGAAGTGGCAGTCAGGTCACACTGAGCCTTGCCTCGGTTGACTTTAGGTTTCCAGTGTCCACGGGATTTTGCTTTGGGCGGCAGCCAGCGTTGCTTTGACAGCCCCCAGACATCACACGGTCGATGCAGGAAGACCTGCTTTCAAAGCGCCTCGCCGCACACGCTGCCTCCAGATCAAAGTCAGCTTCTTCACAACCCACGATCCTGAAGTGAGAAACTCTCTGAAACATTCGCCGCGCGTAGCTGGGAACGATATTTCCCACATCCTGCAAGTCTCTCACTTTTGCGTGGCTCCCTCAGAAGGTAGTGCGCATTACTAATTCATCACCAGCAGCTCAGCGAGGTTTGCAGCCTCCCCCTTCTCATCTCGCAGCCACACGGCGACTGTGGCACCCTCTCCTGTTATTCCAGAATGGCCTCGAGGAGCAGATGGCTGTGGTAGTAACGCGACATCATCAGCTGCTGTTTTCAGAGTCTGAAGGCTCCCTGTGTAAATTACCTTGGCGCGGGTCCTGTTCATCTGTTCTTTTACTATGTCCCACCAGTTTTAATTACCATAATTAAGTTATAATGAATGAGAGGTTGCCTGTTTGGATTGAGCACAGGATAACAGGAAGCTTCCACGCTGGAGCCAACATCCTTGTCCCTGCTGTAACTACAATGTGGCTGTGTTGCTATTCCCACCCCAAGTGTTGGTTGGAAGCTCTCCCTTGTTCTGTTTTCCTTCTTCCATCTAACGAAACCTCGGCTGTTTGGCAACCTTTCAGGCTGGGTTGGTTGTCCTGGGAGCGCGTCGGCTGCGGGTAATACTGCCGTCAAGTGCCGGCAGCTGCTGCCTCTCCACGTCCCGCTTCACAATACCAGCGCGGGGGAGGGCTGGCAGTCTGTTCCAGCGGCGGCGGCCCCTCATCTGGACTTCCGAACTCCGCACTGCAATGCGCAAAATTCTTAAAAGGCACGGCTCACGAGCAACAGGGAGGCACCGAGCCGGGGGTGGGGGGCTCCATTGCTGTTTAATGGGCCACGGTAGCGTAACGCTTTAGTGTGCCAACAACCGGGGGTTCAATTCCCGCCACTGTCTGTACGCGTCATCTTCGTGTCTGCGTGAGTTTCCTCCGGGTGCTCCAGTTTCCTCCCACATTCCAAAGATGTATGAGGTTAGTAGATTAATTGGTCATACGGGCGTAATTCAATTTCCTCTGACACTCTCCGTGTGGAGTTTGCAGGTTCTCTCTGTAACAAAGTGGGTTTCTGTTGGGTGCTCTGGGTTCTTCTCGCATTCCAAAGTTGTGTGGGTTATGGTCAGTAAATTGTAGCATGCTACCTTATCAGTGGAGACATGGTAACACTTGCCAGCTGCCCCTGTGGAAACAAATGACACATTTCACTGTATATTTCAACGTACATGTGACAAGCAAAGCTAATCTTTAATTTTTTAGTCAACTACTGAGGGCTGAGATGGGGAGGAGTTTTCCTTCCACACTGGGGCTGTTAAGCTGTTGATTTTTTTCCCTCTAAAGACTGTGAATAGCTCTGCAGCTTGTTGACTAGCTTAGCAGTACAGTGGTGCAGTTAGCAGAGCCACAAACCTGATCTCCGTTGCTGTCCATGTGGAGTTTGCATGTCACCCCGGGTGCTCGGGTTTCCTCCCTCCTCTCAAAGAAGTACGGGTTATTAACTTGTGGGTGTGTTTTGTTGGCAACAGAAGTTTGGAGACGCTTGAGGACTACCCCCAGCACATTCTTGGACTGTGCTACGGCCAATTGATACTTCTGCATCAAATCTACGCTGTAGGTATGGCGTAGCCACGTACCTTACACTGTACTCTATGCCGTAGCCTGACGCACACCTCCCCAAAAATGTAACTATGCATCGCGGCGACGCACACCACAACAACTGTGATTGGTCCACTTGGTAGCATCGCATTTCCTCCTACGCTGCAATAGCTTCCCATTGGTTCGACTGAAGGGCAGGGAAGGAACTCTGGCTGCAATGCTTTCCATAAAGCCTTACAGACCTCCGAAATTATGGAGGACCCTGTGCTTGACGCCAGTTTGTAGCTAGCTGCTATAGCCTTTTGACTTCCACCTGAAGCTAAAACTCGACTGGTGATTGCCGGTCTCTGAGTATACTGTGCATACACTGATGCAAAATAAATGGTTGGAGACGATGAACCAAATCGTCAAATCCACCTGCCGACATCTGAGAATATTTGAAATGTGTTTCCTCGTCCATGTCTCTCAGTGGCCGGACAAGCACAGAAAATTCACCCTCCTTCAGTTTCAGTCGCCATTCTTGGAAGTTTGAGTTTCTTCGTGTTGATTTTCAACACGAAGAAACTCAACACAGTGGCATAGAAACCCCACCGCCAACTAGCGTTTTGGTGGTGAATTGCAGAGCGACGCAGACACACCAATGTACAAGTATAAATGCTCACAACGGCATAGGCCACTTGCGTAGGCTACGGAGTAGGCTAGTACGCACAAGTATAAATCAGCCTTTAGTCGTTGGCGCAAATGAAGCATTTCATGCTATGCTGTGTCATGAAGGGAGGCTGAGTGAGCTGTGTTTGGAGCAAAGGAAGATGAGAGGTGTACAAAATGATAAGAGGCACAGATAGAGTTGATAGCCAGAGACTTTTCCCCGGGGCAGAAATGGCTCATATGAGAGGGCATAATTTTGAGGTGATTGGAGTAACGTATGGGGGGGGGGTTGGTGGGGGATGTCAGATGGTAGGCTTTGTACACAGTGAGTGGTGAGTGTGTGGAAAGCACTGCCAGGGTGGTGGTAGAGGCAGATACATTTGGGACATTTAAGAGACACTTAGTGTGTCTCTAAAGGGTGGAAGAAAAATGGAGGGCTATGTGGGAGGGGTTAGATTGATCTTTTGTCGTTGTTCCTCTCCGTGCCTTGTGATGCGTCAGGCTTCACCTTTGCCGTTTCTTTAGCATTTTGTCTGTTCTCTTACGTGACCAAGTTGCTAGCTCGACACTCAATCCAGCACAGATGCAAAGTGTGTGAGGAGCCGGCCGGATTTGAACCCAGGACCACTTGCCTCAAAGTCCGGTGTTGACTCCGCTCCACCACTGGCCGGCTTTAGCTTGATCGTAGAATAGGTTAAAAAGGTCTGCACCTCTGCTAGGTGGGCCGAAGGGCCTGTACTGGGACGTAATGTTCTGTGTTCAACCACAGGGACATGAGCTTTAGTATGTTGACTGTAAATAACCCTTGGTGTGTAGGTTCTGTTAGAATCTGGGAAGTGGTTGTTGAGAGAATGGGTGGAATAAGTTGGGATATGGACTATGTGCAAGAAGAAATGAATAGTTTAATTAGGCAGCATTACCTTAATTAATTTGGCACAATTTGGCCATGTGCTCCTCCAGTGTCTGCCTTCCTCCTCACTCCTGATTTTAATCGCTCTGCCATTGATAGCCACACCTTCAGTTTCCTGGGCTCCAGAATTACCCCCTAAACCTCTTAGGGTCATGGAGCACTTCAGCACAAAACCAAACCCTTCAGCCCATCTAGTCCATGTAATCTCTTATTCTACCTAGTCCCAATGACCTGCACCTGAACCATTGCCCTCCCATCCATGTACTTGTCCAAATTTCTCTTAAATGTTGCAATTGCACACTTGTGGCAGCTTGTTCCACACTCACGTCACTCTCTGAGTTCCCCTTCAGGTTTCCTTTAACATTTTCACCTTTCACATTTCACCTTTAACCTATGACCTCTAATTCTAGTCTCATTCAATCTCAGTCGAAAAGTACTCCTTTCTTTTAACATGTCCCTTAAAATCCATCCATCAAGCTTTCACTCATTTGATGTGATATCCGCTTCTGACAACACAGCTATAATGTTCCTTTAGAAATATACACAGTGCATCTCCTGTACCTAATAAAGTGGCCATTGAGTGTATGTTCATGGTCTTCTGCTACTGTAGCCCATCCACTTCAAGCTTTGACATGTTGTGCATTCAGAGATGTTCTTCTGCACACCACTGTTTTAACGTGTGGTTATTTGAGTTACTGTCACCTTCCTGTCAGCTTGAACCAGCCCGGCCATTCTCCTCTGACCGCTCTCATTAACAAGGTATTTTCACCCACAACTGCTGCTCACTGGATGTTTTTTTGTTTCTCACACCATCTTCTGTAAACTCGAGAGACTGTTGTGTGTGAGAATCCCAGGAGGTCAGCAGTTTCTGAGATACTCAAACCTCCCTATCTGGCACCAACAATCATTCCGTGGTCAAAGTCACTTAGATCACATTTCTTCCCCATTCTGATGTTTGGTCTGAACAATGACTGAACCTCTTGACCATGTCTGCGTGCTCTTATGCATTGAGTTGCTGCCACATGATTGGCTGATTAGCTATTTGTATTAGCCAGCACGTATACCTAATAAGGTGGCCACTGAGTGTATATGCTGTTGTTAAGTAGCTAGTCGAGGAAAATAAGGCCATAAGGCATAGCAGCAGAAATGGACCATTCGGCCCATTGATTCTGCTCTGCTATCCCATCATGGCTGATTTATTACCCCTCTCAAACCAATTCTCCTGCCTTTTGACACCCTGATTAACCAAGAACCAATCAACCTCCGCCTTAAGTACATGCAATGACTTGGCCTCCACAGCCATATGGAGCAATGAATTCCACAGATTCACCAATAAATTCTTCCTCATCTTGGTTCTAAATGTATGTCTCTCTACTCTGATGTTCTGCCCTCTGGCCTTAGACTCTCTCACTGTAGGGAACATCCTCTCCGTGTCCACTCTTTCGTGGCCTTTCAATATTCAATAGGTTTCATTGAGATTCTCCCCTCATTCTCCTAAACTCCAGCGGGTACAGGCCCAGAACTTTCAAGTGCTCCTCGTGCATTAACCCTTTCATTAACAAGGTGAAACACAATTATGCAGAATGAGCCCAAGTTTGAGTCAGTGTCGTTGGAAGATGGGGCAAGGAGGGAAACAAATAGAATTAAGTCAGAGGATTGCGCCATGTGGAGGCCCAGCGGACTCCTGGAGTTTGTCTGACTCTACCACACCCTGTCCTAAGTCAAACCAGAGCCATCCTAATCTGATCCTGGCCAACTCAACTTGCATTCCGTTTTGAACACCCCATTTTAGGAAGGATGTGGGGGCTTTGCAGAGGGTGCAGAAGAGATTTACTAGGGTGCTGCCTGGATTAGAGGGCGTGTGCTATCACGAGAGGTGGGACATACTTGTGTTGTTTTCTCTGGAGCAGTGGAAGCCAAGTAGAGATCTGATAGAGGTTTAAAAAATTATGCAAGCCATGAGACAGCCAGTTCCCTTTTTCCCCCGGGTGAAGTTGAACAACAGAAGACGTGCATTTAAAGCAAGAGGGGGTACGTTCAAAGAAGATGAGTGGGGCAGGATTTTTATGCAGTGTGGTGAGTGTCTGGCGTTTGCTTCCAAGGGTGATGGTGGAGGCAGACACAATAGAGGTATTTAGAAGGCACCCAGTTAGGCACATGGATGTGCATAAAATGGAGGGACATAGACAGAAGGGATCAGCTTAGTGGGCATTTGATCACCAATATACTAGTTTGGTGCTATAGTGTGGACCAAAGGGCCATTTCCTGCACGGTACTGTTCTGTGTTCTATAGCCATGGCCAGTCTAAAGCAGATATGACCCTCATCCAACCCTGCTCTGCACTCACCCGATGTGACCAGGTTCGGGTCGACCCATCCCAGACCTAACACCAGCAGAGTGGTGTGGGCAGCCCAGCGTATCTGTGGATGTGAACTTTCCTCTCTCCAGGACGGTTTTCAGCAGCAGGTGTGTAAAAAGGGCCCGGAGGACCTTCAGCAACTCCAGCCACCCCAGCCACAAACCGTTCCAGCTGCTTCCATCTGGCAAACGATACCGCAGCATAAAAGCCAGGACCAACAGGCTCTGGGACAGCTTCTTCCACCAGGCCGTCAGATTGATCAGTACACATTGATCTGATTGCCTGTCTGACTGTGCATTGTATCTGATTGTATACAAAACAATTATGTATGCAAACTCAGTGTTTGGGCTATTAATATCCTCCTGCATTTCCCTTCCTTATTGCTTGTACATAGCGATGGAGACACAACATAAAGAGTTTTACTCCCTCAAGTTGTGAGATGGATGTAACAAATAAAATTCTAATTCTAATTCTAATGATTGAACCTGAGCCAACTCCACCCGACATGACCCAACCCAGATCTGACCTGACCAGATCTTGACCAATCTGACTCCAACCCAGTTTTGGCCCAAGGACTTATAAATTCCTCTTCCAGCCCTGACTGACCACCAGTGGGAATAAAAACGTACTCCAGACCTGTTTGAGGATGAAATACAAGGGGTTGATGAAGAATAATTCTTGAGCCTTCACTCAATTGGAAGTGATGGGTCAACTCGTTGGCTAGAAAGGTTAGATTCCCTGTCTGCAGTTAGTTTGAAACTGAAAATCAACACTTGCTTGTTCAGTTATTTAACTCAATTGCTGGGGATTTTGACTTGCCGCTGACACCCACCTTTCAAACAATAATTTAAAAAACTGGCCAATCTATTATTAGTCTATGGGTAATCACCGTAGTGTGGTGTATGGGGTGTACAGGGAGTGGTTGCACCTTTGGTGAGGGGCTTGTTGTGTCTATTCTGCGGCAGCCCACTCACCTTTGGTCCCCACCAGACACTCAGTTCTCACCTGTGTCTCCAAATAGCTGTTTGCATGTGACAGCGGCCACACCCTGGTACACCCCTCCAACAGGCAGGTTAAACCCAGTGAGGGTAGCTGGTAGACTTCATAGCCTGGTGAGATAGGGATATCCCAGCATGCAAAGCCAGTTCTGGCGGACTGGCTGGATGAGATCAACAGTGAGATCCAATGGCCAGCGTGGCGGTTCTGCAAAGCCTTGTGGAGAGCGATGGACGTGTCAAAGCACAGAAAAAGTTATGGTTATCCATTGTAACCAAGGAAGACCCCAGTGGTGATGACTACTCATACCACTTAACCCAGACTTCTGAGACTGAGAGAGTGGAACCTCCCCAGTACATCGGCTTTTCCACTCTAAAAACTCTCCCGCACAGGCTTCGTGTCACAAGATGGACAACAAATCAGTTACTATTGTTTCATTTGTACTTCACCTCCCTCCTCCACCCACCCACCTTCTCCCTCACCTGGCTTCACCTATCACTTGTCAACTAGTACACCTTCCCTCCCGCCCCCCCCCACCCCACACCTTATTCTGGCTTCTTCCCCGTTCCTTTACAGTCCAGAATAAGGGACTCTGCCTGTAATGTCGACTGTTTATTCCTCTCCACGGATGCTGCCTGATCTGCTGAGTTCCTCCAGCATTTTGAGTGTGTTGCTCTGGATTTCTAGCATCTGCAGAATCTGCTATGTTTATGACCTGCCACATTTTTTTACCTTGCCATTATGAGGACAACTTAAAATGTACCGTCAACCTGTTTCTGTTCGTGGGATTGTACAGTGCTCAGTGTCATTTTTATGATAGTTATTCACTATACATAAATAGTTTTATAACACCTATCACATCTCTTATCAAAAGTCCTAATCTCTTTGTTTTATCAACTGCTGTATGTGGATACGGTGTTTGTTGTTATTGATTTGTATTTGGTGTGTAACTTCTGCCAATGAGTTCTCTTAAACAGAATGGAAGCTTAATATGTTAAGCATAATGAAAATGCCTTTAGCTGACTCAGAGTGGAATTATGGGCCCACAAGAGCCAGTATTGTTTGCAGATTGAGTAATCTGTGAATTCACAGTGTCTATTTATTCACTGACAATAGCAGTCAACAGGTCATATCTCCGGGAAACTGCTGAACGTCAAATAACAGCGAGGAAAGCTGAAATCGGCCAATTTACATTGACAGCATCCCATACACACACTGTGCCTCTAATATGTGTAAAAATATTTCCAAGACCATTCACAGGAGCATTACCGTCAAGAATGATGCTGAACGGAAATCCAGAGCAACACACACACGTTGCTGGTGGAACTCCACAGGTCAGGCAGCATCTATGGAGGGGAATAAAGAGCTGACGTTTCAGTCTGAGAGCCTTCATTGAGAATGATGCTGCCTTACGCGAGGGATTATTCATGGAGGTGGCCAAGGGTTTCAGAGGGAATTGATGTGGGAGAACACGGTGCACGAGGGCCAGAGACTCCCTATGTTGTTCAGTCCCAGGGTCAAGACCTGGAGGTCAAGGTCATGAGTTTAAAATCCCCTGACTGGTGAGTAAAAGCACAAAGGTTAAAGACCAAAATCGGTGTCCAGAGGTCAAGTCCAAAGTTGGAGCCCCTGGGTCAGTGTGTCTGCAAGCTGGACGTCAGATGTCTGCGAGTATCAGAGTCCAAATCCAGGGCTGGAGGTTAGAGGGCTGTCTGAGAGTCTGGGGCCAGGGATTGGAGGTTGGATGCAGGATGTCTGAGTCCGGGCCAGGGACTGGAGGTTGGATGCATAATCTCTGAGAGTCGGGCGTCAGGACTGGATGTGGGACGAATTTCTGATCCTTGGGGTTTCTCCAGGAGTCAAGAATGGCAAGCAGTCTTAATTCCAAGATTTCAGTTTATTTCCGAGAACAAACAAACATACAAATACCAAGTAAACTAAATAAAGAGCTGAGAAACGATGCTAAGAGGAGTATAGACAAAACAATGAAGATGGCGCTTCTGGAATATCTATCACTTTTATAGATTAGATAGAGGAAATTCTTTCGATAGTGATAAATTAGTTAATAGGCTACATAATTAAAACAATTACATCACGTGGGTAATGAGCTAATACTTAGCCAATGATAAATGAGCAAGGTGATGAACTGTTAGTTTAGCTGCAATACCGCTTCCTGCTGGTGAGTGTGAAAAATACATGAGTTTGTTCAAAAGTACAAATGTTATAAAAAAGTATTATTAAAAATGGTTTCCAGCAGTGAAAGTATCAGGTGAAAAGGTCATGAAGATGTGGATAGACTTCCCTTGGAATATTGTTTCCTGTTCTGGTTATCTCATTATAGGAAGGATGTGGAAGGTTAAGAGAGGATGCAGAGGAGTTTATCATAGTCATAGTCATACTTTATTGATCCAGGGGGAAATTGGTTTTCGTTACAGTTGCACCATAAATAATAAATAGCAATAGAACCATAAATAGTTAAAAAGTAATATGTAAATTATGCCAGTAAATTATGAAATAAGTCCAGGACCAGCCTATTGGCTCAGGGTGTCTGACCCTCCAGGGGAGGAGTTGTAAAGTTTGATGGCCACAGGCAGGAATGACTTCCTATGACGCTCTGTGCTGCATCTTGGTGGAATGAGTCTCTGGCTGAATGTACTCCTGTGCCCACCCAGTACATTATGTAGTGGATGGGAGACATTGTCCAAGATGGCATGCAACTTGGACAGCATCCTCTTTTCAGACACCACCATGAGAGGGTCCAGTTCCATCCCCACAACATACCTTACAGATACTGCCTGGATTAGAGAGCATTTCTAATGAGGAAATTGTTGGGTGAGTTAGGGATTTTCTCTTTGGAGTGAAGGAGGATGAGAGGAGACGATAGAGTGGTACAAGATGATAAGAGGTGTAGAGAGAATGGCCAGTCAGAGAATTTTTCCCAGGGTGGAAATGGCTATTATGGGGGAGCATAATTTAAACATGATTGCAGGAAAATATAAGGGGGATGTCAGAGGTAGCTTTAACTTTACACAGAGTGGTGAGTGTATAAAATGCACTGCCAGGGGTGGTGGTAGTGACAAACATTTAAGAGATTCTTATATAGGCACATTGATGAAAGAAAGATGGAGAGTTATATGGGAGGGAAGGGTTAGATTGATCTTAGAGCAGGGTTAAAGGGTTGACACAACATTGTGGGCTGAAGAGCTTGCACCATGTTGTAATGTTCTGTGGATGTTACAGAGATGGAGAGACTGATGATATCTGGACCAAACCAATTCTGAGGTCGAAATGACCCCGATAAGTTTGTCCCCAGTCAAATCTCAGGGAGGCAGATGGCTAAAGGGTTCAAGGAGCTGAAAATTTGACAGGGCATTGGCCTTTTGCATGTGCCTCTTGTCCTCCTAGCTGACTGAAGTCTTTCTTGGGTTGAGAGATGTTCTTGCGGAATACAGTCCAAAAGCACAAACTGCTTAGCGGGTCAGGTGGCAGGTGAAGGTTTGAGTTAGTGGGAGGAGTGTTTGGAATCCTCCCTCTGGGTTCCCTTCTCCACCTGCCTTAGATTCCACGCTCCACCTTTCTTACTTGTCAGATTGCTTACCTGTAAGGAGGCTCCGCCTTCCTTGCCTATCAGATTCCATCACCTTTGATGCCTTCGCCTATCACCTCCCAGCCTCATTCACTATTCTCGCTCTCCCCTCTTCCACCCACCTATCACTCCTTCTCAACTGGATCCTGTCATCACCTGCCAGCTCTTTCTCCATTTCTCCCACTCAACTCTTCATACTGGCTGTCTCCCACCCGTCTTCCAGTCCAGATAAAGGGTCTCGACCCAAAATGCCAACTGTCCGTTTCCCAGCGTAGCTGCTACCTGACCTGCTGAGTTTCTTCAACAGCTGTTTTTTTTTGCTCTGGATTCCTGTATCTGCCATCCCTTATGTCTCCACAGAAGCAAGCTATTTCCATGGTGGTGATTTCCAGAGGAGTCTTCTCCCACCTGACTTCATCCCCCTCTCAATACACCTCTCTATTTCTTTCTCCTCTATGTACTTACCCAACTTCCACTTAAGTACCTTTTTGGCAGTGACTTCAGCAGCTCAAAACCTGGCATGCAATCAGCTCCATCGAGACCCCAGATGACAACCAAGATGACTCACCTCAGGTTCAAACATTTTAACATTTTCAAAAACACGTGATTCTGCCGATGCTGGAAAACCAGAGTAACACATACAAAATACTGAAGGAACTCAGCAAGCCAGGCAGCACCTATGAAGGGGAATAAACAATTGTGATTTTGGGCCGAGACCCTTCATCAGGACTGGAAAGGAAGAGGTCAGAGGCCAGAATAAGAAGGTGGGGGAGGGGAAGGAGTACAATTTGATAGGTGATAGGCGAGGGGGGAGGTTGGTGGGTTGGGTAGGGGGTGAAGTAAGAAGCTAGGAGATGATAGGTGGAAGAAGTTAAGGACTGAAAATGAAGGAATCTGATAGGAGAAGAGAGTGGACTATGGGAAAAGGGGAGGAGGGGCACCTTAGGGAGGTGAGGAGAAGAGAAGGGCTGAGAGTGTAACCAGAGTGGGGACTGGTAAAAGAGAGAATGGTTCCTGGGGAGGAATTACGGGGAGCTGGAGAAATTGACGCTCATGCCATCAGGTTGGTGGCTACCCAGTCAGAGTACGAGGTGTGGCCCCTCCAGTCTGAGAGTGTCAGTAGAGGAGGCCATGGACCAAAATGTCAGAATGGGAATGGGAAGTCAGATTGAAATGGGATGGCTTGGGTCAGAAACAGAATCAGAATCCAAATCAGGCTTAATATCTCCGGCATATGTCGTGAAATTTGTTAACTTTATGGCAGCCATACAATGAAATACATGATAAATAAATGTAGAGAGAAAACTGGGTTACATTAAGTACATATATGCCTATAAATAGTTAAGTTAAACTAAGTAGTAAAAAACAAAACAGATATAAAAGGTAGTGTTCATGGATCGATGGCCATTTAGAAATTGGATGGCAGAGCGGAAGAAGCTGATCCTGAATTGCTGTGTGTGTTCTTTCAGGCTTCTGTACCTCTTTCCTGATGGTAACAGTGAGAACAGAGGGTATATCCGAGGTGGTGGGGGTCCTTAATGATGGACATGGCCTTCCTAAGGGACTGATCCTTGAAGGTGTCTTGGATACCATGGAGGCTCGTACCCTCGATGCAGCTGACTAATTTTACTAGTTTCTGCAACTTACTTTGGTCTTGTGCGGTAGCCCCCCCTCCCATACCAGACAGTGGTGTAGCTAGTTAGAATGCTCTCCATGGTACATTTGTAGAAGTTTTTGAGTGTTTTAGTCGACAAACATTGAAATATATTATAAAAAAACGTAGAAGCTGGATTAAAAAAAGAGACAGTAAGTATCTCTGTGACGTCCCACTCAACGTCAAAGGCAAAATAGATTTATTATCCAAGTACGTGTAAAGTATGTGCTACCTTGAGATTCATGTTCTTGCAGGCATTTTCAGGAAAACAATGAAATATAATGGAATTTATGAAAACTATACATAAACAAAGAAACAATATGCAACAATAGAAACAAAAGCAAGAACAACATGGTGCTGGGCCACCAGGGGAAGTCTGAGAACCTGAATCAAAGATCGGGCTCTTTCAATGGTTGTCCAGTGAGGGGAACACTCTCCTTCCCAATGTGGAACAGCTCCCACAATAAGATTTACAAGAATATTTAGAACAAAAAAAAGCATAAAGGAATGTTACATAAAATTTTTAACTTGCATGCTTGGGATGAATTGAACTCTTGCCTCATCACCAGCCTGCTCTGTGAATGGGTTCCCTAATTAGTGGCCTTTCATTGCTATCTGCTTTGTACATACCTGTAGCTGCTACTGACATTAAGGCAAAGAGTATTATAGCTTCAGTATATTATAGCTTCCCTTGTCTTACCATCATATGCAGACTGAATTTCTACTTCGCCCGCACCCTTCCTGATTAGTGCTAATTATGGCATGTATAAAGTATTGAAATCAATGCTAATATATGTTAATATATGTTAATAATATGATCTTATATGACACAACTAATATAATTAGAGAGAAGTTGTCATGCATTTAATGCAAGTGATTGTGTAATTTTATGGTTATTAATTCCAAATTAGCTAGAAAAAAATTCTGTCATAATCCTTGTGTGCCTTGTTTAGCTCAGTGTGTGGTTTTGCTGCGTGTGTGTGTGTGTGTGTGTGTGTGTGTGTGTGTGTGTGTGTGTGTATGTGTGTGTGAGAGAGAGAGAGAGAGAGAGAGAGAGAGTGGTTGTCTTCGTGCATGTATGTGTGTTTGTGTCCGTGTGCATGTGTTTGTGATTGTGTATGTGTGTATAAAATATTCTGGCAATTAATCAGGAACCTGCTTCACATTGTTGGTATAAGCGGGCGGGTGGGAAGGAAGAAAGGGGCTCGTATGGTTGTTGTCACTTTGTTACTGTTGTAGTTGCTTGCAGGTTCTGCTGAACCATATGGAGGCATGCTGTAATTGGCGCCGGAATGTGAGAGGACACATCCGGGTGGCCCCTACCCCTACTCGGACTGTGTTGGTCGTTGACACAAACGACACATTTCACTGTATGTTTCGATGCCTATGTGTTAATAAATAGATCTGAATCTGATGACCAGCTTTACTCCTGACGTCCTGCTCTCTGTCTGTAGCGGAGGGTGAGCAGGATTGTACATGTGTATGTATATGTTCATGTGTGCCTGAGAATTATCTCTACTTCGTGTGCATACGTGTGTGAGAGATATCTTCATTTTACACGCAGCAAGAACACGCTTGTGTGTGTGTATTAACGCATGTGCATGTGTTTATAATCCTCTTGAACCTGTCCCAAAGATCAACTAAAATCAATTTAGCAAACATTTGGCTCTTGTCGAGCAACATTTTTGAAAGGAAATATTAGGCACTTGCAGCTGGCTGCGTCACTGCCTGGTGCGGAGGGTCCAGTGTGAAAGAACAAGGGAAGCTGCAGAGGGTTGTAAGCTCCACCACGGGCACCAGCCTCCACCACGGGCACTACCCTCCACCACGGGCACTACCCTTCACCACGGGCATTAGCCTCCAACATGGGCACTAGCCTCCAACACGGGCATACCCTCCACCACGGGCATTACCCTCCACCACGGGCACTACCCTCCACCACGGGCATTAGCCACCACGGGCACTAGCCTTCACCACGGGCATTAGCCTCCACCACGGGCACTAACCTTCACCACGGGCATTAGCCTCCAACATGGGCACTAGCCTCCAACACGGGCATTAGCCTCCAACACGGGCACTAGCCTCCAACAGGGGCATTAGTCTCCAACACGGGCACTAGCCTTCACCACGGCCATTAGCCTTCACCACGGGCATTAGCCTCCAACATGGGCACTAGCCTCCAACATGGGCATTAGCCTCCAACACGGCCATTAGTCTCCACCACGGGCATTAGCCTCCAACACGGGCATTAGCCTCCAACACGGGCACTAGCCTTCACCACGGGCATTAGCCTCCAACACGAGCACTAGCCTTCACCACGGCCATTAGCCTTCACCACGGGCATTAGCCTCCAACGCATTAGCCTCCAACACGGGCACTAGCCTTCACCACGGCCATTAGCCTTCACCACGGGCATTAGCCTCCAACATGGGCACTAGCCTCCAGCACGGGCATTAGCCTCCAGCACGGGCACTAGCCTTCACCACGGGCATTAGCCTCCAACACGGGCACTAGCCTTCACCACGGCCATTAGCCTTCACCATGGGCATTAGCCTCCAACACGGGCACTAGCCTTCACCACGGCCATTAGCCTTCACCACGGGCATTAGCCTCCAACATGGGCACTAGCCTCCAACATGGGCATTAGCCTCCACCACAGCCATTAGTCTCCACCACGGGCATTAGCCTCCAACACGGGCATTAGCCTCCAACACGGGCACTAGCCTTCACCACGGGCATTAGCCTCCAACACGGGCACTAGCCTTCACCACGGCCATTAGCCTTCACCACGAGCATTAGCCTCCAACATGGGCATTAGCCTCCAACACGGGCACTAGCCTTCACCACGGGCATTAGCCTCCAACACGGGCACTAGCCTTCACCACGGCCATTAGCCTTCACCACGGCCATTAGCCTCCAACATGGGCACTAGCCTCCAGCACGGGCATTAGCCTCCAGCACGGGCACTAGCCTTCACCACGGGCATTAGCCTCCAACACGGGCACTAGCCTTCACCACGGCCATTAGCCTTCACCATGGGCATTAGCCTCCAACACGGGCACTAGCCTTCACCACGGCCATTAGCCTTCACCACAGGCATTAGCCTCCAACACGGGCACTAGCCTCCAACACGGGCACTAGCCTCCACCATGGGCATTAGCCACCAACACGGGCACTAGCCTCCTCCGCCATCGAGGACATCTTCAAAAGGTGCTGCTTCAAAGACGCGGCATCCAGCATTAAGGACTCTCACCACCTGGGACGTGCTCTCTTCTCATTACTATCATCAAGGAGGGGGTACAGGAACCTGAAGACACAGACTCAATGATTTAAGAGGAGCTTCTTCCCCTCCGCCATCAGATTTCTGAATGGTCAATGAACCCATTAACACTATCTGACTATTTTGTTCTCTTTATGCACTATTTATTTATTTATATATATATATTTCCTGTTGTAACTTATAGTACTTTCTGTGTCTTGCACTACACTTCTGCCTCAGCAGAGCTCATTTCACAAAAAATGCACACACACATAAAATACTGGAGGAGCTCAGCAGGTCAGGCAGTACCTATGCAGGAGGGTAAGCAGTTGACGCTTCAGGCAGAGACCCTTCATTGGGACCAGTGAAGTTTCACAACTTATGCCAGTGTTAATAAATCTGATTCTAATGTTTCACAAAGTCACAGATTCCCTCCCCAATCTGCTCTGGAAAAAAAATATAGAACTGCTGTAAGATATAAAGATGGTGTTAAGAGGGATCTGGGTGTCTTGTACATGAATCTCTTAATGCTAATGTGCAGGTACAGAGAGTAATTAGGAAGGTAAATGGTACGTTGGTCTTTATTATGAGAAGATTTGAGTACACGAATAAATATGTCTAGTTGCATTTATTTAAGATCCTCCAGAGACCACACCTTTGTATAGGCTTGGTGTTTTATAGCTATAAAAAGATATGTTTGAGATACAAGAAATATTGTAAAAAGTAGATTTGAGATGGGGATTTGTCCCACGAGGACAGTTCAAACTCAATGGGGCCATATTTTCCAGAGTTCAGAAGAATGAGAAGTGATCTTCTCTACAAGGTAGATGGAGAGATAATGTCTCCCGTGGCTGGGGTATTGTGGGCCACTGGGAGTTGTTGCTTAGCAACCAGGCTGTCCTCAGTCACCACCAGACTCCGGATGGACAATGAACCCATGTGCATAACCTCATGATTTTTGTTTTGCTCTCTTTTGGAATAATTATTTAATTAAAAATTTTTACTATGCATATTTGGTATTGTAATTTATAGTTTTTTTTAAAATTATTATGTATTGCAATGTACTGCTGCCACAAAACAACAAATTTCATGACATTTGCCACTGATAATAACCTGATTTTGATTGATACTGAAGGACCTTCTTTACTCCTTAATTTCACTAAGATATAGTGTTTCAAGGCACTTAAGTTGCATTTATTTAGCATCTTCCACCATCCCAGAATATCTGAAAGTCAACAAAATATTTCTTGACGGGTGGTTACTGTTGTGATGTTGGAAGTGTGGGAGGTATTGATACACATCAAACTCCCACATGGACGTTATTACCAACTATCTGCCACTCCACCTCCCAGCTGTCTCCATTTTCATCCTCCCCGCTCCTCATTTGGCTACATCTGCTCTTTTTTTTTGTCTGCCTCCACCTATCACCCACCCGACTGTCTGCCAACACCTGACCCCCAACCCTACGTGGCTCAATCTGCCCAGCATCCTTCATCGCAAAAGCAGCCTCCCCTCCCATGCACTCTGTCTACACCTCCTGCTGCGTCAGTAAAGCAGACAGCATAATGAAGATCCCACCCGCCACAGATATTCTCTCTTCCCCTCTCTCCCATCGGGCAGGGGATACAAAAGCCTGAAAGCACATACCGGCAGGCTCGAGGACAGCTTCTGTCTCACTGTTATCAGACTCCTGAACGGATGAACTCTTGGCCTCACAATCTAGCTCATTATGATCTTAGCAAGTCAGACACCATCTATGGAGGCGACTAAACAGTTGACATTTCAGGCTGAGACCTTTCATTCTGATAATTGCTGGATTCTTCTGAATTCCAGAGAATATAGTTCAAAGTTGGGTGGCGGGGTGGAGATATTACTCCACCAAATATGGAGAGAAGGCTTCCTTCTCTCTGCTAGCCTGCGGGTCACCCTTGGGCAAGGTGTAGCACCTGCTTAGCCTCCTGATCAGGGTCATGTGAAGCCATAGGAGCAGGTGGTGGATGGTCGTATGAGCTGCTGGTGCATATCACAAGTCCTGGTTATGCAACCACTGACGCCAGGCAGACAATCTCTGAAGAGTATTGATAATGGCTGGGGTCACCCACCTTGTAAAGACACTGCCCAGAAGAAGGCAATGGCAAACCACTTCTGTGGAACAATTTGCCAAGAACAATCATGGTCATGGAAAGACCATGATCGCTCACACGCACATAACGACGATGGCGAAAGGACCCAAGTGATTCCAATTCTCACCGTACGTGTGCATGTGACAATAAACTCAATTTGTCAGAAAGCATTTCATTGTTCTTTGAAAGGATTTCAAGTCAACTTGTCCATGCAAGAATCTCTCCAATGAATTCCTGTACATGGAAGGGAAAGGGTTAACACTGACCAACCAGCGGAAAGTGAATGTGTCGGCAACTTTCCCTGAACGCTTAGGTTTTTAGTTAATTTTTCACCCCAGATTAGCTATGAGGTGGCATTGTTCTGTGAAGTGACAACGGGATGATGCACCCGAGCATTTCTCCAAGTTATTGATGAGATGTGCTTACACAACAGTTTAATCACACTGCCAATGAAGCGTACAGTGCAATAATCCACCCTGTGTACACAAGCCACTGAGGTCTTGTATAATGTGCCTATAGTTCAGCCGTGATTGACTAACTTTACGATGGAGCTTTTCAGAGAGCACGTTTAATTACCACCGTCACCCTGATTGCAGTATAAACCCAAGCAAGCATATTACAGTTTAGAAACACTAAAAAACATCCGGGCTAAATCCTCTCAGTGATTGATTTCATTTTTTAATCTTTTATTTAGAGATACAGCGCGAACAGGCACTTCCAGCCCAACGACCCACCTGTTTAACACCAGCTTAATCACAGGACATTTTACAATGATCAATTAACCTACTAACTGCTTTGTCTTTGGATTGTGGGAGGAAACCAAAGTGCTCGAAGAAAACTCATGAGAAGAATATACAACTTTGGTATGCTGTTGGGTGTGACGTAGTAGCAGAATTAGGCCATTTGGCCCATCGAGTCTGCTCCGCCATTTCATCATGGCTGATCCATTTTCCTCTCAACCCTATTCTCATGCCTTCTCCCCGTAACCTTTCACACTCTGACTAATCAAGAATCTTATCAACCTCCGCCTTAAATACACCCAATGACTTGGCCTCTTGAATTGCTGGTGGCAAAGAAATCCACAGTTTCACCACCCTCTGGCTAAAGAAATTCCTCTTCACCTCCATTCTAAATGGATGCCCCTCAATTCTGAGGTTGTTCCCTCTGGTCAGAATCAAGGACTCCCTCACTACGGGAAACACCCTCCCCATATCCACTCTTTTGAGGCCTTTCAACATTTGATAGGTTTCAGTGAGGTCCCCCCCAACTCATTCTCCTGAATTCCAGCATGAAAGGTCCAGAGCCATCAAATGCTCCTCATGTGATAAGCCTTTCATTCCTGGAATCATTTTCATGAACCTCCAATGTTAGCACATCCTTTCTTAGCATTCACTTCTGCTTACTTTTGTGTGATGAAGGTTTTACTCTCAATCTCAGCTGTTCTTTCTCTCTGAGCTTGGGCAGCAAGCTTCACAGGTGGAGACAGAAGAGTGCTGATAACATCAGACAGCCATAAGACTTAGGAGCAGAATTAGGCCATTTGGCTCATTGAGTCTGCTCCACACAAGACACAAGAGTCGGCAGGTGCTAGAATCTGGAGGAACACGCAATCTGCTGGACCAACTCAGTGGATTGAACAGCACTTGTGGGAGGATCAGTATCGTCAACATTTCGGGTTAAGACACTGAATCCCGACTAGTATGCCTTCACCACCCTGTTTACCTGTGTCTCCACTTTCAGGGAAATATCTACCAAGGTCTCTGTTCTACAGCACTCCCCAGAGCCCTGCCATTTACTGTATAAGCCCTGCCCTGGTTTTCATTAGCAGACTGGAACACCTGTGTTTATCTCAGTTAAACTGTATTGGCCATTCCTTGGCCCACTAGCCAGTTGTTCAAGACCTTATTGTAATCTTTGATAGCTGGGGTGCCTAAGACTTTTGTACAGTACTGTATTTGTCAACGTGGAGCAGAGAGTGAGTTGGTAAGTCTGGCAGGAGCATAGGATGTTGGGAATGGTGAGGGTGGATTGCCACGGGATGGGTGTGGGACAGGTGGCAGAGAAGGAGTAGTACGGGTACAGACACACCTAGCTCTGAGACTCTATGTGAGATCACTTGATTCAAAACAATTGGTTTCTTGATCATTACAGAATATCTCTCAGGCGCTTCCCGCTCCCTCCCCTCTCCCTTCCCCTTTTCCCAACCATGATTCCCCTCTCCCTGCCCCCTCCCCACTCTCAATCCACAATGGAGACCCACATCAGAATCAGGTTTATTATCACCATATATGTCATGAAATTTGTTATTTTTGTGGCAGCAATACAGTGCCATTCATAAGATTACTACAGTACTGTGCAAAAGTCTTAGGCTCCCTAGCTATGTATATGCGTCTAAGACTTTGCACAGTACTGTATCCATCAAGGTCTCTCTGTTCTACAGCACTCTCCAGAGTGTGTAATTTACTGTGTAAGCCCTGCCCTGGTTTGTCTTACTGGAATGTAACACCTACATTTATCTGACTTAAACTGTATCTGCCATTCCTCAGCCCATGTGGTTCATGTGGAGAATGTACAGGCTCCCTTTCAGGTGGAATTGAACTCTGGAACGCCCCGAGCTGTAATAGTGTTGTGCTAACCACTACTCTACCATCGCGAGATATCAGTCAGCTCATTGTGCAGCTGAAGAGAGGCTGTTAGGCTTAGGGGTATACAGGGGAAGGACGGATGCAGGCAGGAGAGATTAGTTTAATCATATTCAGCACAGGCATTGTGGGCCGAAGGGCCTGTTCTTGGTGGTGTATTGTCTTATGTTCTACGAACCCAGGGACTAATTGCAGAATGGTTGAATTAGTTACGGGTAAAGAAAGGTAAAAGTTAGCTTTACTTGTCACATGTACATCAAAACATATAGGGAGATGTGTCATTTACATCTATGACATGGTCGGAGGATGCGCTGGGGACAGCCCACAAGTTTTGCTCTGTTTCTAGTGCTAACGTAGTATGTCGGCAACTCACTAACTCTAACACATGCATATTTGGAATGTGGGTGGAAACCAGAGCACCCAGAGGAAACCCTTATTGTGCGTGGAAGGTCATGTTTGACAAATCTTACTGAATTTTTTGAAGAGATTACTAGAATAATTGATGAGAGTAAAGCGGTGGATGTTGTCTATATGGACTTCAGTAAGGCCTCTGACAAGGTTCCACACGGAAGGTTAGTTAGGAAGGTTCAATCATTAGGTATTAATATTGAAGTAGTAAAATGGATTCATGAGTGGCTGGATGGGAGATGCCAAAGAGTAGTGGTGGATAACTGTTTGTCAGGTTGGAGGCCGGTGACTTGTGGTATGCCTCAGTGATCTGTACTGGGTCCAATTTTGTTTGTCATATACATTAATGATCTGGATGACGCGGGAGGGGGACGTAAGTTGGATTAGTAAGTATGCAGATGATACTAAGATAGGTGGCGTTGTGGATAATGAGGTAGGTTTTCAAAGCTTGCAGAGAGATTTAGGCCAGTTAGAAGAGTGGGCTGAAAGATGGCAGATGGAGTTTAATGCTGATAAGTGTGAGGTGCTACATTTTGGTAGGACTAATCAAAATAGGACATACATGGTAAATGGTAGGGCATTGAGGAATGCAGTAGAACAGAGTGATCTAGGAATAATGGTGCATAGTTCCCTGAAGGTGGAATCTCATGCGGATAGGGTGGTGAAGAAAGCTTTTGGTGTGCTGGCCTTTATAAATCAGAGCATTGAGTACAGCAGTTGGGATGTAATGTTGAAATTGTACAGGACATTGGTGAGGCCAAATTTGGAGCATTGTGTACAGTTCTGGTCACCAAATTATGGGAAAGATGTCAACAAAATAGAGAGAGTACAGAGGAGATTTGCTAGAATGTTACCTGGGTTTCAGCACCTCAGTTACAGAGAAAGGTTGAATAAGTTAGGTCTTTATTCTTTGGAGCATAGAAGGTTGAGGGGGGACTTGATAGAGGTGTTTAAAATTATGAGGAGGATAGATAGAGTTGATGTGGATAGGCTTTTTCCATTGAGAGTGGGGGAGATTCAAACAAGAGGACAGGAGTTGAGAGTTGGGGGCAAAAGTTAGGGGTAACACGAAGGGGAGCTTCTTTACTCGGAGAGTGGTAGCTGTGTGGAACGAGCTTCCAGTAGAAGTGGTAGAGGCAGGTTCGATTTTGTCATTTAAAAAAAATTGGTTAGGTATATGAACAGGAAAGGAATGGAAGGTTATGGGCTGAGTGCAGGTAGATGGGACTAGGTGAGAGTAAGCGTTCGTCATGGACAGGAAGGGCCAAGATGGCCTGTTTCCGTGCTGTAATTGTTATATGGTTATATGGTCATAAGTGTTCACAAGGAGAATATAAAAACTCCCACCACTGCCTGTAAGGAGTTTATATATTCTCCCCATAACCATGTGAGTTTCCTCTGAGTGATCCAGTTTCCTCCCCCTGTTCAAAGACTTACCAGTTGATAGGTTAATTGGTCATTGTAAATTGTCCTGTAATCAGGCTAAGGTTAATTTGGGGGATTGCTGGTAGGCGTGGCTCAGAAGGCTGGAAGGGTTTATTCTGCACTGTATCTCAAAAATAAATAAATAAACAAACTCCTTGCAGTCAGCGGCAGGAATTGTTGAGAGGTAGCATCAATGGAGGTATAATCCTCGTGTTGTCCCGGCTGTGTAAATCTGGGGAAGACAATCTCTGGCCCTGCCAAACGGGTGAGATTGAGGTGGGAATACACCCCGAAAGCTCCCGTTTGTGTGGATGCTGCGTGATTTGTTCCCCTGTTACAAACCAGCAGCACGAAATGCCAGACAGCACTCCGCACACAATTAAACTATCTAGCTGTATCATCCTTAACTTGACTACAGGGTCAGTGAAGAAAAAGCAAAAAACGAGAATGGCCCATTCTAATGTAACAGCCTAATGTGCCCAAGTTGGGGCTCACGCTTTCCCCTTCGCTGATCCTCCTCCAATCTCCCCGGCATTCGACAGGTCACTTTGCTCTGCGATCTCTTCCTTCTGGTGTCTTCTGTCTTCATCTCCGCTGAACCAAAAACCCAGATTACCGTGGTGTCGGGCACATGGCATGAAAACACTCTCCTGTCATTGGACGGCTCACATTCCAAAGTACCCGTTATCTCAAAGCATAACCCAAACACTGCTTCTACAGAAATCCATTACATAGCAGCGAAACCTTTCCCAGGGTGTTACAGAGGTGATGTTTCAGGCCGAGACCCTTCATCTAGATGTACTTGGAATCAGGTCCTGATCAAGGGTCTTGGTCCAGGACATTGATGGTTTATTTTCCTGCATAGATAACTGCCTGATTTGCTGAGTTCCTCCAGGATTTTGTGTGTGCTCCTCTGGACTTCCTGCTCCTGCAGAATCTCCTGTGTTTGTGATGAAATACGGTAATTAGGCCTTTTGACTTAACTGCTCTTTGCATAGCTGTCCCAGTGTTGAGAATGAGTGAGAGATGAAGCAGGGGATAATATTATCACTGCCTGATGCACTTCAAGTTCAAATTCAAATTAAAGATTATTATCAAATAACCGCAAACATTGTGTACAGCTAAACCAAACAACATTCCTCTGGGACCAAATTCCAAACGCTACACATACAGTGCCAGTGAAAAGTATTCACCCCCCACCCCCAGAAGTTTTCATGTTTTATTGTTTTACAACATTGAATCACAGTGGATTTAATATGGCTTTTTTGACACTAACCAACAGAAAACAACTCTTTTGTGTCAAAGGGAAAACAGATCCCTAAAAAGTGATTAAATTAATTACAAATGTAAAATAGAAAATAATTGATTGCATAAGAGGTGAATATTTTTTATAGGCACTGTATATTATATAATCATCATCATTATAAGCATCAGGAACAAAGGTGATGAACTGAGAGCTTGGATACAAACGTGGAATTATGATGTAGTGGCCATTACAGAGACTTGGCTGGCCCCAGGGCAGGAATGGATTCTCAATGTTCCTGGATTTCAGTGCTTTAAAGGGGATAGAGAGGGGGGAAAAAGGGGAGGAGGGGTGGCATTACTGCTCAGGGATACCATTACAGCTACAGAAAGGGTGGGTAATGTAGCAGGATCCTCCTTTGAGTCAATATGGGTGGAAGTCAGGAACAGGAAGGGGGCAGTTACTCTATTGGGGGTATTCTATAGGCCCCCTGATAGCAGCAGAGATACAGAGGAGCAGATTGGGAGGCAGATTTTGGAAAGGTGCAAAAATATCAGGGTTGTTATCATGGGTGACTTTAACTTCGCTAATGTTGATTGGCACCTGATTAGTTCCAAGGGTTTGAACGGGGCAGAGTTTGTTAAGTGTGTCCAGGATGGATTCCTGTCACAGTATGTTGACAGGCCGACTCGGGGGAATGCCATACTAGATCTACTATTAGGTAACGAACCGGGTCAGGTCACAGATCTCTCAGTGGGTGAGCATCTGCGAGATAGTGACCACTGCTCCCTGGCCTTCAGCATTATCATGGAAAAGGACATAATCAGAGAGGACAGGAAAATTTTTAATTGGGGAAGGGCAAATTATGAGGCTATAAGGCTAGAAGTTGCGGGTGTGAATTGGGATGATGTTTTTGCAGGGAAATGTACAATGGTCATGTGGTCGATGTTTAGAGATCCCTTGCAGGATGTTAGGGATAAATTTGTCCTGGTGAGGAAGATAAAGAATGGTAGGGTGAAGGAACCATGGGTGACAAGTGAGATCCAAAATCTAGTCAGGTAGAAGAAGGCAGCATACATGAGGTTTAAGCAGCAAGGATCAGATGGGTCTATTGAGGAATGTAAAGTAGCAAGAAAGGAGCTTAAGAAGGGGCTGAGAAGAGCAAGAAGGGGGCATGAGAAGGCCTTGGCGAGTAGGGTAATGGAAAACTCCAAGGCATTCTTCAATTATGTGAAGAACAAAAGGATGACAGGAGTGAAGGTAGGATCGATTAGAGATAAAGGTGGGAAGATGTGCCTGAAGGCTGAGGAAGTGAGTGAGGTCCTCAACGAATACTTCTCTTCGGTATTCACCAATGAGAGGGAACTTGATGATGGTAAGGACAATATGAGTGAGGTTGATGTTCTGGAGCATGTTGATATTAAGGGAGAGGAGGTGTTGGAGTTGTTAAAATACATTAGGATGGATAAGTCCCTGGGGCCTGACGGAATATTCCCCAGGCTGCTCCACGAGGCGAGGGAAGAGATTGCTGAGCCTCCGGCTAGGATCTTTATGTCCTCGTTGTCTACAGGAATGGTACCGGAGGATTGAAGGGAGGCGAATGTTGTCCCCTTGTTCAAAAAAGGTAGTAGGGATAGTCCGGGTAATTATAGACCAGTGAGCCTTACGTCTGTGGTGGGAAAGCTGTTGGAAAAGGTCCTTAGAGATAGAATCTATGGGCATTTAGAGAATCATGGTCTGATCAGGGACAGTCAGCATGGCTTTGTGAAGGGCAGATTGTGTTTAACAAGCCTGATAGACTTCTTTGAGGAGGTGACCAGGCATATAGATGAGGGTAGTGCAGTGGATATGATCTACATGGATTTTAGTAAGGCATTTGTCAAGGTTCCACATGGTAGGCTTATTCAGAAAGTCAGAAGGCATGGGATCCAGGGAAGTTTGGCCAGGTGGATTCAGAATTGGCTTGCCTGCAGAAGGCAGAGGGTGGTGGTGGAGGGAGTACATTCAGATTGGAGGATTGTGACTAGTGGTGTCCCACAAGGATCTGTTCTGGGACCTCTACTTTTTGTGATTTTTATTAATGACCTGGATGTGGGGGAAGAAGGGTGGGTTGGCAAGTTTTCAGACGACATAAAGGTTGGTGGTGTTGTAGATAGTGTAGAGGATTGTCAAAGATTGCAGAGGGACATTGATAGGATGCAGAAGTGGGCTGAGAAGTGGCAGATGGAGTTCAACCCGGAGAAATGTGAGGTGGTACACTTTGGAAGGATGAACTCCAAGGCAGAGTACAAAGTAAATGGCAGGAAACTTGGTGGTGTGGAGGAGCAGAGGGATCTGGGGGCACATGTCCACAGATCCCTGAAAGTCGCCTCACAGGTAGATAGGGTAGTTAAGAAAGCTTATGGGGTGTTGGCTTTCATAAGTCGAGGGATAGAGTTTGAGAGTCGCGATGTAATGATGCAGCTCTATAAAACTCCGGTTAGGCCACACTTGGAGTACTGTGTCCATTTCTGGTCGCCTCACTATAGGAAGGATGTGGAAGCATTGGAAAGGGTACAAAGGAGATTTACCAGGATACTGCCTGGTTTAGAGAGTATGGATTATGATCAGAGATTAAGGGAGCTAGGGCTTTACTCTTTGAGAGAAGGAGGATGAGAGGAGACATGATAGAGGCGTACAAGATAATAAGAGGAATAGATAAAGTGGATAGCCAGCGCCTCTTCCCCAGGGCACCACTGCTCAATACAAGAGGACATGGATTTAAGGTAAGGGGTGGGAAGTTCAAGGGGGATATTAGAGGAAGCTTTTTTACTCAGAGAGCGGTTGGTGCGTGGAATGCACTGCCTGAGTCAGTGGTGGAGGCAGATACACTAGTGAAGTTTAAGAGACTACGAGACAGGTATATGGAGGAATTTAAGGTGGGGGGTTATATGGGAGGCAGAGTTTGAGGGTTGGCACAACGATGTGGGCTGAAGGGCCTGTACTGTGCTGTACTATTCTATGTTCTATGTTCTATGTTCTTATGTGCTGTATTGTATGACATGGGCGATCATGGTCTTTTCATGACCATGATTGATCTCGGCAAGTTTTTTTACAGAAGTACTTTGCCATTGCTTTCTTCTGAGTGGTGTCTTTACAAGACGGGTGACCCCAGCCATTATCAATACTCTTCCAAGACTGTCTGCCTGGCGTCAGTGGTCACATAACCAGGACTTGCGATGTGCACCGGCTGCTCGTACGACCATTTACCACCTGCTCCCATGGCTTCACATGACCCTGATTTGGGGGGAAGGGCGAGGCTAAGCAGGTGCTACACCTTGCCCGAGGGCGACCCGTAGGCCAGCGGAGGGGAGGAGCACCCTACACCCCCTTTGGTAGAGATGTGCCTCTACCCCGCCACCTGGATATAGTACATACAACACATCAAATAATATTAACACAATAATATTAATAGATAATAAAAGATTCTGTAGATGTATGAGTTGACATAAAGTTAAATTCAAAATTCAAGATTCATTTATTATCAAAGAATGTATAAATTAAACAACTTTGAGGTTTGCTGGCTCACCGGTAGCTACAAAGCAAGACTTAAGGTTGTATAACTTATACATGTAAAATGTAGAAGTGTTTTAAAATGTAAAACAGCACAATACTGGCTGGGTCAGTATTGTGAATCCCTAAGGGTTAATTTGCAGGCTGAGTCTGTAGCAAATGCAATGTTAGCATTCATTTCCAGAGGACTTGAATGTAAAAACAAGGATGTAATGCTGAGTATTTATGTTGTTGTTGTTGTTGTTGTTCATCCATCGTCGACGTCAATGAGGACCTCGACACCGTAATGATGGTGTCGAGACTAGCGCGTGATTTGGATTTAAGTGAGGGAGAGTCAGCCTCACTCTCTCTTCCCAATTCCCATCTGGATCCAGTGGCAAGACAGAGTCTAGACGGCTGGAGATGGGACTAGGCACAGTGGATGACCAGGACGTCTTCTGTGTCTTGTCCTGCTCTACACGTTCCACGACGCTTGCAGAGACCGCCTTCTTGACCGTTGGACCTTCCATCGGTCTCGTTCACTCAATCCGCCAGAGTCTGTCTTCACATGCTGGGATAGACAACTCCCTATCTCACCGAGGGTTTGAGACCCGTCGGCTACCCTCACCTGGTTTAGCCGGCTTGTCGAAGCCGTTGCCCGGGGTGTGGCCGCTGTCGCATGCAAACAGCTACGGGGAGCCACAGGTGAGAGCTGAGTGCCAGGTGGGGACCAAAGGTGGACTAACCACCCTGAAAAGGACGCGACATGTTCCCCCACCAGAGGTGCTACCCCTCCCTGACACCCCATATACCCCATATAATGAGTATTTATAAGGCATTGGTCAGACCACATTTGGAATATTGTAAGCAAATTTAGGCCTCATATTAATGGAAGGATATGCTGGTATTGGAGAGGACTCAGAGCAGGTTCGCGAGATTGATTCCAGAAATGAAAGAGTCAATGTTTGAAGGCGCTAAGGAGTTCAGAGAGATGAAAGGGATCACAATGAAACCTATTGAATATTGAAAGTTTGAGATAGAGTTGACATGGAGAGGATGTTTCCAATAGTGGGGGCTCTAGGACCAGAAGGCACAGCTTTAGAATACAAGGATGCCCTTTTAGAACAGAGATGAGGAGGAATTTCTTTAGCCCGAGGGTTGTGAATCTGTGGAATTCATTGCCACAGACAGCTAAAAATAAATCAGCCATGATCGAATGGAGGAGCAGACTTGATGGACCGAATGGCCTAATTCTGCTCCTGTGTCTTATGGTGTTATGGAATATAAGGGTTAAAGGGAAACAGGACAATTTAAAAAAAAATCTCCTTGTGCGGCTTAGAGTAAGTTTTTCTTTGATAATGGTAGGTGAAGTGCGTTGGGACAACTTACTTCGCTACGGAGCCTACTGTACAAGATGCAAGATTTTCATGTAAAACTAGCCCATCTGAAAGAAATGCAGATGACTGAGCCTCGGGGGAAGCATTACAGATCTGCTTTCTGAGTACAAAACCATGCAAAGGCACAGGACTCAATACTAAAACCACCTCAAACTTGAGTACAATAGAACGCGGATAAAAGCCTTATTTGAACACGGTCAAACGATCCGGAAAATTGCTGTGTTGTTTTCTATCTGCCTTTTGTTTCCATAATGCTTCTCTGTTCCATTCATGTGCACGATGAGTCAGGCGATACCAAGCCAAGGGGCTCAAGAACTCTTGATCCTCTGCTGATTATTCATTCCCTGGTGTGTTGTATGTATTTAATAAAGTGCTCTGTGAGCCCTTTCATTCCCTTAGGACTCCACTCCTATGCATTACCTAGAAAATAGAACATGGAGCAGTACATTCAGCGCAGTACAGACCCTTTAGCCCACGGTGTTGTGCCGACCTTTTAGCCTACTCTAAGATCAATCTAACCCTCCCCTCCCACATAAACTTCCATTATTCCATCATCCATGTGCTTATCTAAATCACTTAAATGTCCCCAATGTATCTGCCTTTACCACCACCACCACCATGCACCCACTACACTGTATGTCAAAAACTTATCAAAAACTTATCTGTCAGTTAGGAAAAGGGGAAGTACAATGAGATCTGGGTGTCCTTGTTCATCAGTCATGAAAGTAAGCATGCAGGTACAGCAGGCATTGAAGAAAGCTAATGGCATGTTGGCCTTCATAACAAGGGGAGTTGAGTATAGAAGCAAAGAGGTCCTTCTGCAGTTGCACAGGGCCCTGGTGAGACCGCACCTGGAGTACTGTGTACAGTTTTAGTCTCCAAATTTGAGGAAGGACATTCTAGCTATTGAGGGAGTGCAGCGTAGGTTCACAAGGTTAATTCCCGGGATGGCGGGACTGTCATATGTTGAAAGATTGGAGCGACTGGGGTTGTATACACTGGAATTTAGAAGGATGAGAGGGGATCTGATTGAAACATATAAGATTGTTAAGGGATTGGACACGCTAGAGGCAGGAAACATATTCCTGATGTTGGGGGAGTCCAGAACCAGAGGCCACAGTTTAAGAATAAGGGGTAGACAACTTAGAACGGAGTTGAGGAAAAACTTTTTCACACAGAGGGTTGTGGTTCTGTGGAATGCTCTGCCTCAGAAGGCAGTGGAGGCCAATTCTCTGGATTCTTTCAAGACAGAGTTAGATATAGCTCTTAAAGATAGTGGAGTGAAGGGATATGGGGAGAAGGCAGGAAAAGGGTACTGATTGTGGATGATCAGCCATGATCACAGTGAATGGTGGTGCTGGCTTGAAGGGCTGAATGGCCTACTCCTGCACCTATTGTCTATTGTCTATTGACCTCCCGTCTATACTCTCCTCCAATCACCTGAAAATGATGCCTCTGTGTAAAGAACATTTCCATCCTGGGGAAAAAAAGAATTCTCTGGCTGTTCACTCGATCTACGCCTCTTATCATCTTCTACACCTCTATTATGTCGCCTCTCATTGTCCTTCGTTCCAGAGAGATAAGTGTTAGCTCGCTCAACCTACCTTCATAAGACATGCTCTCTAACCCAGCCGGCGTGCTGGTAAACCTCCTCTGCTTCTTCTCTAAAACTCCTAAAGCTATAACGGAGTGACCAGAACTGAACACAACACTCCAAGTGTGGTTTAGCCAGTGTTTTATAGGATTGCAACATTACCTCGTGGATCTTGAACTCAGTCCCCCGA
This sequence comes from Mobula birostris, assembly GCF_030028105.1. Taxonomy (NCBI): domain Eukaryota; kingdom Metazoa; phylum Chordata; class Chondrichthyes; order Myliobatiformes; family Myliobatidae; genus Mobula; species Mobula birostris. The sequence continues at coordinate 5,312,374 of NC_092383.1, forward strand.
CTCAAGAAGGGCAACGCCCTGCATGCCTTCGTGGTCACCATATCAACCCACCTGTTACCCTGGTTCCGGAGATCTGAGCCTCTGCAATACCCACAACAGGCATTATAAAGTTATTATAAAGCATTAGAGTACAGAAACCGGCCCATCAGCCCATCTCGACTACACAACCTGTTACTCTGCCTAGTCCCATCCTGGATCATGGCCCACCATCCCTCCATTCTCCTCCCATCCATGTACCTATCCAAACTCCTCTTAAACGTTGTAATTGAGGCTGCATTCACCACTTCATTTCACACTCTCACCACCCTCTGCTTGAAGAAGTTACCTCTCAGGTTTCCCTTAAATATTTGACCTTTCACTCTTAACTTATGACGTCTAATTCTAGTCTCACCCAACCTCAGTAGAAAAAACCTATTTCCTTTGACCCTCTCCATATCCCTCATAATTTTGTCTACCGTTATCAAATCTCCTCTCAATCTTCTACATTCTAGGGTATAAAGGTCTAACCTATTCAATCTTTTCCTATTACTCAGGTCCTCAAGTCTTGGCAACATCCTTGTAAATTTTCTCTGTATTCTTTCAACCTTAATGATATCATTCCTGTAGGTAGGTCTGCCAGAACAGCACACAATACTCCAAATTAAGTCTCACCAACGCTTCGCTGAGTGCCACAGGACACGAGGGCGTCATCACAATGCAGAGCTTTGTGGCTGCCAGTGGCATTTCTGTAATCAGCCGTTCCACAAGAACAAAGAGAATTAGTTGGCGGTTTGGCTCCTCATGAGACTCTGCAAAGCTTATCGACAGAAACAAACAGAGTCCTTCAGCGAACAGCTCTGAATGTTCTGGCACCGAGGTGAATTTTGGCGGCAAGTGAAAAAGTAAAATGGCCGACCTCAAAAATAGAAACAAACCATCTGTGCTTTTGGAGGTGCCAGAGAAAGGGAGAAGAAAGGCAAGTAAAATAAAGTTTTAAACTCTGCCAGCTCCATCATGGGCACTAGACTCCTGAGTATCCAGGACACCTTCAAAAGGCAATGCCTCAAAAAGTTGGCATCCATCATTAAGGACCCAGGGCATGCCTGAAGATACTCAGTGTTTTAGGAACAGCCTCTTTCCCTCTGCCATCAGATCTCTGAATGGACACTACTACCTCAGTATTTTTCATCACTTTTCGCATTACTTATTTCATCAAATTTTCTTTGTATACATAGAAAATTATATGTTTAATATAAATATATATATACACTTCTTACTGTTATTTATAGTTTTTATTATTATGTATTGCTGTGTGCCGTTGCAGCAAAACAACAAATTTCACGATGTACGCCAGTGACTTTAAGCCTGATTCTGATTCTGACAAAAGCCCGATAAGCAGTGAAGGGGGTCTGAATGGACTGGCAGGCACTGATTAAGCCAAGAAACTCTCCATTTGATTGAAGTAAGGCCCACTCTGACATGTGATTTCACTGAGTTTGGATAAAGGGTAGAAAATCATTTGCATTAGCATCTCAAAAAACCCAGAGGGCTTTAGGCCCATTCCTTCATAAAACAACAAATTTGGATTTGAAGGCACATTTAGTCTCCCATTCTCCTTGGGAGAATAGGCTTGACTATGGCAGAGCCTCCTGATTAAGGCCACAGTCTAAGGCCGGGCCGCTCTTTCACAGAGCTCATTTGTTCCCTGTGTTTACTTAAACCATCCTTCGAATCCCCAGTGCGCACTTGCCTTTATTGGAGAGATTATAGGCGTACAGTGATGGGGAGGCAGAGAGTGAAATTGGTCAGATCCATCCTATTCAAAGTAATTAGAATAATCCTCTTTAGGTTGAATAGAGGGATTTTTTTTTCCCAGTGATGTGTTACATTGAGGAGATGTCTGTTCGTTCAAGTGAAGGGAAAAGATCCCATGGTTGACTTGACAAGAAAAGCAGGGAAGCAGACTGGTGGAACTGTTACGGCCTCTCAGTGGGATGGGGCCATTCAGCCCATCAGATCAGCTGAATTAGGCAGCATGGTAGCATAGGAGTTAGTGCAACTGCTTTACAGCACCAGCGATCAGCATTTGGCGTTCAATTCCCGCCGCTGTCTGTAAGGAAGTTGTATGTTCTCCCGGTGACCGCATGCGTTTCCGTGGGTCCTCCAATTTCCTCCCATATTCCAAAGACATACAGGTTAGGGTCAGTAAGTTGTGGGAATCCCATGTTGCCGCCGGAGAAATGGCGACACTTGTGGGCTGCCCCCAGCACAATCATCACTCATTGGATTTGACGCAAACAATGCATTTCACTGTATGTTTTGATGTTTCAATGTAAATGTGACAAATAAATCTAATCTTTATCTTTATGAGTATTTGCCTCCCAATAACAGAAACTCCGTCAGTCCTTCTCTTTCCTCAAAGCCCAGCAAATAACCCAAGTGCTTAACCCTTTCCCATTAGAAAGCCCCGGTTGGCTGTAACGTGCTTTGGGATGACCGGAGGTGAAGGAGTGTGCCGCAGGAAAGGAAAGTTGAATCTTATTCCAGTATCTGAAGTCTCCAAGTTACTGTTGTTAGTCCAACACATGAGATGCTGGAGAAACTCAGCAAGTTGGGCAGCATTGTGGAAGGAAATGGACAGACGATGTTTTGGGCCGAGACCCTTCGTCTGGACTGAAGGGGCAGTACTGAGAGGTGTGGGGAAGGGGAGGAGATAGAGCTGGCAGGTGATAAGTGGTTCCAAGTGGAGGTGGAGGTGGGGGCATTGATCAGAAGATGAGGGAGGTGAGGGTGGGATTGAGGTAAACAACTGGGAGGTTGTAGGTAAGCGACACAGGGTTTGTGGAATTTGATAGGAGAGGGAACATGGAATAAAGAGAGGGAGACGGGGACAGTGGGAATAATGTGTGAGTGATGGGCAGATGGAGGGAGGAGGAGGGGAAAGAAGGACAGAGGTGTGGCTGGGTGAATCAGGAGGGGAGAGAAAAGGGACGGAAAGGAAGCATTACTGGAGATTCAGTACACACAACGTGCTGGAAGATCTCAGCAGGTCAGGCAGATGGGAATAAACAGTAGATGTTTTTGGGCCAGAACCTATCATCAGGGCTAGTTGAAGCATCTTCAGTACTTCTTGGGTCTACCACCAGAGATTCAGTGTTCACGTTATCCAGCCAGAACCAGAGGTCTGGTCGTTGAGTATGGTGCTTTGGTTGCTCATTGTTGCTTATGGGATTTGAAAATGCAGAAACATTTAGTTTGCTTGGTTAAGTAACAAAGTCATTTAAAATTAAACAGCTGGAGCTACAATTTACCTGTGATGGCCAAGCTAGATCAGAAAGATCTGTACATAACAGCTGTGAACCTCAGTCAATTGATGATATTGAATGTTGGCCCAGGCTTGAGGGGCCGAGTGGCCTACTCTTCATTCCCTTGGATGATTTTTTTTCCCCACTTCTCTGTGGCAATTATAATGCAGCTTCATTTTCTGGTCCTGCAGCATCAGGCATCAGAACTCCCTGATGGTCTAATGGTTAGGATTCAGTGCTCTCACCCCTATGTAACATGTGGTTATTTGAGTTACTGTCACCTTCCTGTCAGCTTGAACCAGTCTGGATATTCTCCTCTGACCTCTCTCATTAGCAAATTGTTTTCACCCACAGAACTGCCACTCATTGGATATGTGTTTTCGTTTCTCGCGCCATTCTTTGTAAACTCTAGAGCAGGAGTTCCCAGTTTGGGGTCCACAGACCCCATGGTTAATGGTAGGAGCCCACAGGAGTCCATGGTAACCCCTGCTCTAGAGACTTTGTGTGTGAAAATCCCAGGAGATCAGCAGTTTCTAAGATACTCAAACCACCCCATCTGGCACCAACAATCATTCCACGATCAAAGTCACTTAGATCACATTTCTTACCCATTCTGATGTTTGGTCTGAACAACAATGGAACCTCTTGACCATGTCTGCATTGATTGGCTGATAGTTGCATTAACGAGCAGTGAACTGGTGTACCTAATAAAGAGACCACTGAATGTGTATAAGCCAACTTATACTTGAAAGGAACAAGAAAACTTCCCTGTTCCTATGGGGAGGGGGTGCAATATTCAGGAACCTGCAGCTCAATACCTGTCATCCGAGATATTTCACCTTCGCCATGCCCCTTCACGAAAACTCACCAGCAAGCTCCCCACGCCTCCCCTTTCACCTCCTGTGATGGTCAAATAATCAGAGGTCCATCTGAGACACAGTGTGTATTTGCTTTTTCCCCTGTTAAGGTTAGATAGGGGACGGTTTGATGAGGAGGAGAGGTTCTGGCACCTAATCTGATGCTGTCGATGCTGCACGCTTGCTGCTCTGTGCCTACAGGGAACAATAATTACATGGGAGGATTAGAGACCTTAATCTCAACATAGACCTTGCTTTCATAAGCAAGGCTACACTAAGGGCTCTGCAAACACTAGACCAGACCCTGCGGTGTACGCAGGCCACCAAACGCAATTGGCAAGCAGTAGAGATAGAAGGTGGGGGTGGTGGCAGGATTTCCATCGCCTTAATCCCTCACTTTTGAAATGTGATTCTCTGCCTTGTCCTTCCCCAGGAGAGCAAGGTTGTTCCGCTTTGTAGTCAACAATTCCCTTGCTACCCTTGTGAATAGAATGCAGACATAGGACACTACTGAAAAAAAAACAAGAAGCAGAATTTTTAGAAGCATGGTTCTCTTCTGATAACTCCACAAGCAAACATATTGAAATAGACGCCATTTACGGACCCCTAAGGGCCAAAGAAGCGTGAACCAATCGATTTCAAAGGTCAACTGAAGGGGTAGCCAATCAGGAAGCAAGCAATAAGAACAGGGGCCTATGTAAATGCGAGCACTCCCAGAGAGGAACACCAACAACTCTGCACTCAGGACGCCACCTGGACTGGTGATGAAATGTCAAGCTCGGTGAACACCGCAACATCAAACACCTCAAGCCGAGCTACTGATATTCACCACCATGCTACTGGACACCACGGTACAGCTGAGGCTATTCAGCCCACAATGTTGTGCCAGCCTTATAACCTACTCTAGAATCAATCTAACCCTTCCCTCCCTCATAGCCCTCCATTTTTCTATCATCCACGTGCCCCCCTAAATGTTTCTTAAATGCCCCTAATGTATCTGCCTCTGCAACCACCCCTTGTAGAGCATTAAATGTTCAAAGTAAATTTATTATCAAAATGTTATATGTCACCATATCAACCCTGAGATTTACTTTCCTGCAGGCACTCCATGCACTCACCACTCTCGGTGTGAAAAACCTTCCTCTGATATCCCTGTTATACTTTCCTTAAAACTGTGCCCACTTGTATGAGCCAGAATTGCGGTGCCACCTTAGTGTGACAATATTACAGCTTGAAGCGTCATCATTTGGAGCTCCAGGCCAATGACCTCCGTCAGGAGTTTGTGCGTCCTCCCCGTGAAATGCTTGGGTTTCCTGCGGGTGCTCCAGTTTCCTTCCACAGTCCAAAGACGTACCGGTTAGCAGGTTAAATAGTCATTGCAATTTGTCCCATGATTAGGCTAGGGTTTGATGGCTACTCACTAGAATTCAGAAGAATGATGGGTGACCTTATTGAAACCTATCGAATGGTGCAAGGCCTTGATAGAGTGGATGTGGAGAGGACATTTCCTATGGTAGGGGGAGTCTAAGGCCAGCGAACTCAGACCCGGACTAGAGGGACATCCTTTTAGAACAGAGGTGACGAGGAATTTCTTTAGCTATTGGGTGGTGAATCTGTGGAACTTGTTGCCACAAGCGGCTGTGGAGGCCAAGTCACTGGGCAGAGGTTGAAAGGTTCTTGATCGGTCAGGGCATGAAGGGATGCGGGGAGAAGGCAGGAGATTGGGGCCGAGAGGGAAAATGAATCAGCCATGAGGAATTGGTGAACAGACTCAATGGGCTAACTGGACTAATTCTGCTCCTATATCTTATGCGATAAATCGCGAGTTGCTCAGTGCCAAAACTCAAAGGGCCAGAAAGGCCTTTTACATGCTGTATCTGTAAATAAAAAAATAAATAAGTAAATATTTATTCAGAAACTGTGACTGTCAGTACCATATGCTATCTACTTCGGTAGTTCCCAGTGGGTTAAATATTGGTTCTTTCATCTTCAGTTTTGGCCTCTGCCACACCCTTGATTACCATCATCGGCCCGTTATCTGCCTGGGAATTCCATACCTCCTCACAGCACAGCCAGAAGCCAATCGGCCAGTCCAATCTGTGATAGCTCATTCCCCACTCATTTGCTCTGCAACTTATTACCCCCCGGTTCTCATCAGCTCCCCCCACAGTCTCCCACTTCCAGTTCTTTCACTTTATTTATTTTAGCTTATTTAGGGATACAGTGCGGAATAGGCCCTTCTGGCTTTCCGTGCCACGCCCCGCGGCAATCCCCCGACGATCCCGATTTAGCCCTAGCCCAATCACGGGGTAATCTACAATGACCAATAAACTTACTCGGTGCAAATTTGCTGTGTGGAGCGCCAGGAGAAATCCCACACATTGGATATACAGAAACTCCTTATAGAGGAATCTGGGATTGAACTTCGCCCTCCAACGCCCAGAACTGTAATAACGTCGCGCTGACCGTTACACTACCGTGGTGCTCTTGTTGGACTGATAAGTACTTATTGGAATTGGTTTAGAGTTGTCACATGCGGCAGATTCAGTGAAAAGCTTGTCTTGCATACCGCTCACAACAACATCATTAACCCTTGACTGTCTTCCCAGTCCAGAGGCAGATAGGGGTCATTAAAACGCTCTGACATGCCCCCTGTACTCAAAGGACAGAAGCAAGTGTTGGATTGATGGTAAAGGGGTCTTTGGAAATCAGTTAGAAAGGGCTCGTAGCAGGGGTCAGGCAGTCAGTCTGCAGGGCGGGTCGGGCAGTGAGTGTGGAGGGGGTGAGGAGCCTCAAAGACGGCCTACTGTTTTAAGTATAATTGTGCGCCAAGAACTGGCTCCTGCTGAAATGGAGGGATGTGCTTGAGGTCACCGGGAAAAAAAACCTCAAGTGTCAGCTTGGAAGAGACCTCCTGCCTTACTAATTCATTACAGAGCATTTAATTGCGTCGGTGGTCGCATCTGGGTGAAGATTAGTCGTCGAGGCATCTTTCCGAGCCTGCTCTGAGCTTAAAGAGTGTTATTAAAGGCAGACAGTGCAGAGAGCAGGTGATTGATAGGCTTCTCCCGGAATGTAGCCGCCAGAATATTAGTTGCCATGCCAACCCATCAATAAAAATTAGAGGCTGTGGAGGAAAACTGGGTGAAGACCATTTGGAGCCATCAGTCTCAATCATTCAACTAATCACGGGCACAGTGTGAGGACTGGAGACTCTCCCCAGCATCAATTTCCTTTCATCCTTTTGTACAAGGCCCAGCCTGTAAATACCACCTTGTGTTGTATTTTCAAACAATAACTTGCACCTTTAACGTGGGAAAAGCCTTCTGGGGATTATCCAACACAATTTAATGTACAGTGGTTCAGTATTTAAAGCTGTTGCTGCACAGCATCAGAAATCTTGGTTCAGTCCTGCCCTCAGCTGCCAACTACGAGGGGTTTGCACTGTGGCCATGATGGTTTTCCCCCACCCCCCAGGTGCTCCGGGTTCCTCCCACATCCCAAAGATGTGTTGGTTGGCCAGTTACTTAGCCACTGTACGTTGCCTCTAGTGCGTAGGTGAAGTTGACGCCTGATGGTCGAGGCCCTTGGGGCAGGGGAGAGGTGTCTGGAAGTTGGAGGCTCAATGTCTTTGAGTCTGGGCCAGGGACTGGAGGCTGGAGCCTGGAGGCAGTCTGTCCTAGATTTGGAGGCCTAAGTGTGTGTGTGTAGAAAGGGACATTTTCAAACAGATGCTCAATGTTAGCGCTGTCAGGGTTTAGGGTCAAAGGTGAGGTCAGGGGCAGGTGCTGGTGGTCAGAATCCAAGTTACAACACTCCGTGGTTGTAGGCCAGTGATCCTGGGGAGTCAGATCACCACTTGCTGAGGATGAAGACCAACAATCCTGGTGATCAAGGACCATGGTTGATAGGACCGGTGGATAGTGGCTGGTGACCCTCCCAGATCGGGGAGCCCTGGCATTGGAGGTTCATGCAAACCTGGAGGTCGAGGCTCGGAGGTCAAGGTCCCATGATGGGTGAGTCCTTGGGTCAATACACAGGGCTTGGCAAAGTCCAGAGGTCGAAGTGCGAGTCTGGAGGTTGGAGCCAGGGTCAGAGTAATAATCCATTGCCTCCCCCTCCCTACCCCTGCCGTTGTTCCTGCCCTATAATCTTCACAAGTTTCTCTACAGACTAAGTTACAGTGATCTCCATTGCTCCACCATTCTTGGCCATGCTTTCAGCTGTCCAGGCCTTAAGCTCCAGAATTTCCACCGGAAAACATTTACTCCTTCCTTGTCTCCTATAGAATCTCCTCAGAATCGTTGTTCTTTGGGGAACAGGGCTGGGACCTTGAGAGTGTGGAATGATCTGCCAGCGTAAGTGGTGCCCTCACAATGTTTAAGAGAAGTTTGGATAAGTACATAGATGGTAGGGGTATGGAGGACTATGGTCCTGATGCAAGTTGATAGGAGTAGATAGATTAAATCATTCCACATGGGGTCGATGGCCTGAAGGACCTGTTTCTGTGCTGTACTGTTCTATGACTCTGGGCAAAAATGGAGTCAGCTGATTAGTAATTGTGCAGACAGTACAAAAATTGGTGGAGCTGTGGATGGTGAAGAAGGTTACCAAAGGATGCAGTGGGTCAACTGAAAATGTGGGCAGAGCAGTGGAAGATGGAGTTTAAACTGGAGAAGCTTGAGATGTCATGGCTTGGACATCAAATGTAAGGGGTGTTTACTGTAATTTGCAGTAAACTTAAGAGTACTGATGTACCGAGAAATCTTGGGGTGAAAATGCTACGGCTCCCTGAAAGTGGCAATGAGTGGTAAAGAAGGCAGCTGGCACACTTATCTTCATCTGTCAGAGCACTCAGTATAAAAGTTGGCAGGTTTTGTGGCAACTATATAAAACTTTGGGTCCGTGAGCCCACAACCAACTCCATTTCTTGTCGATTGAATTGTCGAGTGAGATGGAAATCAACAAGGGCAGGAGAGGAGGTGAACAAGTGTTCAGTGCCATCTTGCCTGCATTTGATCGGCCCTTCTCTCCCTCTCGCTGACTGCTGCCGGATGATGGTGCCGGAGTTTTGGGTTTTGGGCAAGATTTAATCGATGTGGTTTGTGGATTGGACTCTGTAGTTCATGTTAGATGTGTTCCTGGTTTCTGGTCACTGCTTTTTTTATTGCTATTTTGTGCGATTTTGATTGGGGTGGTCTGGCGCTGTGACCTGCAGTGAACGAACGACACAGTATTAAACTGAACTGAGCTGTTTCAAGGACTCTGTGGTTTGATGTTTTATAATCTGTGTTTTTTTCTTCGTTTTTTGCTGTTTGCACGATTTGTTCCTTTTTTGTGTGTTGGGCGTTTGATGTTTTCTTTGAACGGGTTCCATGGTGTTTCTTTGTTTCATGGCAGAGACAAGATGAATTTCAGCATTGTATACTACAGATATAGAAAAGAAGGAAGAAATTGCCTTTCAACTCACGAGAGAGCATAGGCCATCAACGTTTGCTGTTGATGTTCCTGTAGCAGGCAATTTCTTTTTTTTACGAGGCGGAGTTACTAGCTCGACGCTCAACCCAGCACGGATGGAAAGCGTGCACGGGAGCCGGCTGGATTTGAACTTGGGACCTTCTGCCCCAAAGTCCAGGTCTGATGCCATTACACCACCAGCCGTTTTTTGCACTACTTAATTTAACTATTAATATACATATACTTGCTGTAATTCAGTCTTTCTCTCTATTATTATGTATTGCATTGTACTGCTGCCTCAAAGTTAACAAATTTCAAGACATATGCCAGTGACAGTAAGCCGGATTCTGATTCCGACGAACGTACTTTGACTTTGAAGGTGCATGGTTAATGAGAGAGGTCAGAGGAGAAGGGCCAGATTGGCTCAAGCTAACAGGAAGGCGATGTTAACTCAAGCAACCACATGTTACAACAGTGGTGTGCAGAAGAGCATCTCTGAACACACAACTCATCAAACCTTGAGGTGGATGGGCTACAGGAGCAGAAGATCAGTACGAGAGAGATCTACTAAAGTGGGCACTCAATGCAGTTATTCCTTTTATGGTGCATTATACCTTATAGTCAGTTTTACATCCTTGCACTGTACTGCTGCTGCAAAACAACAAATTTCATGTCCCATAAGTCGGTGATAATAATCCTGAACCAATTCTGATTATGATCTCTTTGATCTTCTCCTCGTGTGGTTTGGAGATGCATTTTGTTTCCTGATCCTCTTGTGATGTAGCCTGGGATGTATCATAAATTGAATGACAAAAACAAATTATTATTATCAGAGTTTGGCTGAGACAGGTGAGGCTGTGTTATGCATATCAAAGTTGCTCCTGGCCACATTTAGTTGAAGCCCTTTGAATATTGAAATGACCCTCGCCACAAATACAGGAAGTAACACCGGTCCCAGCTCTGAAATTGTACCTTGTTTCTGTGGTCTCTGACACTCCCCTTGTTCCCTTAGCTCAGTCACCCAGCAAACTGTTACCAACCGTGGTCTCAATGTAAATATTATGGAAAAAGACCTGCCGGTGGCAAAACTGCAGAAATTTACTTTGAATATTACTACAAAGGAGTTATTATGATGACATTCATGTCTGTTTGAGGCTAGGCAAAGTTGTGTTCAGGGTGGTTTGTAACAACTGCTGTATTCAAAAATGTTGCATCCTTCTCCCTGGGGAAGCCCCAGCACCCTAAGTAGTTCTCCATCTACTGGATCTCCTTTCAGAAAGGTCTATGGCCTCCATCTACACGAGCCTGTCCTTATTTTGCTTTCCACTTGGAGGTCCAGCACAGTCACAGCTCTTTCTGGTCTGACAAGCCCGCACCACCCAATTAAACCTACGTGATCACTATCACTGGCATATATTGGAAATTTGCTGACTTATGGTAGCAGTACATTGCAATGCATAACAATAAAAAAACTATAAATTACAATCAGAAGTACGGTTCTGTGCAAAAGTCTTAGGCACATGCAAAAAAATTCTCTAAAGCAAAGTTGCTTTCAAAAACAATGAAATGAGAAGTTTCTAAATATCAAATAAAATTACTATAAAGAGCAGTAAACAGTAAAAAAACTAAATCAAATCAATATTTGGTGTGACCACTCTTTGCCTTTGCATTAATTCTCCTAAATATGCTGTGGTGCAGTTTTATAAGAAAATCGACTGGTAGATTGTTCCCAACATCTCAGAGAACTTGCCACAGTTCTTCTGCAGGCCTCAGCTGTCTCGCTTGCCTCTGTCCCTCCAGGTAATCCCAGACAGCCTCGATGATGTTGAGGTTCTTAGGTGGTGTTTGAGCTGTGCCTAGCCGCACAGTCATGGGTGTAGATAGAGAGAAGAGCGATGGGCTAAGCATGCATCTTTGAGATGCATCAGTGTGGATTGTCAGTGAGGAGGACCTGCTGTTTCTAATCTGCACTGACTGTGGTCTCCCTGTGAGGAAGTCAAGGACCCAGTTGCAGAGGGAGGTACAGAGGCCTGGGTTTTGGATTTTGATGATTAGAATTGAGGGTATGATTGTGTTGAATGCTGAGCTGCATTTAATAAGCAGCAGTCTGATGTAGGTATTGCAACTGTCCAGCTGATGCATCCACTATAGAACTAATGTGGTGATAAGCAAATCGCCGTGGGTCCAGGTCCTTGCTTTGGCAGGAGTTGATACTGGCCATGACCAACCTCTCAAAGCACTTCGTCACAGTAGACATGAGTGCAACTGGGTGATAGTCATCGAGGAAGCTCACCTTTCTCTTCTTGGACACTAGTATGGTTGTCACCCTTTTGAAGCAGTTGGGGATCTCTGACTGCAGCAGTGAGAGATTGACGATGTCCTTGAACACTCCCACCAGTTGGTTGGCCCGGGATTTCAGAGCCCTACCAGGTACTCTATCAGGGCCTGGTGCCTTGCGAGGGTTCACCCTCTTGAAAGGTGTCCTCATGTCAGCCTCTGAGATGATCAGAGGGTCCCCAGATGGCTGCAGAGATTCGCACAGATGCTGCAGGGATTCTCCCTTTCAAAGCATGCTTAAAAGACATTAACCTAATCTGGGAGTCACTGCCATTTGTAACATTAGGTTTTGCCTTGTAGGAAAGAATGGCTTGCAAACCCTGCCAGAACTGATGTGTATCCGATTCCATCTCTAACTTCAACCGGAATTGTTTTTTCACTCTTAAAATAGCCTTCTGTCAGTTGTATCTGGACTTCTTGTATAGTTCTGCGTCACTGGTCTTGAATGCTACAGATTTAGCTCTCAGCAGACTATGAATCTCCTGGTGCATCCATGGCTTTTGGTTTGGGTTTGTCTGGTACGTTCTTGAAGGCACACACACATCTACACAGATCTAGATGAAATCGATGTGTCTGTGGTGCATTTATTTAGTTTCAAAGATGAATCCCTGAATGTAAGACCAAGCCCTTAAAACACAGGATTAGAATTAGGCCACTTGGCCCATCGAGTCTGTTCCAACAATCCATCATGGCTGATTTATTATCCCTCTCAACCCCATTCTCCAACCTTATCACCATAACCCTTGACGCCCTGACTAAGGAAGAAATTATCACCCTCCATTTTAAATATATTCATTGGCTTGGCCTCCACAGCCAACAGTGGCAATTCCACAGATTCATCACCCTCTGGTTGGAGAAATTCCTTCTCATCCCTGTTCTAAATGGGCGTCCCTGTATGCTGAAGCTGTGCCCTCTGGTCAGAGACTCACCCACAATGGGAAACATCCTCTCCACATCCACTCCATCTAGGCCTTTCAATATTTAATAGGTTTTAATGAGATCCCCCCCCCCCCCCATTCTTGTAAACACCAGCAAATACGTGCCCAGAGAATTCAAATGCTCCGTATATGTTAACGCCTTCATTCCTGGAATCATTCTCATGAACTTCCGCTGGACACTCTCCAATGCCAGCACATTGTTCCTTCGGTAAGGGACCCAAAACAGCTCACAATGCTCTGAGTGCAGTCTGACAATGCCTTATTGATCCTCAGCATCGCATCCTTGCTCTTATACTCTAGTCCTCTTGAAATCAATGCTAATGTTGCATTTGCCTTCCTTATCACCGACTCAGACTGCAAGTTAACCTTTAGGGAATCCTGAACAACAACTCACAAGTCCCCTTCCACCTCTGATTTTTGAATATTTTTCCCCGTTTAAAAAATAGTGTGCGCCTTTATTCCTTTTACCAAAGTGCCTGACCACACCATCTTATCCATCTGCCATTTCTTTGCCCATTCTCCCAATCTGTCCAAGTTCTTCTGCAGACTTGCTACTTCCTCAACACTACCTGCCCTTCTACCCATCTTTGCATCAACTGCAAACTTAGTCACAATGCCATCAATTCCGTCAACCAACTCATTAACATATAATGCGAAAAGAAGCATTCTTGATGGTGGTGTAACAGTGGTGAAATGTGCTGGCTCCTCTGGTTCTACAGGTGAGATGTTGGTGGTGGATGTTCAGAGACTTCTTCAGGCTGGCCTGTTTGAAATTCCCTGCAGTGATAGGGAAGCCATCCAGGTGCACTGTTTTCTGACTCCTCCAGTGCCTACCTAACGTTAGCCTGAAGTGGAATGTACACCGCTACCGGGATGGTGGCGGAAAACTCCCTCTAATCCATGTGCCTTTGGGATGTGTGAGGAAACCGAAGCACCCGGGCAGATGTGAACCCAGGTCACTGGTACTATAATAATGTTATACTAACTACTAGGTTACTGTACCAGCCCACTGATATGTCAGTATATGCTATGTATGTAAACACCCGTGCCCATGAACAGAAAAGCCGACAAAAAGTAGATTCAGCCCAGTCCATAACAGGGAAAGCCCTCCTATCCTTTGAGTACTTCTACAACAAGCGCTGTCACAAGAAAGCAGCCTCCATCATCAAGGAATCCCACCATCCAGGCTCTTCTCTTTTTCTCCCTGTTGCCATCAGGAAACTGGTACAGGAGCCTTAGGTCCCACATCACCAGGTTCAGGAACAGTTATTATCCCTCAACCATCAAGTCCCACACAATCAGACACAGGAACAGTTATTACCCCTCAACCATCAGGTCCCACACCACCGGGTTCAGGAACAGTTATTACCCCTCAACCATCAGGTCCCACACCACCAGGTTCAGGAACAATTATTACCCCTCAACCATCAGGTCTCACACCACCAGGTTCAGGAACAGTTATTACCCCTTGACCATCAGCTCCCACACCACCAGGTTCAGGAACAGTTAGTACCCCTCAACCATCAGGTCCCACACCACCAGGTTCAGGAACAGTTATTACCCCTCAACCATCAGGTCCCACACCACCAGGTTCAGGAACAATTATTACCCTACAACCATCGGGTCCCACACCACCAGGTTCAGGAACAGTTATTACCCCTCAACCATCAGGTCCCACGCCACCAGGTTCAGGAACAGTTATTACCCTACAACCATCAGGTCCCACGCCACCAGGTTCAGGAACAGTTATTACCCCTCAACCATCAGGTCCCACACCACCAGGTTCAGGAACAGTTATTACTCCTCAACCATCAGGTCCCACGCCACCAGGTTCAGGAACAGTTATTACCCCTCAACCATCAGGTCCCACACCACCAGGTTCAGGAACAGTTATTACTCCTCAACCATCAGGTCCCACGCCACCAGGTTCAGGAACAGTTATTACCCCTCAACCATCAGGTCCCACACCACCAGGTTCAGGAACAGTTATTACTCCTCAACCATCAGGTCCCACGCCACCAGGTTCAGGAACAGTTATTACCCCTCAACCATCAGGTCCCACACCACCAGGTTCAGGAACAGTTATTACCCCTCAACCATCAGGTCCCACACCACCAGGTTCAGGAACAGTTATTACCCCTCAAACATCAGGCTCCTGAACCAGAGGGAATAATTTTACTCACTGCAATACTGAACTGATTCCACGACATACAGACTCAATTTCAAGTTCTCTACAACTCGTGTTCTCAGAATTAATTAATTAAGTAACAAAAAAATTATTATTATTTTATTTTTTTTTGCAATTGCACAATTTGTCTTCTTTTGCACACTGGTTGTTTGTCAGTCTTCATACAGGAGGTACCTCATAAAGTGGCCACTAAGCATATGTAACACAGTTTTCCATCTTTTTCCTCCTCCCCTTATCGTCCCCCCAAGTAGTAAAAACCAAGTTCACTTGCTGTATCTGCATGTTTTTTCATATTCAAAGATAGTACCTAATGAAGTGGCCACTGAGTGTGTGTTCATGGTCTGCCGCTACTGTAGCCTGTCCTCTTCGAGGTTTGGCATGTTGAACGTTCAGAGATGCTCCTCTACACACCAGGCTATTTGAGTTAC
Source organism: Mobula birostris (assembly GCF_030028105.1). Lineage (NCBI taxonomy): Eukaryota > Metazoa > Chordata > Chondrichthyes > Myliobatiformes > Myliobatidae > Mobula > Mobula birostris. The sequence goes on from NC_092383.1 coordinate 5,327,863, forward strand.
TGTCACCTTCCTGTCAGCTTGAACTCGACTGGCCCTTCTCCTCTGACCTCTCTCATTAACAGGGCATTTTCACCCACAGAACTGCCGCTCACTGGATGCTTTTTTGTTTTTCGCATCATTCTCTGTAAACTCCAGAGACTGTTGTCCGTGAAAATCCCAGGAGATCAGCAGTTCCTGCGATACTCAAACCACCCTGTCTGGCACCAACAATCATTCCACAGTCAAAGTCACTTAGATCACATTTCTTCCCCATCCTGATGTTTGGTCTGCACAACAATTGAACCTCTTGACCATGTCTGCAAGCTTTAATGCATTGAGTTGCTGTCACATGATTGGCTGATTAGATATTTGCAATAATGTGCAGGTGTACAGGTGTATCGGTGGCAGGGTGGAGATATGTCTCTACCAAGGGAGCTGTAAGGTGCTCCTTGCCGCTGCTAGCCTGAAGGTCGCCCTTGGGCAAGGTGTAGCACCTGCTTAGCACACCCACCCCCACCCATGATCAGGGTCACATGAAGCCATGGGAGCAGGTGATGGACGGTCGTATGAGCAGCTGATGCATATCACAAGTCCTGGTTATGCGACCACTGATACCAGGCAGACAATCTCTGAAGAGTATTGATAATGGCTGGGGTCACCTGTCTTGTAAAGACACTGCTCAGAAAAAAAAAGCAATAGCAAAGCAGTTTTGTAGAAGAGTTTACCAAGAACAATCATGGTCATGGAAAGATCGCCCACCTACATGACATGGCACATAGTGAATGATATGGGTGGCAATTAAGTCTATGTACAGACCACAGCCAGTATCCTGGATTCAGCATTGGTTTTCTTTTCTAAGGAGGTATCTATTGGCCTTGGAGGTAGCTCAGAGCAGGTTCACTGGACTGAATCCTGGTGTGGTATCAGGCATATATCCTGGAATTTCAAAGAATTTGATTGACGCATAAGATTATGAAGGGGCTTCACAGGTTGGATGGTAAGAGCAGCTTCCCGCCTGTTAACCAGGGGACAAGGTCCAAGGGACAATGAGGGACAGATATGTATTCGGATTGAGGAAATGTGTAAAATAATAGGGTCATTGTCATGGGGAATTCCAATTTCCCTAATATAAATTGGACCTTCTTAGTGTAAGGGGTTTAGGTGGGGCTGAATATGTTAAGTGTGTCCAGGAAGGTTTCTTAAATCAATGTGTGGACAGTCCAATGAGAGGAGAGGCATAGATAGAGTGGACAGTGAGTATCTGTTTCCCAGGGTAGAAATGTTTAATTCCAGAAGGCATGCATTGAAGGTGAGAGGGGGTGCATTTAAGGGGGAGGTCTTTTTTACTCAGAGAGTCGTGGACGCCTGGAACGTGCTGCCTGGTATGGTGGTAGAGGCTTTTAAGAGATGTTTGGAAAGGTAGGGAAGATGGAGGGATATGGACATGGTGCAGGTTGGAGGGATTGGTGTTTGGGTGTTTACCTGATACAGCACAACATTGTGGGCCGAATGGCCTGTTCCTGTGCTGTACTGTTGTGTGTTAAGAAGGAATTGCCCCTATCAGACAGTGACTAAACTTTTAGGAATTCCCTGCTTCAAGGAGCTAAAGAAGTAGAATACTTAAGGCCGAGAGAGGAAGATATTCGGTCTAAAGGGGAGTCAAGGGTCATGGGTGTGGAGCTAAGTTCAAGATCAGATCAGCCTTGTCCTCATTGAATTACAAAGCAGGATCCCGCTATACCTTACATTTTTCTGACCGGTATCCTCCTAACCCTGCTTATGGTTTCTATGTTGCTATGTTTACTCATGACATTTAATGGCATTATGTTTACTAAGGTCCCCTCCTCAACTTTCAACATCTTGATGGTCACTATTGACCAGAAACTCAAGCAGATCAGCTATACTGTAATGTGGTTGTTATAGTCGGGTGTGGTAGTGGGGACAAGTTCCCACTGCCTATTAAACACTCCTGATGACGTGCATCTCAAACAGCCTCTGACAACCAAGTCCAGCTCCTGGCCTTCACGTGTGGCTTAGCCATTAAGCCCAGTGGAACTGTTTCCACTGACAGGAGGAGCAGCAAATGTGGGTTACTGGCGCTTTAAAATCAGTTGCATCAGGCAGATGGGGCTCGTCAGCTGGGGTTGGCAGCTCATCTAGGAGAAGGAAGACCCTGATCTCAAACCTCCGCTGCCTTATGACTATACCCACTCATGGAGAAGGCTTTGGGAGTAAACCCCGAGGGAAAAGTCCGGAGCTGGAGTCCCTAAGACAGTCCTACGTTGAGATCAACGCAGACTGGCAACTCGTGCGACACCACTGGCGCCAGATTGTATCTGTAATGAGCTCTTCTGGCTCCTGCAGGGACCCAGAGAGTGTTGGGCCCTGAGGTTTACAGAATCTGAATTGGCTAATTGTTGTTTAACGAGAGACATTAATCATTTAGAGTTCCCTGTGTTCTTTCTCGAACAACTTGTTCTTTGTAATGTGGTCCTCTAGTGGTTTCTGGTTAAGCTTGTTAAGTTTATTTTGATCCGTGTTACTTGTGTTATTTAAGCTGATGCCTGATTAGCACTAATTACAGCGTTCTAGTTTTGAGGGTGTTATGTTTCATGATGTTGCTCATCTGAGCCGCCAATGTTCTGTTGGAGTTGTTATGAATAAAATCTGGTTTCCATCTCTACATTGGAGTTTCTGTTTACTCCAGGCTTGAGTTCTGACATTGCCAGCACACATCGTGACGGTATCGGTCTCTGCTGCTCCTTCGATTCGTCTGCTGCATGGAGATGGGGAGCCTGCTACTAGGGCAACAGCTTGCTCCCCATATCGCACTGCCCTGACTTGTGTACCGAGCATAGACAGCCGGGACACAACATCCATTGTTGACCCCGGCCCCTCGAGGGGCTCAGCCATGGGGCCAGTTCAGCAGCTAGGTATTCTGTGGTGACAATCAGCTTCAGGTACCCCAAGGCCTCGCTACCATCTACAAGGCATAAGCTGGAGATAATGAAACACTCTCCAAAATGAGTATAGCACCAAGAACTCCCAAGAAATTCAATACCGTCCAGGAGAAAGCGGTCCCCCCAGATCTACAGAGTCGTCCTACTCACTGTTCTAATCATTCATTCCCTCCAGCAGTGGCTGCAGTGTTTTGTTACAGGCCCAACCCTCCCCACCAGTGAGGACATCTTCAGCAGATGCTACCTCACAGGCAGGAAGGCCACATCCTTCACTAAGGGTGCTCCCACTTTGGGGCATGCCCTCTTCTCATTACGACCATCAGGGACGAGCAGAGGGTGGTGAGTCTGTGGAATTAATTGCCACAAATAGCCGTGGAAGTCACTGGGTATACTTAAAGCAGAGTTTGATAGTCTCTTGGTTAGTGAGGGCGTCAAGGGTAACGGGGTAGCTGGGGAATGGGGTTGAGAGGAAAAATGAATTAGCCATGATCGAATAGTGTAGCAGTCTCCATAGGCCGAATGGCTTAAATGTACTCCTATGTCTTATGGTACAGGAGTTTGAAGTCCCACACACAATACTTTAGTAACAGCTTCTTCTCCCAGCCCCTTCCTGCTCTCAGATTTCTGAATGGTAGGTGAACACATGAACAGTACCTCAGTATTCCTGTTTTGCTCTATTTGTTTATTTATTTATTGTTGTAACTTAACGTAATTATTTAATGTGTTGCAATGTACTGCTGCAACAAAACAACAAATTTCATGACATCTGTCAGTGATAATAAATCTAATTTGAATCTTGATTCATCAGCTATGCCTTCTTCACTCTAGGCTACATGTTTTGAAATTCCATCCCTAAATACCTCTACTTCTCTTCCCCTTTTTCCTCCCTTTTAACCCCTCTTTATCTCCTTGAACGTTTTGTCTCAACGCACTCATGTAGTTTGTGTGAAATCTTGTCCTGTGATGCACCCTGAGAGGAGACAGTGGTTCTTTATAAATGCCCAGTGTTGATGAGTGGATGTAATCAATTGTGATCAGCTTGTATTCAGTATTATATGTACATTGGGTCTATTGAGTGAGAGAGTGTAATCCATTGTGATCAGGACGTATTCAGTGTTACGTATGTTGGGTTTATCGAGTGAGAGAAATGTCGTGCTCTTGCCACTAACTTTCAGTTTAGGTAATTTCCAAACTGTGATGCAACTTGTGTTTAGTTTCCAACAAAACTAGGTTACAACACCGCTAAAAGGCCAGGATAATTAAAAGCTTCTTTGTCATGGAGTCTTATTGGTGTGGGATTTGAGTAAAACCGTTTCTTTGGATTAAATACAATCATTCAGAACATGCAAATCAAATAGCATTGTGACACACCGGACCGTGCGTGCATGTATCTGTGTGTGTGCGTGGAGCTTGTAACTTTCTCCCATGGTCCACTCTCTTTCCTATCAGATTCGTTCTTATTCCACCGATCACCTCCCAGCTTCTTACTTCATCCTTCCAGCTTCTCACCCACCCACCTTCCCCCTCACCTGGTCTCACCTGTCACCTGCCAGGTTTTACTCTTCCCCCTGCCCCCCACCCTTCCTTATTCTGTCCAAGACCCTTCATCAGGATTGGAAAGGAAGGGAGAAGAAGCTCTTCCACCATCCCCTAACAGCTTCTCACTTCAAACCTCTCCCCCACCCACCTTCCCCCTCACCTGGTCTCACCTGTCACCTGCCAGCTTCCTCTCCCCACCAACCATCTTATTCTGGCTTCTGCCCCCTTCGTTTCCAGTCCTGAGGAAGTTCAAAACGTTGACCTCTTTGTTACCCTCCACTGACGCTGCCAGCCCTGCTGAGATCCCCCAGCATTTTCCCTGCATTGCTGATACATTGCTGTGACAGCAATATAATTGACATATCTTAAAGAAGGACTTCAGCCTGAAGTATCAACTGTTTATTCATTCCCATAGATGCTGCCTGACCTGATGATTTCCCCCAGCACGTTGTGTGTATTGCTCCCGAGGACTTGTAAGTTGCTGGGACACCAATATAGTTGATACATACTGAAGAAGTTTCTTGACCTGGATCAGCTTGTCCGTAGGTCAGAGGCCCAACGTCTGTGAGCCTAAGAGTCCGGGGCCAAGGACTGGAGGCCTGGTGATGCCCTGTCCTTGTGTTGGAGGCCTATCTATGCGCGTGGGTGACAAGCACAGACGGGGCATGGGGCTACAGTCTCAGGAAAGGGGCTTGTTCTGCTGTTATCTTGTTTTATTTTGTTATAGTTGTTATGTTCTTCTGCTAAACATTGTGGGTATGCTATGTTGGCGGCAGACTGCGTGGCGACATTTGCAGGTAGCTCTAGTGCATACTAAGTTTGTGTCACTCTCCACTCCAATCAGATTCCTTCTTCTTTATCCCTTTACCTTCTCCATCTCTCACCTCCTATCTTCTTACTTCATCCCCCCGCCCCACCCACTCACCAATGACGCATTTCACTCTATGTTCTGACATACATGCAGTAAGCGAATTTGAATCAGAATATGAATATATTTCCCATTCACCAACACACGAGGGACAATTTATATTGGCCAAATTAATTGACTGCCCTTCACGTCTTTGGGTGTAGGAGTAAACTGGAGCACCCGGGAGAAACCCACACGGCCACAGGGAGAATGTGCAAACTCCACACAGACAGCACTGGGGGTCAGGATTGAGGCAGTGGCTCGACCTAATCGTGCCACTATTCCAGACGATTCTTCTTATTGCTTTTTTTTTGCTGACAACCGGACAATGAAAGGTCACTGGGCTACCCCCTCCCTCCTCATTGCGGGGGGTAATCTTTTTGCAGGAGCAATGCCTGAAAAAGATGACATCCATTATTAAGGACCCCCTTCACCCAGGACATGCCCTCTTCTCATTGTAACCATAAAGCTGGAGGTACAGGAGCCTGAAGACACACACTCGATGATTCAGGAACAGCTTCCTCCCCTCTGCCATCGGATTTTTGAGTGGACAGTGCATCCATGAACACTACCTCACTACTTTTTTTCTCTTTTTGCTCTACGTATTTAACTTTTTAAATATATATACTTACTGTACTTTACTGGTTTTATTATTGTGTATTGCAATGTATTGCTGCCCCATAACAAAACATTTCCAGTAATATTAAATCTGATTCTGATGTTAACCTATCTGGTCTCTCTCTGTCAGAGATATTCTCTTTGTTCTACCCATCCTTCTCCCACCACCTCTAGGTATGGAAATGAACTTTCTTTCTCTTTTCCTGCCCCGAACCTGAAACGTTGAATGTTTTTCTCCCCACAGGTGCTGCTTGACTTGTTGGATGTTCCTAGCACTTCATTTCTTCACTCCTCCAATGGCCCTGATCTCGTATGATTGTCACCTCCCTCAATCTGGGCTGTTCAACTTCTCTCCTTGGCGCTCTTTGCCCCATTCCCTACCTGCCCAGCCCCCCAAGGAAGACAATAGTGGCAGATTTTAAAGACACAGGATTAGCTTTACTTCTTGTTTCTTTCTTCTTTTTTCAGTTGTCCATCGAAATCTGATGACGACCTCCACTCCTTTAACGGTAAGATCTTTGATGACTGTACAGTCCTATCCTGGACCCACAAGCTCTATTGCAGGTGGGACATGTATATGTGGTAGTATTTCTCCTGACTCTCTTCTGCTGTCTTCTGGTTGTTCTTCCCATCTCCAGAATACGAACTCCGTCCCTACACAGCTGTTGCCAAGTGGTACGGTCAGCAGCAACTCTTCTTGTATGTACGTTGCAAGATACAGTGAAAAGCATTGCTTGTGTCAAGGATTAACACAGTCCAAGGATGTACTGGGGACAGCATGCAAGTGTCGCCATGCTTCTGGTAATTATGGTGCCCATAACTTACTAACCCTAACCTGTACGTTTTCGGAATGCGGGAAGAAACCAGAGCACCTGGAGGAAACCCACACAGTCACGCGAAGAACGTACAAACTCCTTACAGACAGTGGTGGAAATGGAACCTGGGTCAGTATTGCCGTAAAGAGTTACAGTTGCCACGTGGAGGGCGGCCCAAGTTTCTACATGGAGACCACTTCACCAAGGAACTTTCGTGTGAAGGGAACAGCAAATAGACCTTCTGTCGGCAAACACACAAGCTTACACCTAAACCTCTATGCGTGAAGTCCTGGAAACAAAGAATACTTGGAATGACAAACTTCCATGAGGAGTGTTTGATGGCTCTTAGCCTATCCTCACTGGAGTTTAGAAGAATGAAGCGGGTATCTAATTGAAACTTATCGAATGACCTAAATAGAGTGGACGTGGAGAGGATGTTTCCTATAATGGGGGTGGCTAGGACCACAGGGCACAGACTCAGAATAGTGGGACGTCCCTTTAGAACAGAGGTGAGGAGGAATTTCTTTAGCCGGAGGGAGGTACATCTGTGGAATTCATTGTGATGGATGGCTGTCGAGTCATTGGGTATATTTAAATAAAGGTTGATAGGTTTTTGATTAGTCAGGGTGTCAATACGTATGGGGAGAAGGCAGGAAAATGGAGTTGACTGAGATAATAAGTCACCGTGATGGAATGGTGGAGCAGACACATTGGGCCCAATGGCCTAATTCTGCTCCTATGGCTTATGGTCTTATGGCACAATGTGGGAAGAATATCAGAGAGCTGTTTGCTCCTTGTTTGTAAGCAAGCTGACTTGGCCATTCCATTTATTTAACCTGATTTGTGCTTCAGTCTAATCTGTCCAATCCTCTTAGTGTTTTGTGTGGTGTAACTTACACCAGACAATGTGTGCCGCATTCAAAAAATACATTAAGTCCTTGTCTTCTCCACGAAAAGCCATTAACTCTTCTTCTGATAAGCTTTTCAAATCGCGTTTAATGGAACTGGGGGAAATCTCCTCTGAGGAGCTCTAATCTGCGTGCAGTTTGAAGACACTAATGCCTGGAATTTTACTTGTGCTAAACATTAGTCTGGTCAGTTCTGTTTCAGGAAGTCATTCCCTTGGAGACAATGGACTTAATTAGGGCGCCAAGGTAGCATACTGGTTAGCCGGATGCTATGACAGCCTGGCGTCAGAGTTTGGAGTTCAATCCCAGCATCCTCTGTAAGGCGTCTCTGTATATTGTCTCCATGGAATGCATGGGTTTTTCCCAGGTCCTTCAGTTTCATCCTAGAGTCCAAAGACGTACCATTTAGTAGGTTAGTCGGTCATTGTAAATTGTCCCGTCATTAGACTGGGGTTAGATCGAGGTTGTTGGGGGTTGCTGGGGTGGTGCGGCTCGAAGGGGTGGAAGGGCCCACTCCGCGCTGTATCTCTAAATAAAAATAAATAAAATAAGTTTCAGAGGCAGGGAATGATTCTAAAACATGCAATTCTTCTTTCTTTCTATGCAGACTCTGCCCTGGGAATGTGTGATGGGGCAGAGTAGCCAAAGCTTTATTCTGTCAAATCTACGCTCAGTGGCCACTTTCTTAGCTGCACCTGTACACCTGTTTGATGATGCAACTGTGTAATCAGCCAATCATGTGGCAGCAACTCCATGCATAAAAGCATGCGGACATGGTCAAGAGGTTCAGTTGGAAAATAAATAGTCAATGTTTCGGGCTGAGGCCCTTCATCAGGATTAGAAAGAAAGGGGAAGATGCCAGGATAATAAAGTGGGCGTGAGGGAGGGGAGAGGAAGGAGGACAAGCTAGGAGGTGATAGGTGAGTCCAGGAGGGGGGAGTCAGGGTGTCAAGTAAGAAGCAAGAAGGTGATAGGTGAGGTCAAGAGGGGGGAGTGGGTGTGTGAAGTGACAAGCTAGAAGGTGATAGGTGAAGAAGGTAAAGGGCTGATGAGGAAGGAATCTGATAGGGGAAGGATGGTCCCGTAGTATAAGTGGAAGGAGGAGGGGCACCAGGGAGAGGTGATGGGCAGGTGAGGAGAAGAGGTAAGAGGTCTCCAGAATCTCTTGTGATTAAGAGGTTCAGGTGTTGTTCAGACCAAATAGCAGAATGAGGAAGAAGTATGATCTAAGTGAGTTTGACCATGGAATGATCGGTGATGCCAGAAGCGGTGGTTTGAGTGTCTCAAAAGGTGCTGATGTCCTGGGATTTTCATGCACAACAGTCTCTAGAATTCTCAGAGAATAGTGCAGAAAGCGAAAAAACATCCAGTGAGTGGCAGTTCTGGGGGTGAAAGTACCTCGTCAGAGGAGAATGCCCAAGCGGGTACAAGCTGAGAGGAAGGCAACAGTAACTCAGACAGACGTGTGTGGTGTGTAGAAGAACACGTCTGAATGCACAACGTGTCAAAGTGGATGGGCTAGGGCAGCAGAAGACCACACTGGGTGCACTCCTGTGCCTAATAAAATGGCCACTGAGTGTGTTTCTTTTGTATCTTTTTATTCCTCGGTCCCCGTTTTGTATCCTTTAATTTCTATATGGTTTTGTTAATCTATTTACAACATTAAAAACAACAAGTACTGTTGCCCTGCAGCCACTGGGCTCCTCGCCTGGCTTCACGCGATTCAGCGGCAAACTGAATCCTGTGGACTCACTTTCGGCAACTCTGCAGTTCACGTTCTGTGGATTACTTGTTTATTTTTTTAAGATATTTGCACGATTTCTTCTCTGTCACACTGGACGTTTATCAGTCGTTGTTACTTCGTGGATTCTGTTGTGTTCTTTGTTTTGTGGAATTCTGCATAGCCATTTTCTTGTCTTTCTAAAGAATGATTATGGCTAATTATTAATAATTATTATTTCCTCCAAGACGACTAACCTTGTTGTAGGGTTTGGAGGTTTGTGTGCCTCAAAGACCAAAGCTTTATCCTTTGGGTCTTGGTAGGCACCCATGCCAAACAGGTCAAAGGGCAGAAGGCAGGCTAAGAGTTGTGCTCCAGGTCTCCAAGTTCGGGGGTTCAGCTCAGAGCTGGCCAAACAAAGCTGTTACAGAAACAGCTGTGAAGAATCCTTCTACATCTGAGTGTGACGGTATTCCTGAGTCTCCATCCAGGACTTGTATGACTGACAGTAGTGAAAACCGAGAGGAAGCTATTGACATAATGAAGGAAGCCCTGAACACTGCCTGAGATGGAGGACCTTCACTGCCGCCCTAAACACCAGCGGTGTAACTGGCAAAAGAGAAGATAGATAATATTATTATAATATTGTAAATTATGGCTAATAGAAAAGGGGAAATAATTTTAAGGTGATTGGAGAAAAGTATAGGGGAGATGTCAAAGGTAAATTTTTACACAGAATGGTGGATATGTGGAATGCCCCGCCAGGGGTCGTGATAGAGGCAGATATATTAGGGGCATTTAAGAAACTTTCAGATATGCACATGGATGAATGGAGGACTATGTGGGAGGGAAAGGTTAGATTGATCTTAGAGAAGGTTAAAAGGTCAGACCAAAGGGCTCGTGCTGTGTTCTAAGTTCTAACTTTAAAGTCAAAGAAGCATTTTTTTGAGATTTGGTAAAGTGGCAAATGTGGCAACCAGACTGTAAAAGCAGGGTCCCACAAACACCAAAGAGTGGCTGGATAATGTGTTTCTGCAGGGTGCTGAGGAGTAATCTACTCTACAGTGGTCTGGGTCTAAAATCTCTGCTTTTGGGAAGTTTGGATCTAATGGGGGCTAACTTTCCTTTCCCCCTTCACTGCGGCTTTGGGCTAGTGGTTCTGTAACGGTAGATATTGGCATGTTTGGAGTAAGACTGCGCTGGTCAATAGGGCAGGTTAACATTTACTCATGGTGACACCCCAGGAAATCTGAGCCTCAGACATAGGGTCAGAAAGCGCTTCACCAAAAGAAAAACAGGTCCTTCAGCCCATCTAGTCTGTGACGACCAGTCATTTTACCTAGTCCCATCAACCTGTACCTGGTCCATAGCCCTCCATACCCCTCCCATCTATGTACCTATCTAAACATCTCTTCAACGTTGCAATTGAATCTGCTTCTACCATTTCTGCTAGCATCTCATTCTACACTCACACCACCCTCTGAGTGAAGAAGGTCCCCTCAGATTCTCCTTAAACATTTCACCTTTCACCCTTAACCCATGATCTTGAGTTCAGGTCTCACCCAATCTCAGTGAAAAAAAATCCTGCATGCATTTACGCTCTTAATTTTGTATATCTCTATCAAAGCTCCTCTCATTCTCCTACTCTGTAAGGTATAAAGTCCTAACTTACTCAACCTTTCTCTGCAAGTCACGACCCAGGCAACACCCTTGTAAGTTTTTTCTGTGACCCTTTATAAGGGCAATAAACAGAATCAGAATTATCACCGGCATGAGTTGTGAAACCTGTTAACTTCGCATCAGCAGTTCAATGCAACACATGATATAGAAAGAAAAATAAATAGTTAAATAAGAAAATCAATTAGAGTAAATATATATATATGTGTGTCTATTAAATAGATTAAAAATAGAGCAGAAACAGAAATAATATATATTTTTAAAAAGTGAGGTAGTGTTCAAGGGTTCAATGTCCATTTAGGAATCGGATGGTAGAGGGGCAGAAGCTATTCCTGAATCGCTGAGTGTGTGCTTTCAGGCTTCTGTACCTCCTCCCTGACAGTAACAATGAGAAAAGGGCATGCCCTGGGTGATGGGAATCCTTAATAATGGATGCAATACACATCAAAGTTGCTGGTGAACGCAGCAGGCCAGGCAACATCTCTAGGAAGAGGGAGGTACAGTCGATGTTTCAGGCCGAGACCCTTCGTCAGGACTAACTGAAGAAAGAGTGAGTAAGGGATTTGAAAGTGGGAGGGGGAGGGGGAGATCCAAAATGATAGGAGAAGACAGGAGGGGGAGGGATGGAGCCAAGAGCTGGACAGGTGATAGGCAAAAGGGATATGAGAGGATCATGGGACAGGAGGCCCAGGGAGAAAGAAAAGGGGGAGGGGGGAGAAAAAACACAGAGGATGGGCAAGGGGTATAGTCAGAGGGACAGAGGGAGAAAAGGGAGAGAGAGAGAAAAAGAATGTGTGTATAAAAACAAATAACGGATGGGGTACGAGGGGGAGGTGGGGCATTAGCGGAAGTTAGAGAAGTCAATATTCATGCCATCAGGTTGGAGGCTACCCAGACGGAATATAAGGTGTTTTTCCTCCAACCTGAGTGTGGCTTCATCTTTACAGTAGAGGAGGCCGTGGATGGACATGTCAGAATGGGAATGGGATGTGGAATTAAAATGTGTGGCCACTGGGAGATCCTGCTTTCTCTGGCGGACAGAGCGTAGGTGTTCAGCAAAGCCGTCTCCCAGTCTGCGTCGGGTCTCGCCAATATATAAAAGGCCACATCGGGAGCACCGGACGCAGTATATCACCCCAGCCGACTCACAGGTGAAGTGTCGCCTCATCTGGAAGGACTGGCTGGGGCCCTGAATGGTGGTAAGGGAGGAAGTGTAAGGGCATGTGTAGCACTTGTTCCGCTTACAAGGATAAGTGCCAGGAGGGAGATCAGTGGGGAGGGATGGGGGGGAACGAATGGACAAGGGAGTCGCGTAGGGTGCAATCCCTGCGGAAAGCAGAGAGGGGGGAGGAGGGAAAGATGTGCTTAGTGGTGGGATCCCGCTGGAGGTGGCGGAAGTTACGGAGAATAATATGTTGGACCCGGAGGCTGGTGGGGTGGTAGGTGAGGACCAGGGGAACCCTATTCCTAGTGGGGTGGCGGGAGGATGGAATGAGAGCAGATGTGCATGAAATAGGGGAGATGCGTTTGAGAGCAGAGTTGATGGTGGAGGAAGGGAAGCCACTTTCTTTAAAAAAGAACATCTCCCTCGTCCTGGAATGAAAAGCCTCATCCTGAGAGCAGATGTGGCGGAGACGGAGGAATTGCGAGAAGGGGATGGCATTTTTGCAAGAGACAGGGTGAGAAGAGGAATAGTCCAGATAAGCATTTTAATAATGGATGCTGCCTTTCTAAGGCACCACTCCTTGAAGATGTCTTGGATACTACAGAGGCTAGTAGCCAAGATGAACCTGACTAATTTTACAACTTTCTGTAGCTTCTTTCACTCCTGTGCGGTAGCCCCCCTCCCCCCCCATACCAGAAGGTGATGCAGCCTGTCAGAATATTCTTCGCTGTACATCTATAGAAGTTTTCGAGTATTTCAAGTGAAACCGTTGACGTTTCAGGCTGAGATCATCATTTCAATGACCATCAGTTCAGGTGAAGGGCCTCTACCCAAGACGTTGGCTTGTCTATTTCCCTCCACAGATGCTGCTCGACCTGCTGAGTTCCTCAAGCATCTTGATAACTTTTATTTATTTATTATTTATTGAGATAACAGCGCAAAATAAGCCCTTCCGACCCTTCGAGCTGCACCAACCAGCAAACTCCGATTTAATCCTAGCCTAATCATGGGACAATTTACAATGACCAATTAACTTAACAACCGGTATATCTTCAGAATGTGGGTGGAAACCGGAGATCCTGGGGGAAACCCATGCGGACACAGGGAGATCGTACAAACTCCTTACAGACAGAGGTGGGAATTGAACCTGGGTCAATGGTACTGTAAAGCGTTGTGCTGACCACTACACTACTCTACTCTCCAATGTTCCAGATTCCAGCATCTGCCACATCTTGTGAATCTCTTTAATTTCCTTTCTCCTGTCCCTGGTCCCCCTCTTGATAAAGAGGCAAAGTAGAGGAGAGGAGGCGGTTAAAATCAGGATTCTGAATTTTATATTCGGAAGATCATCCATGACCAGATACCTCAGAACATTAATATCTCGCCGGCAGCAATACCCAGTCTGCCTGATAAACCAATAAAAAGTATTAAAGACTTTCAGTATCAGATTAGACTTATTCTCATTGTTGTTAAACATCTCCCCCCCATATTTATTCTCCACACGCTTTGTGGAATAAGTCTCCTTAATCACCCAAACACATGTTGAGAGAGAATAAAAAACAATTTTCTTTCCGAAAACTGAAGGCCAAATATAGAGCAGGAAATGAGCTTTCTTCATAATCTCATCCCTGCTTTTTTACTGTATGAAAGGTTTCTGTCTTAAATCCTGCATGTTTCAGTCTGTGAGCTAAGAGTATTACTGGGCTCCGTTCAATCATTAGGCTCGATTCATCTTAAGTCAGCTTTTTATTGATCTCATAGGCCACATGAAAGCAAAGTCCAATTGTGTTGCAGGTCAATAACAAACTGTAGATACCATATTTGATGGAGAATAATCTTCAGGGATTAATCCCCTTGGGAATACCACTGGTACTTAGTTCTCTTTGAAGACTTATCACCATGGTTTCAATAGTTCATCTTGCTTCTGAATCCCTCACAGAGTGAGTCTGGCTTTATCCATTCCGCGTCCAAGCCGGTTCCAATAACCGTTCGCAAATTCTGAAGAGCATTTCAGTTCCCAAGGACAATGCAGAGAGCTTTCTGTGCCGATGAATTACTTTGTCAATGAGGTCACTATTGTGGAGTCAGCAAATGCCACAGTGAAAGAACAAACAGGGAGGTCCCACTGAACAATTTTAGTGGAGAGTTACATTATATTGGCTCCTTGAGGTTGTCATAGCCAGGGGGAATAGTGGGGACAAGCTTCCACTACCAATTAAATGCTCCCAATGGTGTGCATCTCAAATAGCCTCTGGCATCCAAGTCCAACCCCTACTACGTTATATCAGCAGAGAACTGTAGAATCCGACGACATGGTAGAACATACAGAATCATGATAGGGTCAATGCAAAACGCTTTCCCCACTGAGGTTGGGAGAGTCTAGAACTACAGGTCCTTGGTTAAGGGTGAAAGGTGAAATATATGGGGAACCTGAGGGGGAACTTCTTCATTCAGAGGGTGGTGAGAGTGTGGAAGTGGTGGATGTGGCTTCAATTTCAACATTGAAGAGAAGTTCAGTTAAGTACAAAGATGGGAAGGTAAGGAGGGCTATTGTCCAGGTGTGGTTGATAAGCACAGTAACTGGTTGTCATGGACTTGATGAGCCAAAGGGCTTGTTTCTGCATCGTAGTGCTCTATGACTATGGAAAATGACCATTCAGCCCATTGAGTATGTGCTGATCAGTAAGCACCTTCACGCACTAATCCTACGTTTTTATTCTCTGCGCAAGTCCAGGTTCTATCACTCACCTGCATACCAGGGGGGAGGTTAAAGCAGCCAATGAACTGACCAATTTTCACTTCTTTGGGATGTGGATGGAAACGTAACACTCAGTGGAGGGACATATGTTTCAGAGGGCGAACATGCAAACTCCGCAGGGAAAGCACCGGCAATCAGGATCAAATGTGAGTTGTTAGAACTGAGAGGTCAGGTTAGAGTCACAGCACCAAATTCGGCCCTTCAGTCCATCTAGTCTATGCTGACCACGATGACTACAATTGTCTCATTTGCCTATATTTGGCCCATATCCTTTTAAACCTTTCCTATCCTTTACCTGTCTGAGTGGCTTTTAGATATTGTTCATGCACCTGGTTCAGCCTCTTCCTCTGTTAGCTTGTTCTATATACACACCCAAGACAGCAGTGGAATGTTGGGCTTACAGAGAGCCTCAGGACCCGTACCACCAGGTTCAGGAACAATTATCTTGAATCAGAGGGGATAGCCTCACTCAATATCACTCATCCTAATGCTGAATTGTTCCCACAACCTATGGACTCACTTTCAAGTACTCTTCATCTCATGTTCTCAATATTTATTGCTTATTTATTTATCATTATTATTCGGCCCGAAACGGCAACTGTACTTTTTTTCCATAGATGCTGCCTGGCCTGCTGAGTTCCTTCAGCATTTTGTGTGTGTTGCTCAGATTCCCAGCATCTGCAGATTTTCTCGTTTATCATTATTATTTCTTTTTTTTCTCTTTCTTTTCGTATTTGCAAAGTTTTTTTTTGCACATTGTTTGTCTGTTCTGCTGGGTGCAGTCTTTCATTGATTCTATTGTACTTAATGTGATTTCTCGCAAGAAGATAAATCGCAGGGTTGTGCATGGTGAATAATATATACTTTGATAATAAATTTACTTTGAACTTTGAACTAAAGTCTTGCGCTGGGTCTCTGGAGTGTGACATGATCTATCATGCTCTGACTCAGAGGTACCAATATTGGCCAGAGAAATACAGTCCGGACACCGGATCTCATCACCCTGTTCTCTTCAGGGCTGCCTGATCTACAGCGATCAACGTCATAAAGTGGAAGCTGTAACACACCGAACATCACAGTGGAAATTCGACTAGGTGCTGCTTGTGTTACACACTGTCCCCTTCATCTGACTGGCTCGCTTTGATGCTATCTTTTCCTGGGAACATCGGCTTGGGGGAATTATCTGTTTCTTCGGCACCCACCATTGAGGACCCCTATCACCCAGGACATGCGCTCTCCTCATTGCTACTATCTACCATCATGGAGGTGGTACAGGAGCCGGAAGACACGCACTCTCCTGGAGAGCGTTCTAAACAGTAATATTGCATCACCATCTGGCATAGAGGGGCCACTGCACAGGATCGGAAAAAGCTGCAGAAAGCTGTAAACCTGTTCAAGTGAGTTTTTGGATAAATGGTGACTCTCTGATGGTGGTGTCTGAAAAGAGGATGCTGTCCAAGTTGCATGTCATCTTGGACAATGTCTCCCATCCACTACATAATGTACTGGTTGGGCACAGGAGTACATTCAGCCAGAGACTCACTCCACCGAGATGCAACACTGAGCGTCATAGGAAGTCATTCCTGCCTGTGGCCATCAAACTTTACAACTCCTCCCTTGGAGGGTCAGACACCCTGAGCCAATAGGCTGGTCCTGGACTTATTTCCTGGCATAATTTACATACTACTATTTAACTATTTATGGTTTTATTACTAATCATTATTTATGGAGCAACTGTAATGAAAACCAATTTCCCCCAGGATCAATAAAGTATGACTATGACTATGACTATGATTCATTTACACTCAACTGACTCTGGCCACCAGTCTTCTGTTTGACAAAGTACTGTGGACTGAGTTCACAACAATGCATTTCCTAAAAGCTGTGAACACCAGACACTGCTGACGCCGTAGTTTGACCAGATGCCGTAGTTTCGAAGACAGTATTATCTATACTTTATAAATATGAATTGTCCTACGTTAGCACGTGAAATACCAAATAAATGTATTGTGGATGTAACTTGCATTCCTAAAGGCTGTGAGTACCAACCCAGACATGTGGCCGTCAGGAGGAAAGGATGAAGTCAGAAGGTGTGATATTTTGTATGTAGCTTCAAAAGAAAGCATTGTCTATAACTTCGTAAATAGGGATTGCCCTTTGTGTTTAACAAATAAATATCAAGCCCACATTGGGCTAGCAGACCTTTCTACCGAAAGCGTCTCTGTCCGTAAGATGCCTGCTGTACCTTGTTGTGTGGAATAAAGAAGCTGCTTTGTATCTACCAGTGACTCTATCTCTCCAGTGATTTCATCCACGCTACAACAAACGCACCCAGGACACCTTCAAAAGGCTATATCTATATGAAAGATCCTCACCACCCAGACCATGCCCTTTTTCTCACTGATGCCATCAGGAGCCTCAGGACTCGCACCACCAGGTTCAGGAACAGTTATCACCCCTCAACCATCAGGCTCTTGAACAAAAGGGGGATAGCTACACTCATTCAAAGACTCTGTTATCTTGTTATTTCATGCTCCTTATTTATTGCTATTTATTTATATCTGCATTTACAGAGTTTG
Organism: Mobula birostris; assembly: GCF_030028105.1. Lineage (NCBI taxonomy): Eukaryota > Metazoa > Chordata > Chondrichthyes > Myliobatiformes > Myliobatidae > Mobula > Mobula birostris. Next base: position 5,345,488 of record NC_092383.1, read on the forward strand.
TTTACAGTTACTGTTCAATAGATTTGCTGAGTATGCCCATAGGAAAAAGAATCTCAGGGTTGTATGTGGTGACATGCATGCACTCTGATAATAAATTTTACTTTGAACTTTGAAAATGTACAGCAGCCTAAAGACCCACACTCAACATTTCAGGATCAGCTTTTTCCCTTCCGCCATCAGATTTCTGAATGGACAAAGAACTTATGAACACTGTCTCACTATTTCCTTTGCTCTTTTTGCACTGCTAATTTAAGTTAAATTTTTACACAGATATATATTCCTTATTGCATTTTATAATTTTTGATTATGTAGTGCAATGTACTTCTGCTGCAAATTTTACCGCAAATATCAGTGATATTAAATCTGATACTGATTGTCATCTTCTACCAGGGACATTGTTTGGGATTTAAAACAAAATTTAGAGGTACATCACGGTAACAGGGCAAGCCGCCTATTTACACCCCTGTGACCAATTAACCTACTAACCCATATGACTTTGGACTGTGGGAGGAAACCAGAGCACCCGAAGGAAACCCATGCGATCACAGGGAGAACGTACAAACTCCTTCCAGCCTGTGGTGGGAATTGAACGCAGGTCAGTGGCACTGGACTAGTGATTTGTCTGGATGAAGCAAAAAAGGTAAACTTTTCTCGATATCCCGGTACGTGTAACAATTTTCTGGAGTAAAGGAGGACGAGAGGTGACCTGATAGAGGTGTATAAGATGATAAGAGGTACAGATTGAGTGGATAGTCAGAGACTTTTTCCTCAGGCAACAATGGCTAAGGCAAAGGGACATAATTTTCAGGTGATTGGAGGAAAGAAAATGAGAGATGTCAGAAGTAAGTTTTTTACACAGACAGTGATGGGTGCCTGGAAGGTGCTCCAGGGATGGTGGTAAAGGCAGATAAATTAGAAACATTTAATAGACTGTTAGAGGGGCACAGGGATGAAAGAAAAATGATTAAAGATTTTAAAGGTAAAGATTAAAGATCTTTACCTTTAAAATATTTAACCATTCATTTTGAGGACGCTGTGGGAGGAAAGGTTTAGATTGATCTTAGAGTCTGTTGAAGGATTGGTTTAAAATGTGGATTGAAGGGTCTATACTGTGATGTAAAGTTCCATGTTCTATGTTCTATACTTGGTGGCCACTTTATTAGGTCCACCTGCTCGTTAATGCAAGTATCTAATCGTACAATCGTGTGGCATAAAAGCATGCAGACGTGGTCAAGAGGTTAAGTTGTTGTTCAGACCAATGATCTGAATGGGGAAGAAATGTGATCTAAGTGACTTTGACCATGGAATGATTGTTGGCGCTAGAGGGGGTGGCTTGAGTATCTCAGAAACTGCTGATCTCCTGGGATTTTCATGCACAACAGTCTCTAGAGTTTACAGAGAATGGTGCGAAAAACAAAAAAAAACACCCAGTGCGCAGCACTTCTGTGGGGCGAAAACATCTTGATAATGAGGAGCATGGCCAGACTGGTTGACAGGAAGGCAACAGTAACTCAAATAATCACGCGTTACAACAGTGATGTGCAGAAGAGCATCTCTGAACGCATTAACATACTGAACCTTGAAGTGGACGGGCTACAACGGCGGTAGAAAACCATGAACGTACACTCAATGGCTACATTATTAGGGACAGGAGGTACAGCTAGGTGTATTTATATGGTCTACGTATGCTCTATTAAACCAATTACCAATATGTGCCCCTGTGGATACACTCACCCAGGTATGATCTATTGTACCTTTGATTCATTCAGAGCCCAGTTCAGCACCTCAGCCTGTTGTGAACCTTGTGTGGATCCAGCTACCTGGGATATAAATACTTGAGAGGCCATGTGACCATCCAAGACAATGGTCCTCTTTGGGAAAAATAAATCAAGTGGGCATTTACCTTTCAGTCGTGTGCAACGTGACAGCTCTATTCAACAACAGCGCTGTCTCTGTGCTTCAGGGTAATCTGTTCTACGCCAGCCACTTTCAGATAGCTCTCAGATGTGATAAGGTTCTCGGTAAGTGCACTGCTTAATAGCATTTTACATCTGAAGATTGTACTTACTCACCGAGACTGCCGCTCTGTGCCCTTGCTGAGTTCCAAGGCTCCATCACCGTCTCCGGGACACAACAGGCCCACGTGAGGCTTTATTATTGATCGACTAAGAGCTTGTTCAATGTCATTTCAGCGTTTGGGGAAGAAATGAAGCGATTCCTCTGGAGAGTTGTAAGGTTGGTAATGCAGATCTATACAGAAAATTAACGATTATCGTTGACACAGATCATTATACCAATAAAAAATCCACTTACCCTGTTCTGGAGAGGCCAAAACAAGAATTGCCAGCATTTGTTTTCTACCAGAGTTATTCAGCATAATGTAGTAGACGTTGAGCCATCATTTCTCCCTCTCTCTCTTCTTCCATTTCGCCCCTCTCTCCCCTTCTCTCCTATTCTTCCTGTCTCGATTTCCCCTCTCCTTTTCTCTCTATTCTCCCTCTTTTCCCCTCTCTTTTCCCATTCTCTCTTCCCCTCTCTTTCCCTCTTCCCTTCTCTTCCCACCCTCTCTCTCCCTTCTTGCCCCTTGCTCTCTCTCTCATCCCACACTCTCTCCCACTCTTCCTTTCGCTAACTCCTCTCTCTCCCACACCCACTCCCTCTCTCCCTTTTCCCCCTCTCTCTCACTTCCTTCCCCCCTTCCTTCCACTCACCTGTCTCCTTCTCCCTTCCCATCTCTCTCTCCCCTCCCTCTCTTGCTCCGCTTTTGCCTCCCTCTTCCCCGTCCCTCTCTCCCAGCTCTTCCCACCTCTCTTCTCCTCTCTACCCATCCCTCCCCCTCCTCTCCACAGCTTCTATCTCTCCATCATCAGATTTCTGAACAGTCATGAGCTTATGAACATTACCCCCGTTGCTATTCCTCTAATTGCAATCATTTATGATTGTAACTTAGAATAATTTTTAAAGTTCAAAATACGTATGTATATTATGTACAATCTTGAGATTTGTCTCCTAACAGGCAGCCACAAAACAAAGAAACACAACAGAACCCATTAAACGCCCAATGTGCAGAGAGAAAACAAATCGTGCAAACAATAAAAGTAAGCAAATAACTTTCAACACTGAAGCTCACGCAAATGAGTCCACGACCATGAAGTCAGTCACCCCTGCAGCCGATCCAGGAGCCTGCTAGTCGCAGGCCACAGCCTCAGTTCAGCGCAGAGATGAGTGTAAGGGGTTTCTTTTATGTTACTACTAAGGCTAATAAAACGACTTTTTATTTTTATTTTAGATTATGAGGACACGCAGTCCTCTTTTATTGTTATTTAGTAATGCATGCAGTAAGAAATGATACAATGTTCCTCCAGAACGATATCACAGAAACACATGACAAACTGACTGAAAAACTGACAAAAACCACATAATTATAACATAAAGTTACAACAGTGCAAAGCAATACCGTAATTTGATAAGAACAGACCATGGGCACGGTAAAAAAATGTCTCAAAGTCTCTCGGAAGTCCCATCATCTCACGCAGACGAAGAAGGAAGAAAAACTCTCCCTGCCATGAGCTTCCAGCGCCGCAAACTTGCCGATGCAGCACCCTGGAAGCACCCGGCCACAGCCGACTCTTGAGTCCGTCTGAAAACTTTGAGCCTCTGACACCGAGCACCGAGCACCATCTCTGCCGAGCGCTTCGACCCCGGCCCCGGCAACAGGCAATAGGCAAAACCGAGGATCTGGGGCCTTCCCCTCCGGAGATTCTCGATCGCACAGTAACAGCGGCAGCGAAGCAGGCATTTCAGAAGTTTCTCCAGATGTTCCTCCGTGCTTCTCACGGCAGGATTGTGCACAGCATCCTACTTACAAATAGGATATCATTTCGGAGCAGCAGCATGCGCTGTGTTGCGCTGCCATCTTCTCCTCCCCTCCCTTTGTTATGTTATAATAAAATGGCTTCTCTGTAATGTTAACTGCTGAGTTAACAGTAGCAGCTTCTTTGGGTTATAATTACTGGTAACGAGAATTGTATTCATTTGCTAACCAATTGGGATAGATATTATTCTTTCTTGTGTGTCTGTAAGCTATTGTTTTTGGGGGCTTTGGGCAGAAGGCACGATGGGGACAGAGAGAGGAGACGTGATGAGAGAGGTGCTGTAAGCTAGGCGAGGATTGGACCCAAGAGGGAGTCTGAGGCCCAGGGCTTTTCGGGAGGAGAACTGGAGCGGAAGGACGTGGTGGACGCGCTCTGGTCGACCACCGTGGTTGGTCCTAGGTGGGGGTCAAGGGGGTCGGAGGGGATCGAATGGTGGAAAGAAGACTCTGTTAATTGAGTTCCAATGGTTGTGCACGAAGTGGTTGAACTTTGATAAGTTTGGTGCCTTTTACTGTCCTTTTATATTGTATCTCTATTAATTACATGGTTCCAGTAAGATCTATAAAGTGTAATCATTCACTTGCTTATGGTGTATTGTCTGTTATTTGGCGGGGTGGGATACATCACACAGCATCCACACAAACTTGATTACCCAGTCTGGTGGGGCCAAAGGCTGCTCCCTCTGGACGGAAGGGAGCTGAGTGAGCCTGAGGCTTACAGGAGGCTACATGAGTAACCTTGCGGAGCCGTGAGCCTGACACCAGCCCATCCCTGTCCTCCTGCCCCGACACCTTTACCTTTTTTTTAACCTGGCCCTGTGTTTAAATCGTCCAAACCTCAGGTCACTCCTCGCTCTCGGACCTGGGACCCGGCGCCTCTACTCAGCCCGTACCCAAACCTTCCGATCTGGCCCGGCGCTTAAATCAGTCAAACCCCAACTCGTTGCTCGCTGTTGGGCTGGGGCCTCGCCACCTCGACTCTGCCTCACCTTGGTTCTGCCACTTCAAATCGCCTCCAAGTCTGCTCCAGCAGCCAGACGCTAGTTCATCCCCCGCTCTCAGGCCCGGACCCTGCTGTCGTAATTCGCCTGTATACGACACACTACAACCATCCTGCACCTTCAAGACCTCGAGACAGTTCACACCACAAGATGCCAGGTCGAGTAGGTGGTTCAAAAGCTTGACTCCGAAAGGGACATTACAGTCTATTGGTGACAGTGATCGTTTTCCAGAAAAAGTGTGATTAATAAAATAATTAATAGTTGTTTTCGCTGCCAGCAAATCATCGCTGTGCTTCACCAATGCCATCTTAAACTGGAAAGATGTCTTGAAAAATAATAAATTTCACAGCATATATTAATGACAATAAATCTGATTCTGATTTTTATTATCCTACCCCCCCTTCTCCCTGTCTTTCACTTGTCCTTCAAGTTTGTCATCGGATGCCATTGGCACTCATTGCGACATCAGTGAGATGTGAAATTTGAGGCAGACACAAACAAGTCTGTTTTGTAAGGGTCCAATGACTTTGCCTGAGCCACTTTGGCCCATTCCAGACCATTCATGACTGGGTCATAGAGAGGTTACAGCTTTGAAAGAGGCCTAGTTTGCTCCAGGTATTTGGCCCAGACAGCCCCACTCCCCTGGCCTCGCCCCTGGCCTCTCCTTCAGCCCTGTAATCATCTGATATCCACCCATTTCATTTTCTTAGACTGCAATTGAATCTACCTCCGACATTCATTCCAGATCCCAACCACATGGTGTGTTTTTAAAAAATTGTCCTCATATCTCAGAATTAGAATCAGGTTTATTGTTACTGACATGCACGACATTCAGTGGTCACTTTATTAGATACCTATGGAGAGGACAAGCAGTCGAAACTTTGGGCTGTGGCCCTTCATTAGAAAATAGGTGCAGGAGTAGGCCATTCGGCTCTTCGAGCCTGCACCACCATTTATTATGATCATGGCTGATCATCCAACTCAGAACCCCGCCCCAGCCTTCCCTCCATACCCCCTGATCCCCATAGCCATTGGGACGTTAACTCTGCACCTCTCTCCACCGATAATTTTGGCTGTTGTCTCTTGATGTTTAAAGGTCGGGGAAGCCACTCCCTGAGTGGACAGTCCATCTTCTCTCTCCTTTCCCTTGAGATGCTGCCCGACTTGCTGAGTACATCCTTCAGATGCTGTTGTTTCTAAACGCACGAGATTCTGCAAACGTTTAGAAATCCCAAGTAACAACACATACAAAATGCTGGGAGATGTTCAGCAGGTCAGGAGAGGGATAAACACTCGTGTTTCAGGCCGAGACCCCTCATCAGTACTCAGGATGAAGGGTCTCGGCTCGAAAGGCTGACTGTTTATTCCCCTCCGTAAACGCTGCCCGACGTGTCCAAGTTCGGGTCTCAGCCTGAAACGTTGTCGGTTTATTCCCCTCAGTAGATGCTGACCGATTTATTTAGTTAGTTATTGAGATACAGCACAGAATAGGCCCTTCCTGCCCTTCGAGGCGCACCACCCAGCAATCCCCGATTTAATCTGAGCCTAATCACAGGACAGTTTACAATGACCAGTTAACCTGCCAAACGGAAGGTCTTTGGAACGTGTGAGGAAACCAGAGCACCTGAAAGAAACTCATGTGGTCATGGAAAGAACGTGCAAACAGTGGGAATTGAACTCGAGTCGCCTGGGCTGCAAAGCGTTGTGCTAACCACCACACTACCGTGCCGACTTGCCGAGGTTCCTCCAGCTTTTTGTGTGTGTTGTTCTGTTTTGTTTTTAAATTTCAGGTTTTCGGCATCTGCAGCTTTAGTTCACTTCTCGGTCGATTATTCTGTTGGCTTAAAGCCATCCTCCTCCTCTCTCTTTCTCTCGTCGATCTCTTCTCCCTGCACTAAAGTGCTTCAGGGCTAAAGATTTAATGCCACGTTGCGAGGTTGTATCTTAAAAACTAATTTTACCTAATTGAAAGCAATGAAATGCCATTACCGTGTCATGGTGCACATTCATATCGGCCTCCTGTGTACTGCACTGGGATGTTTCTTCATGCTTTGCCTTTTTTATTCTGCCGATTTAAATCTTCATGCAGTGTTAATTAAGCAAAGAAGTAGTAAATAATTAAGAAGGTTCCACAATCTGTATCTGAGCTCTTCAGCTGTTCTCCTCTTGCCTCATCTCCACTGAACGTCCTACCTCTGGACTATTTTACAAATCACTCTCCTTCCTGCCAATGTTCCTGCATATTTAATAACTTGTTGAGCTTTTAATCAGTGTCACTGATGGAGATCTACATACAACAAACACCCTTGTCATGAATAATTAACTACGTTTAGCTCAAAGTTGCCAACGCACATCTGGTGCCATGCATTCTCTGAATGGCAGGCTGCAGCAGGTCGCGCGTGGCCGGTCCAGATGTTCGAGGGTTGCCAGATGTGGAGGTGGGTGGGGGAGGAAGGGGGGGTGGAGCGTGAGAAGAAGGGGTGGAAAAAGCGGATGTGACTGATGGGAAAGAAAGGGGAGGGAGGGAGGAGGGGAAAGAGATTCAGACTCATTTATCACAGATACATTTAAACATGCAGTGAAATGTGTCCCCTGTGACCCAGGCCCTTTGTACTCTACCTTCAGGCTTCTGTCTCTGGATTCACTGAGCTCCGGACTTTGACCTTTGGCTTTGCCCTCCAGACTTGGCAGACGTCCGGCCATGCCAACATGACCTTCAGGCTTCGAACCTCTGGACTCACACGGACCTCTGACCCCGGTGACAGAAGCAATGGAAGGGTGCAAACCATAGAGGAGGTTGATGAGGGGATAGAGAGGTGAGAAGATGATTGGGAGAATGGGACGGGTCAGGGGAAGGAATAATGATGCGATGGAGGGAGAGGCACAGGGATGGGATTGAGGGAGCAACTAGAGCCTGATGGAGGGAGAAGAGAGGGATGGCTGGGAGCAGGAGGAGTGGATGATCTTAAGACCATAAGGCAGAATCAAAATTGGGCCATGACGGAGGGACTAATAAAAAGTGGCTGAGAGACACCTATGACAGTGGAACAGAGAGACAAGTGGAGGAAAAGAGACAAGCTTGGATGGTGTGGACAGAATTTGATTTATCAAAGATGGGGGGTCCTCGAATACTCGACCGAGGGTGAAGTACTTATCCCAACACATGAAGGGGAGGAAGGTCATACCAGCAAGGACTGACAATAATCAAAAAGTCAGCTGTTTCCCCATCTTTAATTAATAAGGCCATTGTCTCTTTCTGCATTTGTCTTTTCTAATAATTTAACTGATATTTTTGACATGTTCTTATCCTGCTGTAATTAGCATTGGACTGTCCAGGAATCGGTCTGAACCTGGGCCATTGAATTGTATTTTACAAAGGGAAGCTCAGTAGAGGTCCACCAAGGCACATTGAGGTCATTTTTAGCCTAATGATATTGTCGGACAACATCATTAGGCTAAGAGACCAGCCGATGAGATGGTTATCATCAGGTAAGATGGCAGCATGCCTGGTGGCAGTGGTCCAACCAATAATGTAATTGTTCCTCCTTTACATCTTTCTTATAATTGCCAAGTCACTGCTAGATATTAAGAACACCAAGCCCTGCCAGTCCACCTCACCAGCAAGTTGCCGAACAGTGATGGAGCTCTGCAGCATATGTTTGCTGAGTACCTTGGCATCACCTGCTACGATTAATTAATCATGTCTGTAAGGTTAATAGATGATTGTCGGTTGGGGTCGAAAGAATAAATCCTGAGGAAGAAGGAATCGGAGGCGGTGTGAACAAACTCTGCAAATGATTGTTTTGGATGTTTTTCTTGTGATCGTAAGACCCTGCTGGACATTGGTAATGTAGAATACTGCAAGTCCTGTTCATTGGCAAGAGGGGTGGCACGGCCTCGGTATGCACTGCTCACCACAGCCAGGTGGACAGCTTGTGCTCCATTCTGTTCGCCTCATTACAGGAAGGATGTGAAAGCTTTAGAGAGAGTGCAGAAGGGATTTACCAGGATTAGAGAGCATGTCGTATGAGGAAAGGTTGAGCGAACTAGGACTTTTCTCTTTGGAGTGAAGGAGGACGAGAGGTGATTGATAGAGGTGTACAGGAAAAGAGGCATAGCTTGAGTGGATAGCCAGAGATTTTTACCTAGGACAGAAGCTGGTGATTCTAGAGGGCAGAAGTTTAAGGTGAGTAAAGTAAAGGTATCCGTTAGCCTTGCGAGACCATGGATCTGCGCCTGGAAAGTCTTCACTCTCCAGGGTGCAGGCCTGGGCAAGGTTGTATGGAAGACCAGCAGTTGCCTATGCTGCAAAGTCTCCCCTCTCCACGCCACCGATGTTGTCCAAGGGAGGGGCATTAGGACCCATATAGCTTGGCACCAGTGTCGTCACAGAGCAATGTGTGATTAAGTGCCTTGCTCAAGGACACAACACGTTCCCTCGGCTGGGGCTCGAACTCACGACTTTCAGATCGCTAGTCCAATGCCTTAACCACTTGGCCACGTGCCCACACGTGGGAGGGGAAGATGATGTAAAACATTGGGAGATAATAAGTGGAAGAGGTAAAGGGCTGAAGTGGATGGAATCTGATAGGAGACAATGGTCTACCATGGAATAAAAGGAAGGAAGACTGGCACCAGGGGTGGGTGATAGGTTCATGATCAGGGTGGGGGAGGTGACCAGAATGGGGAATAGAAAAAACCAGAGAAGGGGGTGGATGGAAAACAAAATGGAATGATTTTCAAAAATTGGAGAATTTGATATTCACGCCATGAGGGTGGAGGCTACCCAGGCGGAATATGAGGCATTGCTCCTCCAACCTGAGTTCGGTCTCATCATGACAGTAGAGGAGGCCATAGACTGACATTTTGGAATTGGAATGGGAAGTCAGATGAAATGATTGAGAGCCTTCATTTAGTGACGGGCATAGAGCAGAGGTGATCGAATAAGCAGACCCCGATCTTCATTGGGTCTCACCAATGTAGAGGAGTCCGCACCGGGAGCACCGGATACAGTATATGACCCTGCCAGACTCCCAAGTGAAGCGTTGCCTCAATGGTGGTGAGGGAGGAGGTGTAGGGACAGGTGTAGCACTCGTCCTGCTTGCAGGAGTAAGTGCCAGAAAGGAGATGGATGGAGAGGGACGTGTGGACAAGGGAGCCACGTAGAGAGCGATGACTTATTTAAATTTGGAAATTAGTTTTAGACCTTAAAAGCGACTCTTGAACCAGAAATGATCAGAAGCTCAACTTGCGGGAGGGGGGTAGGACTGGAGAGATTTGGAAAAGTAGGTTTGGGGGGGCGGAGAAGGGGAAGAGGGCTGTAGTGCTCTATTTCTTTCTGTGTGAACTTCGCCTTCTGGTTTCTACACAAGCATAATCTTCCTCAAAGCTTGTGAAATGCAATTTGATGTTCCATTTCCCCCTCCATCCCTTCTGAGTTGCAATAGGGCACAGGTCTGTTCCAGAACTCTGCGGAGTCTCTGCTTAATTTTGTCCAAACATGCAACTGTATCCATGGCAGCCACATCACAAGTTACCATTGCAAATTAATGCAAATGTTTGAAGTCAAGCCAATGGTTTCTGCACCATACCCAAATTCTATGCAAAGCCCCCACTTTTAGAAGTTAGATAATGTTTGCTGTTTAAAGGAGTTTGCTGGTTCCATGCTAGAAGCCTTCTTCCCCAGTGGGACTGGTTCACCTTCTTGGCCTCCCAGTGCTGAATGTCTGACCACGAGTCATCTCCATCACCTTCCCTTTCCACCATCAAAACGTCCCACCCTGTCCCTCCTGTCAGCTCTGCAGAAAACCTCATCCATGCCTTTCCTGAGTGGCCCCTGCTGTTTGTGCCTTACTGACTGGCTCCTGCTCAAAAAACAGTTTTTAATTTAGTTTTGCCAAACATTGATAGTTTAGCCCCTGCTTTCTCACATGATATCGGCATCAAAAGTTCGAAGTAAGTTTATTATCAAACATAAGTACAAACCCAAGATTCATTTTCTTGTGGGCATTCACAGTAAATACAAAGAATCATGATAGAATCAATGAAAGACCACACGCAACAAGATAGACGAACTGTAGGGGAACGTAAATGGGGAAAAATGTACATAATTTATAACTACCGACATTGAGTTGGGGTTTCAGTTTAAGAGGCTGGTCTGAATTGATGCCATTGTTATGTAGAGATCTTTACCATGTGTTTATGTTTAGGTTTTGGAGTTCAATAAAATGTGTTATGGGTTTCATTAAACATAAAGCGCCTCATTTTTTTTTTCTTTGTGAAAACCTACAAAACAACCAATGTGCGAAAGGCTGTAAATACAAAAAGAAATAATAATAATCAGAATCAGAATCAGGTTTAATATTATTGGCATCTGTTGTGAAACTTGTCTTTAGGGCAGCAGTTTAATGCACTACGTAATAATGGGGAAAGAGCTGTGAAAATAGATAAATAGGTAGTGCAAAAATTAAAGTAAAAAAGTGGTGAGGTAGTGTTCATGGGTTCAATGTCCATTCGGAAATTAGATGGCGGAGGGGAAGAAGCTGTTCCTGAATTGTTGAGTGTGTGTCTTCAGGCTCCTGTACCTCCTCACTGATGGTAGCAATGAGGACAAGGCTTGACCTGGGTGATGGGGATCCTTCATGATGGATGCCGCTTTCCTGAAGCATCACTCCTCCTTATTATTAAAAATAATAAATAAATAAGCAATAGATAATGAAAACATGGGATGAGAAGTCCTTGAAACAGGTTGTAGGAACAGTTCGGTAATGGGGTGAGTGAAGTTATCCCTTCTGGTCCAAGAGCCTAATGGTTGAGGGGTAATAACTGTTTTTGAAACTGGTAGTGTGAATCACAGGGCTCCTGTGCCTCCTTTCTGACGACAGCAGTCAGAAGAGAGCATGGTCTGGTTGGTGGGAGTCCTTGATGATGGATGCTGCTTTCCGGCAACACTACACCTTGTAAGTGTGCCCAGTGTTGGGGAGGGTTTTTTCTATGATGGACTAGGTGATCAATTTGTTACAAATCCTTGGTAACCATATATTTAAAAGGTTTAGCCTGAGCTCTGGTGTTCCCTTCCATGGGATGCAGTGACCGAGAAGAAGTTGCTGTCTGAGTAGAGGCTGCTGATGTGGAAGGTGACACCCTGACAAGTGGAGAGCTTTAGGGAGGAAGTGCCTGGTGGAAATGGTCGGGTGGTTGCCAATAATGGAGCAAGCACCCGACCAGAGGAGGTGTGCAAAAATCCAAGTTCAGAAGGTCAAAGGACACTTGGTAGTGGTTTAGATGTTAACCTGCTGCAGAATATGGAAGAGCCAGCATAGGGATGGGTGGGATGAAAGAGAATTCATTAAATCAGTTTGGCACTGTAGTGTAGTGCCAGCATTTAGGGTTAAATTCCACTGGTGTCTGTAAGGAGTTTGTACATTTTCCCCGTGACTACATTGGTTTCTTTTGGGAGCTCCAGTTTCCTCCCACATTCCAAAAATGCACAGGTTAGGTTTAATTAGTTGTAGGCATGCTTTGTTGGTGCTGGTTGCACAGTACCTGCAGGCTGTCCCCAGCACATCCTTGGAGTGTGCTGTTCGTTGATGCAAATGACCTATTTCACGTTTCGATGTACATGTGAGAAATAAAACCAATCTGAATTACCTGGTCTGGCCTCTGCAGCTCCTGATACCCAGCAGTGAAGATGTCTCTTCTGAAATAGCTCCACAAGTCACTTTGCTTAGGTGAAGTTAGGGAAAAAAATGAACACTGGTTGTTCTCCAGTCATGTGAATTAATAAGTGAACAGAGTACAATTGATTCCAGTTAATTGGGACAGCCACCTATTTGGGATAAGTCTTAAAGAATAAAAAATAATTGAGAAAATAGCCAGGATTAAAAAAGATATTCTGTGTTTTCATCCATTTTTTTCTTGTGCCCAATGCCAGCCCCCTAGGCCTGATTCGACGTAGTAGTCGTAGTTTTTCTTGTGGCTGTTTGCATGATTTGTATGTTTTAGTTTTGCGCGAGGGGGTTTGGGTTCGATGTGCCGTTTGCATGATTTGTTATTCTGCGCTGGGGGCGTTGATATTCTTGTTGCCATTTGTGTGATTTGTTTCTTTTTCTTTGTGGAGGGGGTTGATGTTCTTGTTGCTGTTTGTACAATTTGTTTATTTTTGTGTGGGGGGGGGTTGATGTTTTTCTTTGAACGGCTTCCATTGTTTTCCTTGTTTCATGGCTGCCTGGAGAAGACAAATCTCAGAGTTGTATACTACATACATACTTTGATAATAAGTGTACCTTGAATCTTGATTCCCTTTGTTTATTTTTGGTCACTTAATTGGGGCAGGAGACTGTTGCTGAACAGTTTCTCACTAGCGTCAGTCGTGTGCACTTGCATGGCTGTTAGACACTATAATGTACTTAGAATGGACAGCTTTTAAATAGTAAAAGTTGTGTGTGCTTGTGTACAAAAAGCAGTGATTTTTGCCACTGATAGTTGCCAAGAAATAAGCAGTAAGACAATTTGGAATTGTTTTGTTCACTGTGGTTTCAAGCGTTCAAGCTTAGAGATGCCAGAAATGGCCAAGGGTGAAAATGAAATGATTTCACTACTCCAACAAGTTAGGAACTGCGAAGAATTTGAAAGTGTCGACAATCATCTTGAATGTTGCAATGAAAATGAAGATTTGAAGGATGCAATCATTGATAGCATTGTATGAAGGCAGCCCATTATCTGCACTAGGTGCCTGTGCTAATTTTGCTCATTTACAGTCAATCAAAAGAACATGGATGAATTCCTCCCTTGATAACTATTAGGAACTAATATATAGTTTTTATAGGACTGAGGTAGTATTGCTAGTGTTCTAATTTATTCTGTATTTCATTTAAATTCATAATTTGTTACTCAGTTAAATAGTAGTTTGTCTTTTTTATAGCTTTAACTATTTCCATGAAACTTCAGCTAATTGGGCAGCAACTTAATTGGGCCAAAATGTACTGGTCCCAAAGTGTCCCAATTAATCAAAATCCATTGTACTTCTTTATTGCCACGTTGGTTAGACCAAGTCTCAGAGGTGAAGCACAAACTCACAGGAAGCTGAACAAGAGCAAGGTGTTTATGTGGTTTACACTGAACAATCTGTAGGGCAGTGACAGGACACAACACTGTTCTAAAGGCTGAACACAAGTACAGTCAGAAATTAGGAATTTATGGTAACTAGTCCGTTCACAGCAGGAATTAATATTAATCTTGACCTTGTTAGGTTAAGCTCAAAGTTCAAAGTAAATTTATTATCAAAGTACATATATGCCACCATATACTACCCAGAGATTTATTTTCTTGGAGGCATTCACAGTAGAACAAAGAAATACAATAGAATCAATGAAAAACTGCACACAAACACTGACAAACAACCAATGTGCAAAAGAAAACAAACTGTGCAAATATAAAAAACAACAAATAATAATTTAAAAAAGAAAATAAGTAAATAATACTCAAAGTACAATACTATGTCCCTGTTGTAAGAGGTGGAAACAGGTAAGGCCAGCCAAGAGGGCTCTGGTGAAGCTGTAGAGGCCAATCCCCTGTACAGTGGATACAATGGATTACAGAAACATTGATGAACTTCAACCATATTTGGTCAATTTGGTCATAAAGAAAGCTTTTGGCACATTGGCCTTCATTGGCGGGAGGAGAAGATGGCGGCGCGCCTGCGTGTGCGCAGCCCTCCGGTGAAAAATGATATCGTATCCGTTAAATAGGGGCCGTGGGCAATTCTGATTTGATGGAGACGGACGTGAAAGCACAGAGGAACATCTGGAGAAATTTCTGAAACGCCCGTTCGCTGCTGTCGTTACTGTGTGGTCAGGAATCTTTTGGAGGGTAGGCCTCAAAATCCCCAGCCTTGCCTGCTTTTGGCGGCTGAGAAGGAGGTCGAATCATTCGGACAGAGATGGCGCTCAGTACTCGGTGTCAGAGAGCTGATCGGAGGCTCGAAATTTTCAGATGACTCAGAGTCGGATTGAGAGTTTTTCTTCCTTCTCCCGTCTGCGTGAGATGTGGGACATTTGAGAAACATTGAAGTTTACTGTGCTCACGGACTTCTTCATCAAGTTATGGTATTGTTGCACTGTTTGTAACTATATGTTATAATTAAGTGGTTTTGTCAGTTTTTTCAGTCTTGGTCTGTCCTGTGTTTTGTGGTATCACAACGGAGGAAATAATGTATCATTTCTGAATGCATGCATTACTAAATGACAATAAAAGAGGACTACGTGTCTTCATAATCTAAATCAAAGTACTGAACACAGGATTTGGGGTGTTATGTTGAAATTGCATGACATTGTTGAGACCAAATTTGGAGTATCATGTTCAGTTTTAGTCACCCACCTACAGGAATGATATCAATAAAATTGAAAGAGTACAGACAAAATTTACAAGATGTTGCCAGGGCTTGAGTACCTGAGTTATAGGGTAAGGATGAATAGGTTAGCACGTTATTCCCTGGAGTGTAGGAGAATGAGGGGAGATTTGATAGAGGTAAACAAAATTATGAGTGGTGTAGATAGAGTAAATGCAAACAGGCTTTTTCTACTGTGGTTGGGTGAGACAAGAACTAGAGGTTATGGGTTAAGGGTGAAAGTGAACTGTTTAAAGGGTACATGAGTGGAAAGTTCTTCACTCAGAGCGTGGAATGAGCTGCCAGTGGAAGTGATGGATGTGGGTTAAATTTCAACATTTAAGAGAAATTTGAATAGGTCCATGGATGGGAGGGTGTGGAGGGCTATGGCCCAGGTGCAGGTCAATGGGATGAGGCAGAATAATAATTCAGCATGGACTAGATGGGTTGTAGGGCCGGTTTCTGTGCTGTAGTGCTCTATATCCCACATCACACTCCATCCCCACTGAGTAACCTGTAAGGTATGTAGTTAGTCGAGTGTTGTTCTCAGTTCGACACTGCTGGCTTTGAAGCCAGTAAAAAGCGAGAGAGGAACCTTTCACCTTTCACCTGTGTGCTCCACTGACCCTATGGTGCATTTAGTCATCAGTCTCCCCTGCACAGATCTTCGCAGCTTTATCTGTCACGTGCACATCGAAACTTACAGTGAAATGCGACGCTTTTTGTGTCAACGATCATTGCAGTGCTGGCGCCAACATAGCATGCCCGTGATTTTGGTAACCCTAGCCCGTGCGTCTTTGGAGTGTATTGTGAAGCTCGCAAGGGTCTCCATCTTTCAGGGGCCAACAGAGGGTGCTCCCAACTCACTGTGAAAGGTGTTGCTTGCTTGATTTAATACAAAACAGGTTAATACAATTTATTTCTCCATACATGAAAGTCTCTGTCTACGAGTCAAGTTACAATGATGTTTACCTTTTAAACACAAAGTAAGTAGATTGTTGACCCCTCCTTTTTTTATTATGATTGACCCTTGATAATTTAGATAGTAAATGTGGTTTTGAACATTCCTCTATACCTTTCAATGTCTTACAACTCAAACTCACACAGTGCAGTTCGAACTCCCTTCAGGATGAGGCCACCCTCAGTGTGGAGGAGCAACACCTTATATTCCATCTCGGTACCCTCCAACCTTGTTGGCGTGAATATTGATTTCTCCTTCTGGTTAAAAAAATTCCCTCACCTTCCCCTCTTCTTCTATTCACTATTCTGGCCTCTTACCTCTTCTCACCTGCCTGTCACCTCGCCCTCCTTCCCTATCACCCATGGTCCACTCTCCTCTCCTATCAGATTCCTTCTTCTTCAGCCCTTTACCTTTCCAACACACCTGGCCTCACCTATCATCCTCCAACAAATCTCTTTCCCTTCCCCGCCCCCACCTTTTTATTTTGGCGCCTTCCCCCTTCCCGATGACGGGGCTTGCACTGAAACGTCGACTGTTTATTCACCTCCATAGATGCTGCCTGACCTGCTGAGTTCCTCCAGCATTTTGTTTGTTTGTTTATTTGGAAATACAATAGCAGAACGGGCCCTTTCCGGCCCAGTGAATTGTGCCGCCCAGCAAGCCACATGTTTAAACCTAGCCTAATCGCAGGGCAATTTACAATAACCAAATAGCCTACTAACCAATATGTCTTTGGAATGTGGGTGGAAACCAGAGCACCCGGAGGAAACTCACGCGGTCATGGGGGGGGGATCGTCCTTACAGACAGTGGTGGGAACTGAACCCCGATTGTTGGCGCTGTAGAGCGTTATGCTAATCGCCATGCTACTGTGCCGCCCCATCATAAACTCCGTTTAGTTGCAGAATTGTGCATGGATGAAACAGTCCATGTCTTCTCGATGGCCACAGGACATGAACAGACAAATACCTGTTGGCAGGCCCACACTGCATCTTTTCATAAAGACACAACTGTTGCACCTCACCGCCAGCCAAAATACCTTGGGTGTGCTTTTAAGATGAATCAAAAGGTTTTTTGTTGCCAATCAAAGGTGTTTTCCAACATGTTGCTGAGGAGCTTTATCAGTTAATCTTTACTGTCTGCTGCATACCCTGATCATAAAGTATTCAGCATTTGTGCTATCCAGTCCCCACTGGGCCTCTGCAAAGCACAGCTCCCAGCATTAAAGACATCAACCTGAAGGCATGAACATTGATTTTTTCTTCTGATTTCACCCCCCCTCCCTATTCACCATTCCCCACTCTGGCCTCTTACCTCTTGTCCTCACCTGCCTATCGCCTCCCCCTGGTGCCCCTCCTCCTTCCCTTTCTCCTATGGTCCACTCTCTTTTCCTATCAGATTCCCTCCTCTCCAGCCCTTGACATTTCCCACTCACCTGGCTTCACCTATCACCTTCTAGCCATCCTCCTTTCCCTCCCCCCCCCCAACCTTTTTATTCTGGCATTTTCAACCCTTCCTTTGCAGTCCTGGAGAAGGGTCTTGGCCCAAAACGTTGCCTGTTAATTCATTTCCACAGACGCTGCCTGACCTGCTGAGTTCCTCCAGCATTTTGTGTGTGTTGCTCTGAATTTCCAGCATCTGCAGAATCTCTTGCGTGTGTATTAAAGATTCTGCCTTTTTCTTTTCGTCAAAACCGGTCTTCTTCATCCTGATTCCTAAGTGAGAACTGACCTTGAATGGTGGCACTGATAAATAATGCGCAGGCTGGTCCGCTTTGTGTCTGAAGCCTGTAGCAGATATTAAAGTTACGTAGTACCACAAGTAAATAACATTCGCAGTCCAGGACAATGCAGTAGCCCAGAAGGGCCCATGTGTCAGGGATGCAAAGCAATGCTCGCTCAATCTGGTCTCTATTTAATTCGTTGGGGAAGAATATCAAAGCCAATGGGAGGATAAGTTGAGTGAGCTAGGCTCTTCTCTTTGGAGGATAAGAGGCGACCTGATAGAGGAATATAAGAGGCCTAGGTAGAGTGGACAGCCATCACCTTTTCCCCCAGGAGGAAATGGCTAACAGCAGAAGACATCCATTTAAGGTCAGTGGAGGAAGGTTTAGGAGAGATGCCAGAAGTAGGCGTTTTACACACAGAGAGGTACGTGCGTGGAATGCACTTCCGGGGGGTGATGGTAGAACATCGAACTTAGAACATTACTGCACAGTTCACGCCCTTCGGCCCACAATGTTGTGCCAGCCTTTTATTTATAATTATTATCACCCCAAACTCACTCTTTGTGAACCCTCAATCCCTCTGTTTACTGCCTTTTTTAAAAAACTCAATGTCTCTGCACATGCCTTGTTTTTTTTACTGGCTATTTCTTGCTGCACTCCAACGAATCGGTAGCCATCTCAGGTTTGTTTTAAATGATCAGAATTCTAAGAACAATCTAATCCTTCCCTCCATTTTTCTGACTGATACATTAGGGATATTTAATAGGAACTCTGCATATCAGGCAGCATCCCATGGAGGGCAATAAACTGTTGACATTTCAGGCCAAGGCCCTTAATCTTGGCCCAAAGCATCAACTGCTCATTCCCCTCCATAGATGCTGCCTGACCTGCTGAGTTCCTCCAGCAGTTTGCGTGTGTTGCTCTGGATTTCCAGCAGGATCTCTTGAGTCTAACGACAGTAAGTGGAGGGTTATGGGCTGTGTAGGAGGAAAAGGTTAGACTGATTGTGAAGTAAAAAGGGCCCTGTACTGCTCTATGTTCTAGGTTTTATGCTCTGTGTTCTATGTTCTGACTGTGAGAAATGTGGTACAGCCTTACCACCCTTGTTCCTGTAGTTGGTACCTTGCTGAGGCCAGGCATCAAATCTCAGGCACCTCCTCCTACCCACCCCTTGAAGAGGACCTCACTCCGGTCCATCAGAAAACCGTCTCTGACATCATCACTGACCTCATCAACTCTGGAGAACTCCCATCCACTGCCACCATTTCAGTATTTCAACAAGTTAGGAACTACAGAAAATTTGAAGGTATCAACAATCATCTCGAAAGTTCCAATGAAAATGAAGATTTAGAGGATGCAATCATTTAAAGCACTGTGCAACATCTGTTCATTCTCTGCACTAGATGCATGCACTGATCTTGTTCATTTACAATCAATCAAAAGAACACAACAGCAAATTCCTCCATCGAAAATAGTTAACTAACACACAGTTTTATAGTACTATAGTAGTATTGATAATGTTTCATTTAAATACATAATTTGTTACTCATAATTTGTCTTTTATAACCTTTTTAACTGTTTCCATGAAACTTTGGCTAATTGGGGCAGCCGTTTAATTTGGCCAAAATGTACTGGTCCTGATGTGTCCCAGTAAACTGGAATCCATTGTGTTTAAAATGTAATTTAAGTGGATGGAATACTGTCCACAGGGGCGAGATAATAGGCCTTCAACAATCTTTAATAGAAACCAGGGAAGCTACACTTGGCTTTCAGGATTGATAAAGAATCACAACAGGCTAATTCATCATTAGAGCAGGAAGCCGTCGGCCTGTGAGATGGTTACCTGGTTAATTTAATGAGGCATTGAATTTGTGACGTAACGGTCTAGTTCCTGTTTTACATGAGGGAACCGTCTCGGTTCCAGTCATGTGGAGGGTTCTTTCACATGTGAGGAGAATTGTTTCCTAGGAAACAGAGCACTAATTGCCTGCCTTTTCTTCAAGCTTTCAAGCTAACATGTTGACCACTGAATGCAAATTAAGTGCAAGTCGAGCATCCACTGATTGGCAGCCACGACCTATAAATTACTGAGAAAATAGATAAAGAGAATGGTTCAGTAGGCTAGTGGACTCTAAGTGTCTGTGAGATGACACTCCTGCACCTGTTCCTTCCTTCAAAGCAATGCACCTCTGTGTATTCGTATATGTACATCACTGTGCACACACACACACACACACACACACACACACACACACACATACACACTCACATACACACACACTCACACACACAAACACGCACTCACATACACACACACACATGCAAACACACACACTCACATGCACGCACATACTCACACACATACACACACACTCACACACACAGACACAGTCACACACTCACTCAGAACACACACATACACACACACACAAACACGTACGTTCACACACTCATACTCACATACATACACACATTTATTTACAGGCACAATCAAATATATTCTCTCCCACAAACACAAACATGCATACATACATCACACACTCATACAATCATACTCACACACAAACACACACTCACATACACACACACACACACACACACTCTCTCACACATATACACACATTCACACACACAGACAGACTCTCTCACACACATACACACATACACAGACACGCTGTCTCATACACACACGCGCGCACACACACACACATGTACATTCACACACTCACACTCACATACATACATACACACATTTACTTACAGGCACAATCAAACATATTCTCTCCCGCGCACAAACACACACATGCATACATCACACACTCACATAATCACGCACACACACACTCTCACACACCTATAATCTCACTCACACACACACATACACACTCTCACACACACTCACACACACATTCACACACTCACACACACACACACTCTCTCTCTCTCTCTCTCTCTCTCTCTCACACACACACTCACACATGCTCTGGTCTACTCAGTTGTGGCTGCATCGCCATGACGAAGGTCTGGGAGCTGTTCCCTCAGGGTGTCCTGCTGCGTTATTGTCTGACGGGCTCCTCAGAAAGCCGAGCTGAAACGATGATCACGAAGGAGCCGCTCGGTTCACTGAAGACCGTGTAACCACGCTCCATAGGGACAAGGCAGGCATTAAATCAGCCTACAATTACAGGCAGCCACGCTTTCAGCTCTCATTTAGTGTCACCACCTTGAATGTATGACGTCCCCTTTTCCTTTCTCCAGTGATGTAATCCATCAGAGCGCCATTAGGAGACCACAGGAATGCAAATTATGCAAACGATCATTCATGCTACATTTGCCAGAGCATGCTGGGGACCTAATGGCTTCCCTGGTGTCAGAAGGGAATAAACAATTATCGCGCAGAAATGACTGAACATTTTGAGGAGAGGGGAGGATAGTACTGCTGCAGAAACACAGAGGAGTGTTGTTTGAGTTAACCTGGAGTGGCCTTTAATCCATGGTATGTAAAGACAGCAGTATCATTCATTGCTCAACTGTGAATTAACTCCCTAACACCTCCTTTGCCCAAAACATTCATTAGGAAGTTTGCATTTAAATGGTTCTTTAATGTTGTTATAGCCGCAGGGAGTTGGTAGTGGGGAGAAGCTCCCACTACGTATTAGATGCTCCCAATGACGTGCATCTCAAATAGCCTCTGACAACCAAATCCAGCTCCTGGCCTTCACGTGAGTCTTAGCTACTAGGCCCGGTGGAACCGTTTCTACCGACAGGAGAAGGGGAAAAGACGGGTTGCTGGCACCTTAAAACCAGTCACTTCATCATCCGTGGTTGGCAGCTCATCTAGGAGAAGGAAAACTCTGATCTCAAGCCTCCACCCCTGTGCCTATAGCCACTCATGGCAGGCTTTGGGAGAAAACCCAAGGAAAAATCTGGAGCTGGAGTCTCTAAGGCAACGCCACGTTGAGTTCAACACTGACCGGCAACTCCTCCAACACCACTGGTGCCAAACCTTATCGGTCTCTGCCATTTCTTCGCACTCATCAGCTGTGTGAAGACGGGGAGCTTGCTGCGTGGGCAGCAGCCTACTCTCCATATCGTACTGTCCTGGCTTGTGTATCATATAGATTGCTGGGATGCAACGTCCATGATTGATCCTGACCAATGGAGGGCCTCGATTTAAAGCTAACAAAGTATATTACACTGCACAACAAAATTTTTCAAAAGTGTTGCTTCCTCAGAATTTTTTTTGTTTATGATAGACTACTTGAAGCTCTACACAAAAATAATTCCATTAGGTAGGAACTTGGAAATAAACTATTATTAAATAAAACGCATTTAATTGCATAACAGTGCTGATGCTTTGCAATAGTTCAGCTAAGCTAAAAATGTTTTGTTTCAACTCAGCGTCCGAGGCTTCTTGCTTAAGTGTTCATCAGCCAGCATTGATGGATTCCAGTTGTCCTGATACTGTTTCTCCATGACTGCAATGTCCTGGTGAAACCTTTCACCATGCTCATCACTGACAGCGCCAAGACTTGTGGGGAAGAATTCTAAGTGGGAATGTGGAAAATGAATCTTTAGTGACATGTTGCACTTCATGGTTTTGTATGCTTGAAGCATGTTGTCGACCAGCTGCAGCTGCTCTGTAGTTGCCAAGAAAATTTTCAACAACTTCCTTGAATGCTTTCCATGTGATTTTCTCTGGTCCCACTAGAGGTTCTTTGAATTGCCTGTCATTGATGACCTGTTTGATTTGTGGACCAACAAAAATGCCTTCCTCAATCTTGGAATCAGTTACTCTGACTTGAATTATGAATTGAAATAACAAACATCGGTGATTCCAAAAAATGGTGCGTGATGGGGACCTTTCCTGGTGATTTTCATGATTAGCAGCCCAAAATCCATAAGATACACCCAGCAGTATTCAGGAAGCAAAATCTTTGTTGTCCAGTGTTATCAAAGTATGCATGCCACATACAAACCTGAGATCAAGTGCCTTGATCCCTGCATCTTTTGTGGACAGAGTGTTCAACCTGATCAGAGGATAGCATGGGCATTTCAGGGCTTTGGGTGTGTAATAAGGGTATTTTAATTTGAAGTGGTGGGGTGTAGAGGATTTCCAGGGAGGGGTAACACCTATGGTGAAGGGGCTTGTCGTGTCCATCCCCATTCTGGGACAACTGACTCACCTTTGGTCCCCACCGGACACTGGGCTCTCACCTGTGGCCCTGAGCAGCTGTTTTAAAGTTCAAAGTAAATTTACTATCAAAGCACGTACTGTCACCATGTACAACCCTGAGATTCATTTTCTTATGGACATTCGCAGTAACTGCAAAGAAATACTATAGAATCAATGAAAAACTATACATAACAAAGATGCACAAGAAACCAATGGGCATAAGATGACAAAGAGTGCAAATACAAACAAAAAAAACAAATAATATTAATAAATAAGGAGATGATTTTGCTTGGAATGATAGTGGTGAACGGAGAGTGAATCACCATCAGTGTAATGTAAGTGCCTTTACTGTCCAGATAGTCCAGTGATGGGCGTAGTTCCAGGGGGATGGTGTCCGCTGTGGACCTGTTTCAGCTGTAGGTGATGTGCAGTGCGTTGTGGTTGTCTGAGAGGCTGGAGTTGGTGCGTGCCACGACCAGCCTCTCAAAGCACTTCATGATGGTGGATGTCAGCGCCACTGGGCAGCAGCCAATGAGGCATCTTACTTTATTTTTTTCACTTAGTGTTCCCTGAGCAGTAGTAACCAGACTCGGAAATTACTCCACTACAATGTCACGCTGCAGCAAATTATTTTGTTCAGAATTCCAAATTCTTTCAAAGTTTGGCTAAGATCTGCGGAAGATATCCGCAATCAACTTTTTTCAGACAAAGTATTTTGTTCCCTTCAGGCCTGAAGTAGTCAGACAGACTGATTACATAACAATATCTCAGAACTTCTCTGGGCTAAGATAAGATAAGTTGTCAAAGATGTTCTTCTCTGTTGCAGACAGGAAACCTTTCCTCCCTGCCCGACCCTCCTCTCACCGAAACGTGGATGAAGACAAGCTGCTGAGTAATGATGACAGAGGTGCTTGAGATGTTTGCAGAGATCCGTTTGTATTTTACCTATTCTAAAAATAAACTTCATCCTTCAAATATGTACAAAACAATACTGCACATAGTTCTCTTTACATTCCTCCTGCCCTCCAGTCCGTATGTTCCTGTGCTATCAAGTTGATACATTTGTAGTGTCAAGTTAATGCATTCTATTTATTTGATCTCAGTAAACAATACCTGCATATCTCTGACCTTCCTCAGCAATGGACCAACATGAATAGGACTGTGCTAAAGTCTTGGACACATATATATATATATATCTAGGGTGCCTAGGACTGTAGTGATTTTATGTATTGCACTGTACTGCTGCCGCAAAAAAAAACAAATTTCAAAACATGTGAGTGATGATAAAACTGATTCTGATCTGGGTCTCTGTTGAGGACTGAGAGTGGGCAGGGGGCAGGGAGAGGGGAATCATGGTTGGGAAAAGGGGAAGGGAGAGGGGAGGAGGCAGGAAGCACCAGAGAGACATTCTGTAATGATCAATAAACCAATTATTTGGAATCAAAGACCATGCCTGTTATCTCAGGGCTGTGTGTATCTGCACCCGCGCCACCCCCCGATCCCTGGCACTCCTTCTCTGCTACCTGTCCCACACCCCTCTCATGGCACCCCACCCTTGCCATTCCCAATATCCTCTGCTCCTACCAGATTAACAAACTCTCTCTCTCTGCTCCATGTTGACAACTACAGAACTGTGCAAAAGTCATAGTTGCCCTAGCTATATTGGGAATGGCGGGGGAGAAGTGCCGTGGGAGGGGTGAGGGACAGGCGGCAGAGAAAGAGTGCCTGGGCAGGGGGTTGATGCAATGCAGCCCTGAGACACCTCTCAAGGTCACTTGATTCCAAGCAATTGGTTTACAGAATACCTCTCTGGTGCTCCCCACTCCCTCCCCTCTCCCTTCCCCTTTTCCCAATCATGAGACTCAGACTCAGACTCAACAAGACAACACACACAAAATCCCAAGGTGAAGTCACTGACAGTTGTTCTAGAAATGGAACTCCTATGGTTGAGCCCTGAGTGCACAGCACGAGGCCTTTAACTGCAGACTCTCCATGAAGGAACGTGGCAGGCAATAATTGGCAGCGTGAGTCTTAAAGGGACAGTGGCAGCTAACCATACTCTGGGGAATTGGAGCACCGAGACTTAGATACCTGCCACTGTTTAGTTAGGACCATGACACTTTTAAGCTACTCCAAGATTAATCTAACTCTTCTCTCCCTCATGGCTCCCTATTTTTTAATCATCCATGTGCCTATCTATGAGCCTTGTAATTGTCCTGAATGTATCTGCCTCTACCACCACCCCCTGACAGTGCTTCCCATGCACCCTCCACTCTGTGCTTTGGCATTGATTTTTTTATTGTGTTCTCTTATACAGTTGAAACCACCACACAGTGCACTGAGCTTAAACAGTAACAAAATATTAAAAAAAGCCGACAGAATGTAAAAATGTAAAGAACTTTCCTCTGATATCCTGCTGTATACTTCCCTCTAACCACCTTAAACTTCTGCCCTCTAGAACAGTGGTCCCCAACCACCGGGCCGCGGACCGGTACCGGGCCCGCAAAGCATGTGCCACGGGCCACGAGGAAACAATATGATTTGGCGATATGAAACGATATGAGTCAGCTGCACCTTTCCTCATTCCCTGTCACGCCCACTGTTGAGCTTGAACGCACGCGAGGTCATTACCCACATGTGATCAGTGTCAGCACGGGAAGAAGATCAACTCCTCGAGCTTGCAAATGACGGTGGGCTGAAAAGTATGTTTGACATAACATCTCTGCCGGCATTCTGGATCAAAGTCAAGGCTGAATATCCTGAGATAGCCACGAAAGCACTGAAAATGCTGCTTCCATTTGCAACATCATATCTCTGCAATGCAGGGTTTTCTGCAATGAATGCAACGAAAACTAAATTGCGGAACAGACTGGACATAAGGAACCGCCTTCGAGTATCGCTGTCTCCCATCACCCCTCGATAGGACCGTCTTGTTGCAGGGAAACAAGCCCAGGGCTCCCACTGATTCAGCGATATTGGTGTGTTGCAATGATTTCATATGTTCATACGGGGAAAATATGCGCTGTGTGTTTGATATCCAAACGTTACTTAAAATGTTATGATGCTTTTGACTTATAAGTGACTAATAATTGACTTATCACTATATTCATGTGAAGAAAATATGCGCTGTGTGTTAAATATTAAATTCGTTGGATAAACCCTTTTAGAAACGAAATTGAGTGTATTAGTCACATATAAGTGACTTATAGTTGACTTATCACCTATATTCCGGTCGTGATTAACATCCCCCCCTCCCCCATTGGCCAGTCCGCAAGAATATTGTCAATATTAAACTGGTCCGCAGTGCAAAAAAGATTGGGGACATCTGCTGTAGAATCGCCTGCTTCTGTCCTAGGTAAAAATCTCTGGCTATCCACTCAATCTATGCCTCTTTTCCTGTACACCTCTATCAATCACCTCTCGTCCTCCTTCACTCCAAAGAGAAAAGTCCTAGCTCGCTCAACCTTTTCTCATAGGACATGCTCTCTAATCCTGGTAAATCTCTTTTGCACCCTCTCTAAAGCTTCCACATCCTTCCTGTAATGAGGCGAACGGAACAGAGCACAGTATGCCAAGTTGTCCACCCGGTTGTGGTGAGCAATGCACATTGTTAAATTATTGATGAACAAATAAATGAAGAGCATTAATTCCAATAGGCTCTCTACTTTCCTTCTACTAAAGATTCAAAGTCCAATTTCAAAAGCAGATTTAAAATACACACAGAGGCCATTTTATTAGGTACACCTTGTTTGTGAATGCAAATATCTAATCAGCCAATCATGTGGCAGCAACTCAATGCATAAAAGCATGTAGACATGGTCAAGAGGTTCAGTCGTTGTTCAGACCAAACATCAGAATGAGGAAGGGATGTGATCTAAGTGACTTTGACCATGAATTGATTGTTGGTGCCAGACGGGGTATCTCAGAAACTGCTGACCTCCTGGGATTTTCATGCACAACAGTCTCTAGAGTTTACAGAGAATGGTGAGAAAAACGGAAACACCCAGTGAGCGACAGTTCTGTGGGAAAACATGCCTTATTCATGAGAGAGGTCAGAGGAGAATGGCCAGACTGGTTCACACCGACAGGAAGGTGACAGTAAATCAAATAGCCACGTGTTCGAACAGTGGTGTGCAGATCATCCCTGAATGCACAACACATCAAACCTTGAAGTAGATGTTCTACAGCAGCAGAAGTTCATGAACGTGCACTCAATACAGGAGATACCTAATAAAGTGGCCACTGAGTTTTTATTCCTTGTGCTAGGATCTGTATTTAAATTTGAATTTAACAGCAAAATATAAGATCAGTGGTTTTGATTATTCCGGGGACGAATCTACAGATTTTATGAAACACTTCAGTCTCTTCAAAGTGTCACTTGACTCTGTGTTGACATTTTTCTTTGTTAAGTTCAGAAGTAGGATGTTATCAGTGAGGGAAGGGTTTTCATTGCAGAGGGATATCTATCTCACGGGGTAACTGAAGGAAAGCACAGATATAATTCAACTCCCAGCATTTTGTTCAGGAGCGAGAGGCACCATCTGAAGAAGCGAGATTTAAATTGTTCTATCTTCTGCCTTGCTTCTTTGAAAACATTCTTCCAGAGAGTGATGGGGGTCTACAGCACAGAATACGGGCTCTAAAACCCAGCTCGTTCGATCAACATTGGCACAGTTATTACATTTTATTGCTTCTTGACCCTCCCGTTATGGGGCTACAGTACTTCATATAAGTACACTCAATGATCACTTTATTAGATACCCCCTGTACCTAATAAAGTGGCCACTGAGTGTATGTTCATGGTCTTCTGCTGCTGTAGCCCATCCAACTCAAGGTCTGATGTGTTGTGTATTCAGAGGTGCTCTTCTGCACACCACTGTTGTAACATGTGGTTATTTAAGTTACTGTCGGCTTTTTGTCAGTGTGAATCTGTCTGGCCATTCTCCTCAGACCCCTCCCTCATTAACAAAGCATTTTCATCCACAGAACTGCCGCCCACTGGATGTTTTTTTTTTGTTTATCGCACCATTATCTGTTTCCATCTAGCAGGTCAGTGTGGACATGGTGGAGGATTACAAATACCTGGGGATATGAATTGACAATAAACTGGACTGGTCAAAGAACACTGAGGCTGTCTACAAGAAGGGTCAGAGCCGTCTCTATTTCCTGAGGAGACTGAGGTCCTTTAACATCTGCTGGACGATGCTGAGGATGTTCTATGAGTCTGTGGTGGCCAGTGCTATCATGTTTGCTGTTGTGTGCTGGGGCAGCAGGCTGAGGGTAGCAGACACCAACAGAATCAACAAACTCATTCGTAAGGCCAGTGATGTTGTGGGGATGGAACTGGACTCTCTGACGGTGGTGTCTGAAAAGAGGATGCTGTCCAAGTTGCATGCCATCTTGGACAATGTCTCCCATTCACTACATAATGTACTGGTTGGGCACAGGAGTACATTCAGCCAGAGACTCATTCCACTGAGATGCAACACAGAACGTCATAGGAAGTCATTCCTGACTGTGGCCATCAAACTTTACAACTCCTCCCTTGGAGGGTCAGACACCCTGAGCCAATAGGCTGGTCCTGGACTTATTTCCTGGCATAATTTACATATTACTATTTAACTATTCATGGTTTTATTACTATTTATTATTTATGGTGCAACTGTAATGAAAACCAATTTCCCCCGGGATCAATAAAGTATGACTATAACTATGATTAACTGTAAACTCTAGAGCAGAAAGGTTGGCAACCCCTGTTCTAGAGACTGTTCTGCGTGAAAATCCCAGGGGTTCAGCAGTTTCTGAGATACTCAAACCACCCCATCTGGCACCAATAATCGTTCCACGGTCAAAGTCACTTCGATCACATTTCTTCCCCATTCTGATGTTTGGTCTGAACAACAAATGAACCTTTTGGCCATGTCTGCATGCTTTTATGCATTGAGTTACAGTCACATTACTGTCTGATTGGATGTTTGCATGAACAAGCAGGTGTACAGGTGTACTTAATAAAGTGGCCAATTGAATGATAATAAAAGACATGGTTTATTGCCAATCAACCTTTTGGATTTAATGCGATTCATTTAGTTGCTCACCCTTCAACCAAACAGACTGTTTTTGATTGCTACCAATGGGAAAGGAATCACATGAGGTATTTAGTTAATCTGGCGAAATGAAATACAAAGCTGAGGTTCTCTCTGTTCTTGGCACCTGTACATTATTCTAAATTGAGCATGGTGCTTTACAGTGCCAGCGACTGACGTTGAATTCCCGCCGCTGTCTGTAAGGAGATTATATGTTCTCCCTGTAATCGTGTGGGTTTTCTCTGGGTGCTCCGATTTCCTCCCACGTTCCAAAAACAAGTCCATGAATGCACAGGCACGATGAAAATCTTGCTTGCAGCAGCATCACAGGCTCTGAGCATTCGCAAGGAAAACGTGGAACTACGGTCGGTGGGGGAGCATCGTGATGAGTGCCACTATTACAACATCAGAGACCCGGGGACAATTCCCACCTCTCTCTGTAAGGTATTTGCACGTTCTGTTGGTGACTACGTGCGTTTTCTCCGGGTGCTCTGGGTTCCTCCCACATCCCAAAGATGAACAGGCTAATACGTTAATTGGTTACATGGGCGTAATTGGGCCAGGAGGACTTCTTACCATGCTGTATCTCTAAACTAAATGGCATTAGACTGCGGATCAGCAGATAAACACCTGATCTAATTTATCAACAAGCAATATTAATCATAGCTGATTTATTTTCCCCCTCAAACTGTAACCTTCTGATGCTCTAACTAATCAAGAACCTGTGAACCTCTGCTTTAAATATACCCAATTACGTGGCCATCACTGCAGTCTCTGGCGATGAACTGCACAGATTCACCACCCTCTGGCTGAAGAAATTCCTCCTCCTCTCTGTTCTAAAGGGACGCCCTTCTATTCTGAGGTTGAATCCTCTGGTCCTAGGCTCTCCCACTAAAATGGCCTCTTCTGCCCCTGTTTAAAGTGCTCTAATGTAATAACCTTGGTCCAGTAATCCTGCAAACCTATCTCTGTATATAGAGTAAGAAGAAAATCCAGCTTTGCCCTGTGGAGCTTCCATGCAAAGAGTAAAACCACAAAGTCCTTGGAAAAGAATCAATTTATATTTCTGCGATGATAGGCCCACTATTCATAATTATCAATTCGTGACTCCGTGTAATGATGTTGCCTCAAACATTCATTCGTCCAATCTTGCCCCTGCATTATAATTGTGACCTTCTGCCTCAGAGGCTGACCTATGACCCTGAATAACTGAGAGCAGAGTGGTCAGCTTTTGATGGACAGGCAAATTGAAAAGAGAAATACAACAGATTCTACAGATGCTGGAAATCTAAAGCAACACACACAAAGCGCTGGATGAACTCAGCAGGTCAGGCAGTATCTATGGAGAGGAATGAACAGCCAACATCTTGAGCTGAGACCCTACGTCAGGACTGGAATGGAAGGGGGAAGAAGCCAGAATGAGAGATGGGGGGTAGTGAAGGAATATAAGCTGACAGGTGAAAGGTGAAGCCAGCTGAGGGTGGAGGAGGTTAAGTGGGAGATGGGGATGAAGTGAGAAACTGGGAGAACTGGAAACTGATTGGTGGAAGAGGTAAAGAGCTGAAGAAGAAGGAATCTGATAGGTAAGGAGTGTGGACCAATGGGAGAAAGGGAAGGAGGAGTGGCACCAGGGGGAGGTGATGGGCGGAAGAGGTAAGGGGCTGGAGCAGAAGAAAGCTGTTAGGAGGGGAGAGTGGACCAATGGGAATAAGAGAAGGAGGAGAGGCACTAGAGGAAGGTAAGGAGCAGAGAAAGGGTGAGGGGGAAGCTAGAACGGGGATTAAAAAAGGAGAGAAGAAGGGAGGAGGAGAAATTACAGGAAGTTGGTGAAATCGATATTTGTGCCATCAGGTTGTAGGCTACTGGACGGAATATGAGGGGTTGCTCTTCCAACTTGAATGTCGGCTTATCACGGCAGTAGAGGAGGCCATGGACAGACGTTTTATGTTTTAATAAGCCCCCTGGCTCAATGAGCCGCACCACACAGTAAGCTATCTATTTACTCCTAGCTTAATCACAGGACATTTACAAGGACCAACTAACCTACCAACTGTTATGTCTTTGAACTATGGGAGGAAACCGGAGCATAGGGAGGAAGTATGATTTCCATACAGAGAACTTTGGAACTGAACTCCAAACTCCTATACACTGAGCTGTGATAATGTCGCTCTAACCGCTATGCTCCCATGGATGTTGTGTATTTAGTGTTTCAGTAACATTTGAGTAATACTCTAAACATATTCTTTGATTATATTATTCATTATGTAAAAGTACATGAATGGCATACGTCACTATGCCACCATGTAATATGTGCAAGGCCTCACTAAAGTACACAGGTTATCCCCAGACTCCTGTGTCTTTCTTTCAGTTAGTTTCTGGAACTATAAAACATAACAGTAGTGATGAGTAAGTTTTAAAATGAGCCTGAGATGATTGCCTACCTGTTGAAGCGCAGCACATTTTTTTCTTCGAAAGGGGAGAGAGAAGTTCATGTTAAAAAATAACAGCATGTGTTTCTTCAGAAGAGGAGAGAGAGGGTCGAGTTAAAAAAAAAAGCAGAAAATGGACAAAATTCCTGGGTTCATAAACAGTGAGTACTGGGTGATAATAATCATAAATTTAAAAAAAAACAGAAATGGCTGGCTACCTTGGAAAAATAGATGCGCTTAATTGCACAACAGATAACTGGATGATGTATACTGAACAAATTGAGCAGTATTTTGAAGCTTTTCTTTATTTGCTGACTTTTATTGTTCGCACGATTTGTTTTTTTTTGCACATTGGGTGTTTGATGGTCTTCTTTACTAAATGGGTTCTTTTGGATTTCTTTGTTTTGTGGCAGCGAACCTCAAGGTTGTATAATGTATACTTACTTGGATAAAGATCTACTTTGAACTTTGTAACCCTCACCATCCTGGACATCCTATGATTGGAGAAGAGATAGAGGAGCCTGAAAACCAACAGTCAATTATTCATGAACAGCTTCTTCTCCTCCATCATCATATTTCTGAATGGACCCTGAACTAATGAACATTACCTTGTGATTCCTATTTTGCACTACTTGTTTAATTTTGTAAATTATAGTTATTTTCACTGCACTTCTGCCACAAAACAACGGAATTTCACGACACACGTTGGTGATAGTAAACCTGTTTCTGATTCTGAATCAGGGATGAGAGCGGACCACAGATTTCGGTGTTGAGTGGGGTGAAGTTTTGGCCGATTCTTTGGTGGATGAAGAGTGCGATTGGGAGGGGAAACAATTGTTACCCCCGGTCATTTAATGGAAGGTTTAGTAATGCGCTTTTTTTCTGAGTTCTAAAATAGTTGGATAGTTTGACAAGTTAACTGTGGTTGTCTCTATGTCAGTGAAAAACAAAGTAATTAATTAGGAAGAAGAACCAAGGGAAACAACAGATGTTTCTTCTGGCAGTTCAGCTGTTGTTGCAGTGATTATCAACATTTATACAGAAGCCATCAAAATACTCGATGGGTGGGAACACAGAGGATACACTTGTAATTTGGCGTTTGTGGGAATTTCTGTGAAGAGGCTGAAATGTACGACTGTGTTAAGCATGGAGACACACGAGACTGCAGATGTTGGATTCAGGAGGAACCTCAATCTGCTGGAGGAACTCAGTGGGTTGAGCAGCATCTGATGGAGATGTGAGGAGGATGTACTCGCGACTCTGATGTAAAACCTTGACCACCCCTGTCCCCTTC
This sequence comes from Mobula birostris, assembly GCF_030028105.1. Taxonomy (NCBI): domain Eukaryota; kingdom Metazoa; phylum Chordata; class Chondrichthyes; order Myliobatiformes; family Myliobatidae; genus Mobula; species Mobula birostris. The sequence continues at coordinate 5,378,417 of NC_092383.1, forward strand.
AGATGTTGCCCAGGACAGTGAGTTCCTCCAGCAGGTTGCTTTTGCCATATTAGACCCGTTTTCCCACTCCTCAGTACTACCATTGGGTGGGAGGAACTGGAGCCTTAATTCCCACACTTCCAGATTTAGGAACAGTTGTTACCCTACAATCATCAGCCTCCTGAACCAATGTGGATAACTTCACTCACTATAACTCTGAACTGATTCTACACCCTACAGACTCACTTTTAAGGTCTCTACAACTCATGTTCTCAACATTATTTTAATTTTTTTATTTACACAATTTATCTTTTATTGCATGTGGGCTTTTAAAAATAAATTCTATTGTACTTCTTTATTTTCTTGTAAATGCCTGCAAGAAAATGAATCCCAAGGTGGTACATGGTAACTCTGATAATAAGTTTTCCTTTAACTTTGCTTTGAGGAATACCAGAACTGTACACACTCATTGGCCAATTTATTAGGTACACCTGTACCCTTGCTCAGCAACGGACATTGTGGTAACATAGCAGTTAGTGCGACACTACTACAGCCCGGGGCATTCTGCGGTTCGGAATTCAATTCCGGCAATGTCTGTAGGTCCTCCCCATGGAATTTTCTCAGATGCTCCAGTTTCCTCCCACAGTCCAAAGACTGGTGAATTGGTCGTTGTCAATTGTCCTGTGATCAGGTTAGGATTAATTGGCTTTGTCAGGAGTTGCTGGAGCAGCATGGCTCGAAGAGCTGGAAGGGCCTGTTCCCTGCTGTATCACTAAATAAAGTAAAATAAACAATGTAAACATCTAATCAGCCAATCATATGGCATCAGCTGAGTTCATAAAAGCATGCAGACATGGTCACGAGATTCAGTTGTTGTTCAGACTAAACATCAGAATGGGGAAGAAATGTGATCTATGTGACTTTGAGCATGGAATGATTCTTGGTGCCAGATGGGGAGTTTTGAGTATCTCAGAAACTGGTGATCTCCGGGGATCTTCACACACATCAGTCTCTGGAGTTTACAGAGAATGGTGCAATAAACAAAAAAAAAAATCCAGTGAGTGGCAGTTTTTTAGGTGAAAACACCTTGTTAATGAGAGAAGTCAGAGGAGAATGGTCAGACTGGTTCAAGCTGACGGGATGGTAACTGTATCTCAAATAACCACATGTCACAACAGTGGAATGCTGAAGAGCTTCTCTGAATGCACAACATGTTGAACCTTGAAGTGGATGGGCCACAGCAGCAGAAAGCTACAAACACGCACTCAGTGGCCACTTTATTAGATACAGGAGATACCAATTCAGTGTATGATATTCTTGATCAGTTGCTGGAGTAACATAATTGGAGCAAAGTGTCTGTACTTTTGTACTCAAATGATGACCAGCACACAATTTGCCTTCCTAATTGTTTGTGGCACCTACCTATTACCTGTCAGTAATTTGTATCACACTGAGATCGCTCTGAATTCCAACACCTTACAAACTCTTAGATAAGAGTTTTTTTTTCTTCCAGGGAAAGGGAACCAAAAATTAGAGGGCATAGGTTGAAGGTTAGAGGTGAAAGAGGGGCAGTTTCTTCTTATAGAGGATGAGGCATGCCTCCTCGAGGTGGAGGTAGCTTCTGTTCTTAATAAAGTTGCCACTGAATGTACGTTTGTGGTCTTTTGCTTCTGTAGCCCGTACATTTCAGTGTTCAATGCGTTGTGCATTCGTACTCTTCTGCACACTACTGTTGTAATGTGTAGTTGTTTGAGTTACTATTTCTCACCTGTCAGCTTGAACCAGTCTGGCTATTCTCCTCTGACCTCTCTCATTAACAAGGTGTTTTCACCTACAGAACTGCTGCTCATTGGATTTTTTTTTTGTTTTTCACACCATTCTCTGTAAACGCTAGAGATTATTGTGTGTGTGAAAATCCCAGGAGACCAGCAGTTTCTGAGATACTCGAACCACCCCATCTGGCACCAACAATAATTCCACTGTCAAGGTCACAGATCACATTTCTTCTCCATTCTGATGTTTGGACTGAACAACACTGAACTCCTTGACCATGTTTGCACGCTGTAATGTACTGAGTTGTTGTCACATTATAGCCTGATTAGATATTTACATTAATGAGTAGGTGTACCTACTACCATAGCCACTGAGTGTATATGGAATGAGCTGTCTGAGAAGGTGATTGAGGCAGGTACAATAACAACACTTATAAAACATTTGGAGACGTGCATGTACAGAACGTGTTTAAGCGGGATATAATCCAAACACAGGCAGATACAACTAGCTTCGTGGGCACCTTGGTTAGCATGGATGAATTGGGCCGAATGGCCTGTATCTGTGCTGTAGTAGAGGTCAATCACTAGAATTAGGTATGATGTTCTCCCAAGGAGTTCCCAGATGGCTGGAGAGATCAATCCAGAATCCACATAACCAGGATGTTAGGGTGGATTCCCTTATTGGAGAACACTTGTGTGTGACTTTGTTTAACATGGGGAGACTGATACACGGTCGGCCACCACACGGTCCTTGATAGATCGGATCAGGGTTCAGGGGCATGGAATGCAAGGCGTTCCACTCCTCCGATCTCACTCCCATTGTGATGTGTCATCATCTTCTACTAGCTCCACCACTGAGATCTTGGTTGGATCACTCCTTGTCTGGAACCTCTCCCTTGACCTTACTGCTATGGGTGACCCTACCAGGAGCTAAACACCAGACAAGATCACTCTTGGGATCTTAGGAACTTGTTACGTGACCACGGGTTTCGTTTACTGTGGGCGTCAGTTTAAGTGCCCGGATGAGGGGGTAGTATGACATCAGTATAACAAAATCTGGACAGACTGCTGGGACACTCCGAGAGAGAGAGAGAGAGAGAGAGTTAAGACTTCGGACTGCGAGCTGGAGCTCACTACGCTAATGGATGAAGTTTGATACTTTCTCATGCCCAAAGAATTGGGTGAATGAGTGGCAGACAGTGCATATTAGATATGTGACTGTCACTCCTTATGATCCATATGTGGATTTTTGGAGTATTCTGAGGCGACCACTTTTGTTAACCCTTACATGGATTCGGGTGTGTTATGTGGTGATCTCTTGTGCTAAGGAATATTCTGTGACTGTTACCTTGTGATAATCTCTACGTGGATTTCGGAACACAACTCAACGGCTGAGATCTTCTGTGACTGTTACTTCATTTTCCAAGCATGGAACCTGTGGAATTTTTCATGATCACCTCTTCGTTGCATTTTAATGTGGATTCACAAGTTTCTCCCCCATCTATTCCGTGGATTACTGGAACTTTTCAGCTTGCCATTTTAAAACTTTAAGAACTGTTCCTAAGCTTGATAGTTGGGAGCTACAACACATAACACTGTTAACTTCTGTTTAGAAGAATAGTTCGTTTAATTTTCTATATTTTGAGTAGATACTAATAACCCTGACTCAGTTTGTGGTCTATTGCTGCTGGTACGTAACAAGCTCACAGGCCTCTCCGCCATGGCAGGTGAAGATTTGTACTGTATTGAATCTTTGACTCTATGATTCTACTAAGGAGAATAGCATCCAAAGTTTACAGTAGCTATGGAAAAGGATATAGATGGTTCCAAGTTACAAATAGTTAACTAGAAAAGGACTACAGTATGAAAGCAAGGATGTGATGCTGAGGCTTTATAAGGCATTGGTTTGAATGCACCTGGAGTATTGTGAGCAGGTTTGTGCCCTTATCGCAGAAAAGATGTGCTGCAATTAGACAGCATCTAGAGGAGGTTCAGGGGGATGATCTCAAGAACGAAAGCATTAACATATGGGGAATATGTCTGATGAGTCTGGGCCTGTACTCGCTGGAGTTTAGAAGAATGGGGGCGAGGGTAGGGGGATCTCATTGAAACCTATCGAATGCAGAAAAGCCTAGCTAGAATGGACGTGGAGAGGATGTTTCCTATAGAGGGGTAGTCTGGGACCAGAGGGCACAGCCTCAGAACAGAGGGACATCCATTTAGAACATAAATGGGGGGGCGGGGGGTGAATCTGTGGAATTTATTGCCACAGATGACTGTGGAGGCCAAGTCATGGGCTGTATTTAAAGCGGAGGTTGATAAATAAGGGCATCAAAAGTTACAGGCAGGAGAATGCGGTTGAGACGGATAATAAGTCAGCCATGATGGAGTGGTGGAGTTAAATGGCCTAAGTTTGCTCCTATGTCTTATGGTCTTACGGAATTCCGGAGCCTGGAGACAAGGTTCATGGATATAAGACCATAAGACCTAAAGATATAGAAGCAAAATTAAGCAATTTGGCCCATCGAGTCTGCTCCGCCATTGCATCATGGCTGATCCATTTTTCCTCTCAGCCCCAATCTCTTGCCTTCTCCCCGTAGCCCTTCATGCCCTGACTCATCAAGAATCTATCAACCTCTGCCTTAAGTATGTGTAAAGACTTGCTCTCCACAGCCGCTTGTAGCAACAAATTCAATAGATTCACCACTCTCTGGCTAAAGAAATTCTATATCATCTCCATTCTTAAAGAAGGCTGAGTCCTCTGGTCCTAGATTCTCCAACCAAAGGAAACATCCTATCCACGTCCTCTCCACATCCACTCTGTCGAGGCCTTTCACTATTTGATAAGTTTCAATGAGGGCACCCCTCATTCTGCTGAATTCTAGTATGGCAGAGCAATGGAAATCGGAGACAATCAAGTGAGAGAACTGTAGGACATAATGGGGATGTAAGGGATGAGATGAGAGTAAATTGATGGATCATAGGGCTGGAGGAGATTGCAGGAAAAGGGAGGCTTTGCATTTAAATTATTATGAAGCATGCAATGAACAGAATCCATCGATTTACTTGGCAAGAAAACAAGTGTTCTGTGGGGATGATTATAAACAGAGGAATCTAATTGCTTAGTCCCTGGTCAGAGAACTGGAACAATTTCATTCTCGTCATTTCTCCCTTCAGAAAAACCACCAGAGTGAAGGCAGTGGTTAAACTCCCTCAACGTTTTGTGTGTGTGTGTGTGTGTGTGTGTGTGTGTGTGTGTGTGTGTGTCTGTGTGTGTGCATGCGTGTGTGTGTGTGTGTGTGTATGCGTGTGTGTGTGTGTGTGTGCGTGTGTGTCTGTGTGTATGCGTACGTGTGTGTGTGTGTGTGTGTGTGTGTGTGTGTGTGTGTGACAACGATTTGGATGGGGCAGGCCAGCCTACACAATAATGCAGAATCTGGGTTGCTTACTAAGGTTAGGACATAATTTGAGCACAGCACTTTAGCTCATGGCTGGGAGGCAGGGAGAGGGTTAAGGTTTCCGGGAGAACAATGTTAGTGTGGTCAGTTGAATGGGGCTACTTGTCTAACCGCGAGTGAACTTCACAAAGTGCTTATGATGGCCTTACATCCGCTGTGATGAAATATGAGTTATTATAAAGCTATTAGAATCATAGCTATCCTAATGAAACCTCAAAATGCGATTTCACTCTGGTTTAGCCTTGCTGTTAAACATGAATAATTCAAAGATATCACTTCTTTCAGCTAAAGTCCCAGGAGCTTATTCTATCCATTGTCCATTATAATGGGTCATTATGTAGGCAGCGAATTTAATCTGTCAGGTTATCCAGTAGCATGGAAAAATGTATGAATAACAATTTTTGTGTAACAACCTTCAACTAACCTTTCAACTGAAGTGAATAATTCAAATGCTATTTTCATATCAATGGTGGAGTCAAGCCAAGGCAATTATCCTTTCGCTGCAAGGAAGGGGACGTTATAGTCTTATTTTCTCTCTCCAGTAGAAGGGGGAGGAGGAAAATCGGGATCAGAATCAGGTTTAATATCACTGACATACGTTGTGAAATTGGTTGTTTTGCAGCAGCGGTACATTACAATGCATTAAAACTTACTGTAAATTACGTTAAGAAATATAGCCTCAGTGGCCACTTTATTTGGTATAAAGCAACCACTGAGTGTACGTTCATGATCTTCTGCTGCTGTAGCCCAACCACCTCAATGTTTGACGTGTTGTGCACTCAGAGATGCTCTTCTGCACACCACCCTTGTAAAGCGTGGTTATTTGAGTTACTGTTGCGTTCCTGACAGCTTGAGCCAATCTGGCCATTCTCCTCTGACCTCGCTCATTAACAATACATTTTCACCCACAGAACTGCCGCTCACTGGATTTTCTTTTTGTTTTTCACACCATTCTCTCTAAACTCTAGAGGCAGTTGTGCATGAAATCCCAGGGGATCAGCAGTTTCTGAGTTACTCAAACAACCCTATCTGGCACCAACGATCACTTCATAGTCAAAGTCACTTAGATCACATTTCTTCCCCATTCTGATGTTCGGTCTGAACAACAACTGAACCCCTTGACCATGTCTGCATGCTTTTATACATTGAGTTGCTGTCACATGATTGGCTGATTAGATATTTGCATTAATGAGCAGAGGTACAGGTGAACTTGTCACAAAGTATGCTGTCAATATTGGAACCCAAGTGCAGAAGAAAGCAGACACTGATGTGGGGACGGCAATGAGAGTTTATTCATAATACTTCCAAAAGAACATCAGTGGCTTGGTCGTGCAACACCACGAGAAGTAACATTCCCAAAGCTAGGATCGCCTATTTAGCGCTAATCGGGCATCCGCTTAGCGTATCAAAATAAACTTGACAAGCTTAAACAGAAGGCACCAGGAGACTGTGGTACAAAGATCAAGCCACTTGAGAAAAATGCAAGGAAGTCTAAATGATTAACGACTCTCGTTAAACAACTATTAACCAAATCAGATGCTCTAACAGCCTTGGAGACCAACACTCCTTGGCCCAAAGAACTCATTACAGTACCTCATAAAGTGACCACAGAGTCAATGTAAAAAAATAAATAGGTAAATCAAAAAGGGAGCAAAAAGAGTGAGGTAGTTCAGAATTCCGATGGCAGAGGGGATCGAGCTGTTCTTTAAACACTGAGGGTCTGTCTTCAGACTCCTGTACCTCTTCCCTGATGGTAGCAATGAGAAGAGGGCATGTCCTGGATGGTGAGGCTCCTTGATGGTGGATCCATCTTCTTGAGACACCAGCCTTTGAAGATGTCCTCGATGGGAGGGAGGCTAGTGCCCATGATGAAGCTGATTGAGTTTGCAACCCTCTGCAGCTCTTTTCGATCCTGTGCATTGATGGCTCCATACCAGTCAGAATGCTCTCTACGGTACATATGCAGAAATTTTCTAGCTTCTTTGGTGATATCCCAAATCTCCTCAAGCTCCTAATGAAGACGAGCTGCTGGCATATCTTTGTAATTTCATCACGATGTTGGGCCCAAGAAATTTTGACACCAGGTAACTTGAAATTGCTCACCCTTTCAACTGCTGACCTCTCGATGAGAATCTGGCCACAGAGTCATGCACCGTACTTTCTCTGAATCTGTTACACTTTCCTTTGCGTTTTGTTATTGCTCTAACTTGTTCTACCTCAATGCACTGTGTAATGATCTAATCTGTAGGAATGGTATGCAAGACAAGCTTTTCACTGCATTTTAGTACACATGGCGATAAAAAGGCAAATTCCAATCCCACGACATTTGGTTCCAAGAGTGCACAAGGGTGACCTGCTGCTCAATCCAGTTTCTAGACCATCAGGCTCTTGAACCAGAGAGAATAACTTCATTCAACTTCACTTGCACCATAAGACCATAAGACAAAGGAGCAGAAGTCAGCTATTCGGCCCATCGAGTCTGCTCCGCCATTTTATCATGAGCTGATCCATTCTCCCATTTAGTCCCACTCCCCCACTTTCTCACCATAACCTTTGATGCCCTGGCTACTCAGATACCTATCAATCTCTGCCTTAAATACACCCAATGACTTGACCTCCACTGCCGCCCGTGGCAACAAATTCCATAGATTCATCACCCTCTGGCTAAAAAAATTTCTTCACATTTCTGTTCTGAATGGGCGCCCTTCAATCCTTAAGTCATGCCCTCTCGTACTAGACTCCCCCATCATGGGAAACAACTTTGCCACATCCACTCTGTCCATGCCTTTCAACATTCAAAATGTTTCTATGAGGTCTCCCCTCATTCTTCTAAACTCCAAGGAATACAGTCCAAGAGTGGACAAACGTTCCTCATATGTTAACCCTCTCATTCCTGGAATCATTCTAGTGAATCTTCTCTGTACCCTCTCCAACGTCAGCACATCCTTTCTTAAATAAGGAGACCAAAACTGCCCACAGTACTCCAAGTGAGGTCTCACCAGTGTCTTATAGAGCCTCAATATCACATCCCTGCTCCTATACTCTATTCCTCGAGAAATGAATGCCAACATTGCATTCGCCTTCTTCACTTCCAACTCAACCTGGCAAATCATTGAAGTGTTCTGACAACCTTCAACCTATAGACTCATTCTCAAGGACACTTCGCCTCATGTTCTCAATATTTATTGCTTATTTATTTATTGTTTTTATTTATTTATTTTTGTATCTGCACAGTTTGTTGTCTTTTGCTCACTGGTTGATCACCCAAGTTGGTGAAGTCTTTCATTGATTCTATTAGGGTTATTATTCTATTATGGATTTATAGAGTATGCCTGCAAGTAAATGAATCTCAGGGTTGTACATGTTGACATATATGTACTTTGATAATAAATTTACTTTCAACTTTGAACTTCTTAATGTCTGGCCTTAGGAAACTTGAGATAGTGGCTCCAGGATCTTTCTGTTCAAATGGAGCAAATCTGCAAGATTCCAGAAACAGCAGTTAGGTTGTAGAACGGTCAGTTCACTATCCTTTGGGTCCTGATTGGGGAAATGTTGGCCGATGGACCAGGGAGACTGAATAGGGTTGGACTTTTTCCTTCCCTGGAGCACAGGAGGCTGATGGGTGACCTTATAGAGGTTTATAAAATTACGAGGGTCATGGATACATGGAATCATCAAAGTACTTTCACCAAGGAGTCCAAATCTAGAGGGCACAGGTTTATGGTGAGAGGGAACATTTAGAAGGATCGGGGGTGGGGTGGCAACCTTTTCATATAGAGGCTGGCAGCTAGAGTACTGTGCAAAAGTTTTAGGCATATGTATATGTAAATCTGGTAAATAGTTTGCAAATCTGGTGGGAGTAAAGGATTTTGGGAGTGATGAGATTGGAGCACTACGGAAGGGATGTGGGACAGGTGGCAGAGAAGGAGTGCCAGGTGCCAGGGTTGGGGAGGGGGTGGCACAGGTGCCGACACATCCAGCCCTGAGACACCAGGCAAGGTCATTGGATTCTAAACAATTGGTTTATTGAACATTACAGAATGTCTCTCTGGTGTTTCCCACTCCCTGCCCTCTCCCTTCCCCTTTTCCCACCCATGATTCCCCTCCCCCTGCCCCCTTCCCACTCTCGGTCCACAATAGAGACCCAGATCAGAATCAGGTTTATCGTCACCCACATATGTCATGAAATGTGTTTTTTTGTGGCAGCAGTACAGCGCGATAGATAAAATTACCACAGAATTGTCAAACACCTTATGTGCCCTAGTTATATACAATATATGTGCCCAAGACTTTTGCACACTAGTGTATGTGGAATGAGTTGTCAGAGGAAGTGGTAGAGAAGGTACAATTACGACATTTAAAGGATATTCGGACGGGTACGTGGACTGGAAAGATTGAGAGGGATATGGGCCAAAGCTTAGGCCAATTATTCAGCATGGAGATGATGGGCCGGGCGGCCTGTTTTCATGCTGCATGACTCCATGAACCTAACATGCAAGCCGTTCCTCTGTGAAAGCGAGGGTCCTTATGTAGTCAGGATCAGTAACTCAGACATGGACAGTCCCAAGCCCGGCTGCAGAAGGAGAAGGATCGGGTTAGCACCCCCATCCCTTAAAAACCCGGAGCAACAGAAGCTCCAAGAACTCAGCCCTCGGAGAGGAAGGTTCTTCGAAGTATGAGGCTGCTTAACAAGAGGCCATGGTGTGCAGGAAGGATACGAGCGTGAATAGAGGGTTGGCTGATTGGCAGGAGGTGAAGTGTGGGAGTAAAGGAAGCTCTTTGCAGATGATGATGCAAAGATTAGTGGAGGGGCAGGTCGTGTTGGGGAATCAGGGAGGCTGCTGAAGGACCTGGGCGGATTAGTAGAGTGGGCAAATAAATGACTAATGGAATAGTGTCAGGAAGTGGTAGAAGGAACAAAAGCACAGACTATTATCTAATCAGGCAGAAAATTCAAAAATCATAGGTGCAAAGGGATTTGGGAGTCCTCGTGCAGGATTTCATAAGGGTTAACTTGCAGGCTGAGTCAGTGGTGAGGAAGGCAAATGAAATGTTGAGAGGATTAGAATATAAAAGCAAGGATGTAATGCTATGAGTACTGTGAGCAGTTTTGGGTCAGTTATCTAAAGGCTGATTTATACTTCTCGTCAAATCGACGCCACAGGTACGGTGTAGCCGCGAACCCTATGCAGACCCTACGCAGATCCTTGCGTCGTAGCCTGATGTGCACCTCTCCCAAAATGTAACTACGTGTCACAGCAACGCAGACCACAACAACTGTGATTGGTCCGCTTGGTAGCATCGCATTTCCTCCTACGCTGCAATAGCTTCCCATTGGGCGACTGAAGGGCAGGGAAGGAACTCTGGCTGCAATGCTTTCCATAAGGTTTTACAGACCTCCGAAATTATGGAGGACACATTTCGCTTTTATGAAAAGAGATGCTCACTTTAAACTTGTTTACCCCAAGAAAGACTACCATGACCAGCCTTGCACAGGCAGGTGTGTGCACATGCGCGATGGGCCCGAATTGCAGAGCGACGCAGACACACCAACGCACGAGTATAAATGCTTACAACGGTGTAGGCTACTTGCGTAGGTTACGGCGTCGAGTTGACGCAGAAGTACAAATCAGCTTTAAGAAGGGATGTGCTGACATTCGAGGGGGATCCGAGGAAGTTCATGAGAAGGATTCCAGGAATGAAAGGGTTATTGTATGAAGAGCATTTGATAGCTCTGGGCCTATTCTAGCTGGAATTTAGAAGAATGAGGAGGGATCTAATTGAAACCTATTGAATATTGAAAGATATAGAGAGAGTGGATGTGGAGAGGTTGTTTCCTATAGTGGGGGAGTCTAGGACCAGAGGGCACAGCCTCAGAATAGGGGGACACCCATTTAGAATGGAGATTACGAGGAATTTCATTAGCCAGGGGGTGGTGAATCTGTGGATTTGTTGCCACAGGTGGCTGTGGAGGCCAAGTCATTGCATGTATTTAAAGCAGAGGTTGATAGTTTCTTGACTGGTCAGGGTGTGAAACAATATGGGGACAAGGCAGGGCAATGGGGCTGAGTGGGAAAATGGATCAGCCATGGTAAAATGGTGGAGCAGACTCGATGGGCTGAATGGCCTAGTTCTCTCCTATCTCTTATGGTCTTACAGACTACACCTGGGGACAACTTGAAAGACTTGCCCAGTACAGAGGACACTGGAGAGCTGAGGTCAGCGGCCAATGCCCCAGTAGGGGTGATGGGCTTTTGAAAAAGATTTTATCAGTGTCACAGCCACAGATTCTGGTGCAGGGCTACGTGCTCCCGCAGGCAGACTGCGCAGCATGTTTGGCAATTGCGCTTGTGAATATGCACGTTCCAGCAAATTATTTTTTCATTATGGCGGTATTTAACTCCCTTCTTTGCGTTGCGGTCTTGTCGAGACTTGAGCAAAGCATAGCAACTTTATGCTCCCTGTTTACCTTCATACTTGTCTGCGAAAGAGGACAACTGTTTCGACTGGCGCTGGAAACAAGTGGTATTTGTCTAGTATTTAGGTGTTGCTTACAGCCTCAGTGTTGGCAGTTTACTTTCAGTTTGAGAGTTTTAGTTAAGGGCCCTGTTGGCCCAACATTTCTTGTCTTCTTTTCCCTGAAAAGTTCGCATTAAAGTCTGTGAACTGTCAACCTGCTTCCAAGTCTCTCCACACTTGGGCCATATCCAAACAGTCTGCCAATCGAAATAGGGCTTATTACCACTGATATATGTTCTGAAATTTGTTTTGCAGTAACTGTACAGTGCAATAAATAAAAAATAACTATAAGTTACAATTAAAAATATATAAAATATGTAATATGTTATTTTAATATAAAAATAAGGCATATAATCAGAAGCTAAAGATATTATTACTCACTCAGCTGTCAACTCTGCACATCCTTTGATGTCTCCCATTGTGGTCACTTGCTTCCATTGTCAAAGCAAGGTCAGAGTTCACACTTTGGTGGTGTTATAATGAATGAATTACTGTTTCATGGATGGTTCAGTGAGTTTATTCCTGCTTCTGCCACAGTTTCCCTGCAGCACGTTTGACCTGACCTCAGTTCATTCCTAATAGATCCCAACGTCTATCCAGGCAACACAGAGCAAGAGACACAAAATGCTGGAGGAACTCAGTAGGTCAGGCAGCGTCTATGAATGGCAATAAACAGCAGATGACTCAGGCCGAGACCCTCCGCCAGGACTAGAAAGGAAGGGGGCAGAAGCCAGGATTGGAAGGGGGAGGAGGGGAAGGAGTACAAGCTGGGAGGTGATTGGTGGAAAACGCAAAGGGCTGAAGAAGAAGAAGGAATCTAATAAGAGAGGAGAATAGACCATGGAAGAAAGAGAAGGGGGGGAGGGGAATCAGGGGGAGGTGATGGGCAGGTGATGAGGAGAAGGGAAGGCGTAAGAAGGGAGCCAGAACGGGGAATGGAAAAAGAGGGAGAAGAGGGAGGGGCGAAAAATAATTGGAAGTTAAAGAAACACAAAATGTTAGAGGAAAACATGGAAGCTTTCTATCTTCAGCTTCATTCCTGTTTGACGTCCCTGCTGAAGAGGGAGAGTTAATAGCAATCTCAGTTGCCCATCTGTGCCTTTAGTCGCTCCCAGCAAGGGTACAAAGCAGGGCGTAACATCAGCCCTTGGACTGCTGGATTAGAGAATGCAATATTAAAGAGATTAGCTTTATTTGCCCCATGTACATCAAAACATACAGTAAAATGCATTGTTTTGTGTCTGAAAATGTGCTGGGGGCAGCCCAGGAGTGTTGCCACGTGTCCGGTGCCAAAATAATATGCCCACTACCTACTAGTCCTTACTAATCTGTAAGTCTTTGGAATGTGGGAGGAAACCCACGTTATCACTTTGTAGTTGGGAGCTGAATGTTCAAGGTTACACATTGTATCAGAGGGATAGGAAGGTAGGCAGAGGGGGTGATATGACTCTGCTGGTAAAGAATGGCATCAAATCAGTAGAAAGATGTGATGTAGGATCGGAAGATGTTGAATCCTTGTGGGTTGAGTTAAGAAACTGCAAGGGTAAAAGGACCCTGATGGCAGTTATATACAGCCTCCCAACAGTGGTTTTGATGTGGACCACAGATTACAACAGGAAATAGAAAAGGGCAATGTCATGGTATTTTAACAAGCAGTTCGATTGGGAAAATTAGGTTGGTAATGGATCTCAAGGGAGTGAGTTTGTTGAATGCTATGAAATGGCTTTTTAGAGCAGTTTGTCGTTGAGCCTACTAGGGGATCAGCTATATTGGATTGGGTGTTTTGTAATGAACAGGAGGTTATTAGGGAGCTTAAGGTAAAAGAACACTTAGGAAGCAATGATCACAATATGATTGAGTTCAACTTGAAATTTGATAGGGAGAAAGTAAAGTGTGATGTAGCAATATTTCATTTGACCAAAGGAAATTACAGTGGTATGAGAGAGGAGTTGGCTAAAGTAAGTTGGAAGGAGATGCAGACGGGGATGACAGCGAAGCTGCAATGGCTGAGTTTCTGGGAAAAATGAGGAAGGTGCTGGATAGATGTATTCCAAAAAGTGATGAAATACTCAAATTGCAAAACAGTACAGCCATGGCTGACAAGGGAAGTCAAAGCTAATGTAAAAGCAAAAGAGAGGGCATACAGCAAAGCAAAAATTAGTGGGAAGATAGAGTTTTGGAAAGCTTTTAAAAACCTACAGACAGCAACTGAAAGAATCATTGGGGGGAAAAGATGAAATATGAAAGCAAGCTATCAAACAATAACAAAGGGGATAGTTAAAGCTTTTCAAGTATGTCTGTCTGTCTAGGTACCATATCCGATGAGGACTTTGGTGACCGTGGTTTTCCATATAGATCTATCCTTCGTTTTTTAGATGACTTCCATTTCCTCGATGTGTAGCCACCTGGCTAGGCTTTTGATGTACATAAGCTGAGGTCTTCCTCTAGGTTTGCTCCCCTCAATCTTTCCAGAGAGTATGAGTTTCTCTAGTTCATCTTTCCACATGACATGTCCTAGGAATCTGAGTTGTCTTTCTCTTATTGTTGGTATGAGTGATCGAACTGCTTGGGCTCTTCTGAGAACTTCTTCATTTGATGTGTGTGTGGTCCATGATATTTTTAACATTCTCCTGTAGAACCATAATTCAGCTGCTTCTAGTCTCTTTTCCATTGCTGGAGAAATGGTCCAGCATTCACTTCCATAACAACACTCACAACACGCTGGAGGAACTCAGCAGGTCGGGCAGCATCCGTGGAAAAGATCGGTCAACGTTTCGGTCCGGAACCCTTCGTCAGGACTGAAGAGGGAAGGGGCAGAGGCCCTATAAGGAAGGTGGGGGGAGGGTGGGAAGGAGAAGGCTGGTAGTTTCCAGGTGAAAAACCAGGAAGGGGAAAGATAAAGGGGTGAGGGAAGGGAGGCAGGGAGGTGATAGGCAGAAAAGGTGAAGAAAGAATAGGGGAAAACACAATGGGTAGTAGAAGGAGGCGGAACCAAGAGGGAGGAGGTGGGCAGCTGGGGGAGGGGGCAGAGTGACATAGGGATGGGAGAAGGGAGGGGGAGGGAATTACCGGAAGTTGGAGAATTCTATGTGTTTACGATTCACTTCCATAAGTCAGGATAGAATAAATGTAGCACTGCAGTATTCTGTTTTTAGTGTACGTGCTCATCTTTCTGTCTGTTAATATGGTCTTCATTTTTTGGAAAGCTTCTTTCGCCATTGCTATTCTGTATTTTATATATGTATGTAAAAATTAAAAGAGAGATGAGAGAGGATATAGGACCGCTAGAAAATGAGGCAGGACAAATAATAACCGGGGACAAGGAGATGGCAGATGAACTAAATGAGTATTTTGTATCAGCCTTCACTGTGGAAGACACTAGCAGTCAATTGTTAAGGATGAGGTTATGGAGTACTTGGTGACACAGGACAAGATAGGACAAAGTAACCATGGTTTCCTTAAGGAATAATCTTGCCTGATGAGCCTGTTGGAATCCTTTGAGGAGATTACAAGTAGGATAGATAAAGAGAATGCAGTTGATGTTGCACATTTGGACTTTCAGAAGGCCTTTGACAAGGTGCCACACATGAGGCTGCTTACTAAGTTAAGAGTCCATGGTATTACAGGAAAGTTATTGGCATGGCTTAGCGCCTTGGCTGATTGGTAGGAGTCAGCGAATGAGAATAAAAGGATCTGGCTGGCTGCCAGACTAGTAGCGTTCCGCAGGGGTTGGTGTTGGGACCACTACTTTTTATGCTGTATTCCAATGATTTAGATGATGGAACAGATAACTTCGTTGCCAAGTTTGCAGATGATATGGAGATTGATGGAGGGGCAGGCAGTGGTGAGGAAATAGGTAGGATGCAGAAGGACTTAGACAGATTAGGAGAAAGGGCAAGAAACTGGTAAATGAAATACAAAGTTGGAAAATGTATGGTCATGCACTTTGGTAGTAGAAATAAATGTGTGGACTATTTACAATAGGGAGAAAATCCAGAACTCTGAGATGCAAAGGAATTTGGGAGTCCTTGTGCAGAACACCATGAAGCTTAACTTGGATGTTGAGTCAGTGGTGAGGAAAGCAAATGCAATGTTAGCATTGTTACATACCTCAAGGAGATCTTGTGACTTTCTTGTGAGAATGATGTAATGGTCTTTTGGAGGTCACCTGATGTAATTTTCCTGCCGATGTGAGGTCACGTGATGACATGTTCACCACGGGTATAAAAGCGAAGATCTCTGGTGACGCAGTTAGTTTTCCAGCTAGAACGTTCGTCAGTGTCTCCGTTCCGTTGCATATTTGTTTTATGACGCAGTTTCATTTTTAAAATGGAGTTTTACGTTCTATTGTAAGGTACAATAGTGCTGGATTGGCAGTTTACCCTTTCTGCCAGATTTGTTGATGTACCTTTTCAGTAGTATTGGAGAGTGAAGACTTTGTTGAAGTACAGGATACGAAGGATTAAGAGAAGTCGGGAATGTTCCGCAGTTTAACAAAGGATCGACCTTATTGAGTCTTCGTTGAAGAAGTAGCGACCTACATCGAATATAACTCCTGCCGAAAGAGAAAGGTAGTTTATGCAGGATTTGCTCTCTAGAAATAAAGGTCAGTTGTTTTTAAGCCATTTATTTCCTTCATCGTGAATCCTTTGGACAGAACCAGCAGGAAAGTCGCGTCTATGAAGAAATCTTTCTCCAGAGAAGTCTCTCCCAATTGAATGTATAAATCTGTTGGACTTTCAAATTTACCATTTTAAGAACCGTGTTTGACTTTACCTCTTTAAGAACTGTTTTCGCATTTATCGCTTTAAGAACCAGTACCGAGTGAAGATTTGTTGAACAACCGCATAGTGGTTAACTTCCGGTTAAGGTTTTCGTTTGTTTATTTATTGTTTATCTGTGTTTAATAAATGTTTGGTTGTTCTTATATAACCTGACTCGATTGATATTCATTGTTGCCGGTTATGTAACAGCATTCATTTCAAGAGGTCTAGAATACAAGAGCAGGGATGTGATGCTGAAGCTTTATAAAGCTCTGGTGAGGCCTCACCTTGAGTATTGCGAACAGTTTTGGGCTCCTCACCTAAGAAAAGATGTGCTGGCTTTGAAGAGGGTTCAGAGAAATCTCAGAAGAATGATTCCAGAAATGAAAATGTTATCGTATGAGGAACGTATGATAGCTCTGGGCCGGTACTCACTGGAATTTAGAAGGATGAGGGGGTATCTCATTGAAAATTTTTGCATGTTGATAGGCCTAGACAGAGTAGATGTGGAAAAGATGTTTCCCATGGTGGGAGAGTCAAGGACAAATGGGCACAGACTCTGGATAGAGGGGCATCCATTTAAAACAGATGCAGAGGAATTTCTTTAGCCAGAGGGTGGTGAATTTGTGGATGTTGCCACCACAGGCAGCTGTGGAGGCCAGGTCGTTGGGTGTATTTAAGGCAAAGCTTGATAGGTTCTTGATTGGACATGCATCAAAGGCTACGGGGAGAAGGCCGGGGAGTGGGGACGAGGAGGGAAGAAAAGGATCAGCCATGATTGAATAGCGGAGCAGACTCAATGGGCCAAATGACCTAATTCGGCTCCTATGTCTTATGGTCAGGGGGAAATTGTAAAAGCTCCTTACAGATGGTGGTGGGAATTGAACCCTGATTGTTGACATTGTGAACTGTCGCACTGACCACACGCTACACCTCTTTAGCTGAGGGAAGAAACCAAAGCACCGGGGAGAAACTGACACTGCTAAGGAGGAGACATGCAAACTCCTCAGAGGCAGCACGTGAAATCAGGAACAAGCCGCACCTAGGCAGTAGCTTGGGAAGTTTTATTACTTTGAGCATCAATCAGCCACATTTAGTGGGTGTCACCCCACCTCTGGATCAGTTTTTAATGGTTCAAGTCCAAATTCAGACCTGCAGTAAAGGAATTCAATCAGGGCAGGGCTACACTATCAGAATGTTGTATTGCAAATGAGATGTTAGACCAAAGCTCAATCTGGACTCTCACTGATCCCCCAGCACTGTTTTGAAGAAATGATTCTTGGTGTGTGATGCTGTTCTTTCCCTTGGTCAGCCTGATTGAGATAGAGACAGGCTGTAAGAACATAACAAATAGGAGTAGGAGAAGGCCATTTGGCCCATCAAATTTGTTCTGTCATTCAGTAAAATCATGGCTGATCTCGCTGTGGACTCAGCTCTACTTAGCTACCATTTTAGTCGTAATCCTTAATTCCCCAGTGGTACAAAAATCTATCTAATTGTGTCCAATATATATAGCCTCCACTGCTTCCCTGGGCAGGAAGGAAGTATTGGTAAGTAGATCAATAAATAGATGGACGGATAGAGAACATTGCGGATACAGAGAGTGATATAAAGAAAGAAAGGAAATAAAAAGACAGAAAAGGGGCTGATGGAGAAAGTAAACCTGATGGATGGTACACAGACGGCCAGATAGATAAATGAACTGATGCGGATGGAGAGCCAGATAGATTGATTGGTAAATAGAGAGAGAAAGATGTAGCCATCCGTGGATAAATATCTGAAACATTATTTGAATGGCTGAGTGAGTTTGTTCTGACAGGAATATTACAGTCACAGGTTTGGCTCGCAGTCCACTGAGCAGTGCAAAGCCTGGCCTGCTGGAGGCTGCAGATTTCCCGGTTGACTGTAACGCCCCTGCAGTCACATAATCTTGATGCTGGGTCGCTCATGAAAAAGCCGGCACTGAGGAACTGGAGCATCTGATTCAGTGGAGTTCCCTGAGGACAGGAATGGAGATTGAGGAGAACAGAAAACATCCCTCTCCTTGTTCACACCTTCCCACTTGCCAAATGTGCGAGGCAGAAGCCCATTACCCAATTCTGCACAACAATGAAATCTCCTTGACCAACCACCAGAACGCATGCAGATCCCGCTCCCACCATGGAGGAGGCTACGTAGCATCCACACCAGGACCACCAGTCTCAGAAAACAGTTAGATTAGATTAGATTATGAGGACACTCAGTCCTCGTTTATTGTCATTTAGAAATTGCATGCATTAAAAAATGACACAATGTTCCTCCAGAATGATATCACAAGAAACACAGGACAAACCAAGACTAAACCTGACAAAAATCACATAATTATAACATATAGTTACAACAATGCAAAGCAATACCATAATTTGATAAAGAGCAGACCATGGACATGGTAAAAAAAAGTCTTGAAGTCCTGATAGCCCCATCATTTCACGCAGATGGTAGAAGGGAGAAACTCTCCCTGCCATGAACCTCCAAGCGCTGCAAACTTGCCAATGCAGCACCATTGGAAGCACCCGACCGCAGCGGACTCTGAGTCCGTCTGAAAACTTCGAGCCTTCAACCAGCCCTCAGCTGCCGAGCAACAAGCAAAGCCGAGGACTCGGGGCCTTCCCTTCCGGAGATTCTGGATCACACAGTAGCAGCAGCAGCGAAGCAGGCATTTCAGAAGTTTCACCAGATGTTCCTCCTTGCTCTCACGTCTGTCTCCTTCAAATCAGGATTGTGCACGGCCCCTACTTGACAGATAACAGACATCGCCACCGGAGTGGCCGCTGTGAGCTGCGTCGTGCCGCCATCTTTTCCTCCCGCCGTTACATACTTTCCCCAAGCAGTAAGGCTGATCGACACCTCCACCCAGAAACCCAGCCCTGCACATTCCCAATCACCACTACTTTATCATTTCCTGTCAAAGTCACCTTATGTACAGACATTCCCCTGCTTAGAGTCACTTTATGGACATACAATCAATCTATGTATACACAGTAAGTGAAGTTATGTTTTTACACTTATTGTGTCCTTTTTATTTTGCGCTACATCGAACCTGGAGTAACAATTATTTTGATCTTCCTTATACTTGTGTAAGCTGGCTGGTGGTGTAGTGGCATCCACACTGGACTTTGAAGCGAGTGGTTACAGGTTCAAATCCGGCTGGCTCCTTCCACGCTCTCCATCCCTGCTGGGCTGAGCGTCGATCTAGCAAGTCAGGCTCGTAAAAAAAAAACAAACAAAATGCTGAAGAAGTGGGAAGCACACTCAAAATGCTGGAGGAACTCAGCAGGCCAGGAAGCATCCATGGAAAAAAGTATGGTTGACGTTTCGGGCCAAATCTCCTCAGCAGGACTAAAGAAACGGTAAGGGTTGCTACCTGATGCGCCATAAGGCACATTGAGGAACAACAACAACACTTGAGTAATAGAAAAGACTTTGAACAATCTTTAATCTCGAAAGGTATGTAGGAGCTAGCGGCCTTCTGCTGTACCCCTCCTGCCACCCACCCCCCCCCACCACCCTCCTTGGAGTATTTAACAAGAATATTCATCAGAGGAACAGCATTTACAGCCCATCATGTGCAATGCAAGGTAAAAGAGGGCCAGAGGGATAACGAGGAGAAATAGGAACCTGGCCAGTATTGTCAACCGCCATGATGCAGCTCTACACTTAGGCTCCATTGTTTACATAATGACAGCAATTCAGGCTGGCGAACGGAACATGGTTGTAAAGTTCTTAATATCTGTGACAATGATTTACTGTGTCACACTGAAAGGATTTTGGAAGGAAGAGAGAAAAAAAAAGCCCATAGCAGCAATTCCCTGTAGTGCTCATTAAAGTTCCATGGATCGTCTTCAGTGTTTCTCTGTTGACTTCCCAAAGGGCTTTTTATTAATTCATAAAACAGCCCACAAGTGATTGAGCCTGACGATTACTGGAGCAGGCAAACACGACACAACGGTGAAATATTGCATGTCTCGCTATCAAACCTCTCTGAGCAAACAGCACCTTGTACTGAAATATTAATTGCTTCTGGCAGCTTTGTGGAGGGAGGGCGAATCAATGGACTGAAAGTGCTTGAGTGGTGCCTGTGTAAGGAACAGATTACAGTGCACAAATATTTCTTAAAAAGAGATATTTATATATTCTGCATCGCTGACTTACTTCACTCTTCGAGGCGCACCACTGTCCGTCCGGAACCATCACTGCTTCCCTTCTCAGCCTACCTCTGGGAGTGAGAGTTGCCTCCTATCTTCTCCAAGGAGACACCATAGGACGTTGTTGATATGGACTTCGCCAATTGGATTAAAAATGTTAGACCTGTGATAATCAGATGACAAGAGACTCTGGCACCAGGGGAATCTGGAAAAAATTCATTGCCGCAGGGGTTGTGAGTCTGGCTAATGGATTGGAGAGAGAGAGACAGCATTCCAAGCTATTAATGGAAGACAGCCAGAGAGTATCAAATTAAACATCGCTACACAGGGATCTATAGATACTACCTTCACAGTCAGGGACAAAGCAGAAAGGACTTATTTGAAAGAAAGAGATGCACTTAGTGGCCACTTTATTAGGCACACCCTGTACCTAATAAAGTGGCCACGGTGGCTATGTTTGTGGTTTTCTGATGCTGTAGCCCATCCGCTTCAAGCTTCGACGTGTTCTGCATTCAGATAAGGCTTTCTGCAGTCCACAGTTAAAACACGTGGTTATTTGAATTACTGTTGACATCCTGTCAGCTTGAACCAGTCTGGTTGTTCTCCTCTGATCTCTCTCATTAACAAGGTGTTTTCGCCCACGAAGCTACCTCTCACTGGATATTCTTTGGTTCTTGCTGCACCGTTCTCTGTAAGCTCTAGAGACTGTTGTGTGTGAAAATCCCAGGAGTTCATCAGTTTCTGAGATACTCAGACCACCCTGTCTGACACCAACAACCGTTCCATGGTCAAAGTCACTTAGATCACATTTCTTCCCCATTCTAATGTTCTGTCTGAACCGAGCCTCTTGACCACGTCTGCATGCTTTTATCCATTGAGTTGCTGCCACATAATTGTCTGATTAGATATCTGCATTAACAAGCAGATATACAGGTGTACCTAATAAAGTGGACGCTGAGTGTAACTTCACCAGTTGTGTGGGTTGAAATGAAGACTTCAACATACCAGTCTTCGCAGACTTTATCGCAATGGTCTTCTTGGAGTGCTTATAACATGGGGAACATCACTAATGAGACATTAAACACCGTGAAACTTATTGGTCCATTCTAGTCCCCATGTTTTAATAGAAATCTTTTGTTCCCATCTAAGAAAATTTGAGGTTATTCAAAATAACGCTGAACTGATATGATGGAACACTGAACTGACTCCACAAATTATGGACTCACCTTTAAGGACCCTGCAACTCATGTTCTCAGTATTTATTGCTTTATTATTATTATTATTATTATTATTTTTTGTATTTGCACAGTTTGTTGTCTTTTGTGCATTGGTTTGTCTGCCTCTATCATGTGTAATTTTCACTGATTCTAGTGTGTTTCTTTGTATTTACTATGAATGTTCACAAGAAACTGCATCTCAGGGTAGTATGTGGAGGGTAATATGTACTTTGATAATAAATTTACTTTGAATTTTGAATCACTTTCAATGTTCAGTACTAGTTGCCTCAAATCTCGCTGGAACACTGCAAATACTTATCACTTTTGGAGCTATTCAACAGCCAGATCTTCCACCGAAATAGCAGTCCACCCAACTCAGTATCAACTTCCCATTGCCAAACTTAATGTCACCTATCAGTGTTAATGGCCAACCTTTACACATTCAGCTAATGTTTTAGTTCACTGTTGATGCAAAATGTCCACACTCAGTCCCAGTGTCAATGTGAACACCAGTAAAAACACCCAATGTCTTCAACTCAACAGCAAGACTCACAGTGAACCTCCACTTTCATGCCCAAAGTCTTCCACTCAAGGCAAAGCACACAGATAAACTCCATTGTCAACACCCAATGTCTACCACTCAAGACCAATAGTCAATGCCAATATTTAATGTCAATCTCTTTTTTTGTAATTTATTTTTAATGTCAATCTCAATGTCTACAATGAATGTCATCACACAGTGTCCACAGTCAACTGTCGATATCCAACAATAGTGCTCAGTGCCAACAGGCAATGTTCACTGTCAACACCCAATGTCAACTTTCCAGTCTATAGTCAATGTCAACCCTCACAGTCACCCATCACTGTCAACACCCAATGTCAATGCACATTTTCAACAATGTCAACATTAAACATTCAATGTGGCGCCCAAAATCTATATATAAAATTGATTAAGTAATGCAAAAAGAGAGCATAAAGGGTAAAAACTATAGTGAGGTATTGTTTATGGGTTCAATGTCCATTTAGGAATCTGTTGGCGGAGGGGAAGAAGCTGTTCCTAAAACATTGAGTGTGGGTCTTCAGTCTCCTGTATCTCCTCTTTAATGGTAGCAACGAGAAGAATACACGTCCTGGAAAATGTTCAGTGTCAATACTCACTGTTAAGACTTAGTACCAGCACTCAACATCGACATCCACTAACTTCAGTGTTATTGTTCAGTGTCGTAACAGTATCACTGAATACTCAATAGTAATGCTGAATTACAACATTAAATGCAGGTTATATTCATGGTGAACACTCACTGTCAATAGTCATAGGGACATATTGATTCAGGGAACACTACAGCACAGAAACAGGCCCTTCAGCCCATCTAGACATCTGCTCTGCCTCACTGACCTGCACCCGGTCAATAGCCCTACATACCCCTCTCATCATGTCCTGTACCTACCCAAATTTCTCTTAAATGTTGAAATCGAACCCACATCCACCACTTCTTCTGGCAGCTCGTTCCACAATCACACTGCCCACTGAGTGCAGAAGTTCCCCACTCAGTCTCCCCTTAAACGTTTCAACTTTCACCCTTATGCCATGACTTCTCGTCCTAGTCTTGCCCAACCTCAGTGGAAAAAGCCTGCTTGAATTTACTCTATCCATACCTCTGATTTTGTATATCTTTATCCAGTCTCCTCTCATTCTCCTACACTTCGGGGAATAAGTCCTATTCAACCTTTCCTTATAATTCAGGTCTTCAAACCCTGGCAACATCCTTGTAAATTTTCTCTGTACTCTTTCAAGTTTATTGGTAGCTTTCCTGTAGGTAGGTGACCAGAAATTCATACAATACTCCAAATTAGGCCTCACTGACACCATATGCAACTTCAACATAACATTCCATCTCCTGTACTCAACCTGTGACACCATTTTCAAGGAATTTTGGAACTATATTCCCAGATCCCACTGTCTTACTAGCTCCTTGGAGCCCTACCATTCACTAGGTAAGTCCTACACTGGTTTGTCATTACAAAGTGCAATACCACATCAAATTCCATTTTCCATTTTTTCAATTTAACCCATGGTGGATCTGCTTGTGATTGATACATTACATATGTTCAAGCCAGCAAATGACCTCAAACACGATGGAGTTTAGAAGGATGAGGGAGGATCTCACACGTCTACAGCACATAACACTTGTCTACAATAGTGTTAGTACTCACCCATTTCCCAGCATCTAGGTTCAAGCCTGAAGAACGGCCCTTCTTGATTAGTTATCAGATACAATGATCGCTCGCCTGTGGCCCCTTCATCCATTTCCCAACATCTAGGTTCAACACTAAAGACGGTCCTTTTCAACTAGGTATCAGCTACAACGACTTCTCACCATGTGCCCACAGGAAGGTGTCAAGATGTTTTGCATATTTAAACAGGAGTCTACAATGATCCTTGAAATCTCCAGTGAGATGTCTCCATTATTCGGCAACTCATGCATTATATTTTCTTTCCTTTTTTTTAATAAATCATTTAAATCATTGATGAAATAACCAATGGGTATGAAAACTCTACATATTTATTTACTTATCTATCTATATATTTACTTATTGAGATACAGCACAGAATAGGTCCCTCCAACCTTCAAGCCGTGCAGCCCAGCAATCTCCCAATTTAATCCTAGCCTAATGACAGGACAATTTTCAATGACCAATTAACCTGTCAATGGTACGTCTTTTGACTGTGGGAGGAAACCAGAGCAACCAGAGGAAACCCATGCAGTCACGAGCAGAATGTACAAATGCCTTGCAGACAGCATCAGGAATTGAACCCGGGTCGCTGGTACTGTAAAGCGTTGTGCTAACCACTGGACTACCATGCTGCCCCATGGTGAAGTGGTGAAATTCAATATCATCTACCAGGCAGTAGGACAACTCTTCAAGTTTAATGACATCCTTAGCAACAGGTTCCCAACACCCTTATTGGAGACACAGAACGTAGAACATTGAAGAGTACAGCATAGGAACAGGCCCACAATGTTGCGCTAAACCAATTAAGTTAGTAATCAAATGGATAACTAAACTAATCTCTTTTGCCTACACAATGCCCCTATCCTTCCATATTCCTTACATTCCTGTGCCTGTCAAAGGTTCAAAGGTCAAGCTTAATGTCAGAGAAATGTATACTATATACATTCTGAAATGCTTTTCTCTTCGCAAAACATCCACGAAAACAGAGAACTGCCACAAAGAATGAATGACAGTTAAACATGAGAACCCCAAAGTCCCCCCAGCACCCCATCCTGCGCGTAAACATCAGCGAGCAAGGATTCCCCCCTCCACCCACCAGCCAAAATAAACGCGCATCAGTACAATCACCGAGCCCAAGCGTGTGCTAAGCGATAGCAAAGATATGACTAAAGTTACTCCTGAAGCTTCGCATTTCATCCGAATTTGACAACGCACAGGTTCGCTCTCTCCCTGGCACAGGAGAGGGAGGTGTCCCCCATTTTCACAGCGAGCGGGAGACATAACAACAACCGTCTTTTAAAAATCCCTCATATATCTACCTCTACCACGACCCCAGGCAGTATATTCCAGGTAATCAGCACGCTCTGTGTAAAAGACTTGCCACTCACATCTCCTTTGAAATTAACCCCTCTCGCATTAAATGCTGGCCCGCTGGTATTAGATGTTTCAATCCTGGGAAACTCTATCTAAGCCTCTCACAATCTTAGAAACCTCTATCAGATCACCTCTCAGCCTCCGCCACTGCAAAGCAAACAACACGAGGCAATGTGGAAGCGCGGCTCCTTGACAGAGGCAGCAATGGGAGGCACGGTAATGTAGCAGGTTACATAACGCTTTACACTACCAACAGCAAGACTGAGGTACAATCTCCGCCACTGACTGTAAGAAGTTTGTACGTTCTCCCCGTGACTGCGTGGGTTTCCTCTGGGTGCTCTGGTTTCCTCCCACAGTCCAAAGACGTACGAGTTATAGTCAGTAAGTATCGCCATGTAAGTAAGCCGTGGGCATGCTATGTTGGCGCCCCCAGCACATCTCTGGCTGTATCGGTTGCTGACGCAAACATGGCATTTTACTGTATGTTTTGATGTATCAATGTACATGTGACAAATAAAGCTAATCTTTATCTACCTTTTCAGCACCTCTGTCCCAGGATACTGACAGACTTTACCGCTGTACCATTGAGAGCATACTCGCCAACTGCACCTCAGTGTGGTATGGCAATTGTCCCGTATCGGACTGCAAAGCACTCCAGCGTGTGGTGAAAACTGCCCAATGGATTATTGGCACCCAATTGCCCACCATTGAGAACATTTACCATAAACGCTGCCTGGGCAGGGTGAAAAGCATTATCAGGGATGCATCTCACCCTAACCATGGACTCTTTACTCTCCTCCCATCCGGTAGGCGCTACAGGAGCCTCCGCTCCCGCACCAGCAGGCACAGGAAGAGCTTCTTCCCTGAGGCTGTGACCCTGCTGAACCTCACATCACAGCGCTAAGCAGTATTGCGCCCATATTGTACTGTCTCAGTACTTTTATACTAGTGCGCTCTAGCACTTACTTTTTATTCGCAGTTATTTTGTCAATAACACTATTCTTTGCATTTCTGGTCAGATGCTAACTGCATTTCATTGGCTTTGTATCTATACTCAGCACAATGACAAAAAACTTGAATCTAATCTAATCTAATCTAAATACAATTAACTTGAGGGGAGGGGCAGCATGTTCAAGTAAAGTTATAACAGGGCCAGCAGCCCAGGCTCAGTTCCACTACCGTCTGTAAGAGGTTTATGGTTATGTGGGTTTCCTCTGGGTGCTCTGGTTTCTTCCCACTTTCCCAAGGTTCAGGTTAGTAGATTAATTGGTCACAGGTGTGTAATTGGGTGTTGAGCCCGTGGGACTTGAAACTAAAAATAAATGTGCCAATAGACATTGTGATGGGTATGAGGAAAGGGTAGTAAAAGAATGTGGGAAACAAACTGTTAATTCAAGGATTAGATTAGATTAGATTATGAGGACACGCAGTCCTCTTTTATTGTCATTTAGTAATGCATGCATTAAGAAATGATACAATGTTTCTCCAGAATGATATCACAGAAACACATGATAAACCGACTGAAAAACTGACAAAAACCACATAATTATAACAACAGGAATTCTGCAGATGCTGGAAATTCAAGCAACACACATCAAAGTTGCTGGTGAACGCAGCAGGCCAGGCAGCATCTCTAGGAAGAGGTGCAGTCGACGTTTCAGGCCGAGACCCTTCGTCAGGACTAACACATTATAACATATAGTTACAACAGTGTAAAGCAATACCGTAATTTGATAAAGAACGGACCATGCGCACAGTAAAAAGTCTCTTGAAAGTTCCATCATCTCACGCAGACGGTGAACCTCCAGCGCCGCCAACTTGCCGATGCAGCATCCTGGAAGCATCCGACCACAGTCCGACTCCGAGTCCAACCGAAAACTCCGAGCCTCCGACCAGCTCTCCGACACCGAGCACCGAGCACCATCTCTGCCGAGCACTTCGACCCCGGCCCTGGCAACAGGCAATAGGCAAAGCCGAGGATTTGGGGCCTTCCCCTGCGGAGATTCTCGATCACACAGTAGCAGCGGCAGCGAAGCGGGCATTTCAGAAGTTTCTTCAGATGTTCCTCCATGCTTCTCACAGCTGTCTCCATCAAATCAGGATTGTGCACGGCCCCCTAGTTAACACATCGATATCATTCGGAATGGCTGCACGCAAAGGAAAGTAATTAACAACACAACTAACTAACCATAACCCTAAGGCAGTTGTAGCTGGCTGTAGCAAGTGACAGGTCAAGTTAACCCTAGTCTCAGCATACAGTGCACTTTTTACTGGTGTTCCAAAGCAATCTATCGACAAACTTCAACTCATTCAGACTTTTAACCAAAACCAAGATGAGGGAATTTATCACTCCCATACCAGCTGCTCAAGCATTGGCTTCCTGTATCTCTTAGAACTGATGTTAAAGTTCTCTTACTTGTTTCTAAAGCTCTCAATGGTTTGGGACCGGAGTATATCACAGAAACACGTTTGTTTAATAATCCTTTTCAAGCTCTCAGTCTTCTTCCATCAGTCTCCCTCAGAAGATAATTGGCAAGCCAGCTTTTTTGAACTACGCTCCTAAACTGTGGAATTCAATACCTAAAACTATAATAGATGCAGACTCAGTTGACACTTTTAAACACCAGCTCAAAACCTATTTATTTAATCTTGCTTTTAACTAACACCTTTTTGTCTTTTACTTATATGTTTATTTTTATTTTTTATTTTACTTTCATGCTAGTATTTTTATCCCAATGCAAAGTACTTTGAACTACATCATCTGTGTGAAAAGTGCTCTATAAATAAAGTTATCATTATTATGTAATATTGTGTGGTGAGGTGAGATACGTCTGTACCAAAGGAGGTGTAAAGCGCTCCTTCGCTAGTGTGCAGGTCACCCCTGGGCAAGGTGTAGCACCTGCTTACCAACCCCCCCCCCCCCCCCACCCCACCGATGAAGCTCACGTGAAGCCATGGGAGCAGGTGGTGGATGGTCGTATGATCAGCTGGTGCAGATCACAAGTCCTTGTTCAGAATAGGGAGGTGCCATCACACACCTCCATGACTCCCGATGATCCTTTGATCTCAGTATCTGAAGCTGACGTGTGGTCTGCCTTCAAGAGAATGAAACCAAACAAAGCATCTGGTCCGGTCCAGAGTACCTGGCCAAGTACTGACGACCTGTGCTGACCAGCTGGCTGGTGTATTCAGGAATATCTTCACCCTCTTGCTCTGGCAGTGTGTGGTACCCACCTGTTTCAGGCAGGCTTCAATCGTACCGGTGCTCAAGAAGAGTGTAGTAACCTGTCGCAATGACTATTGCCCAGAGGCTATATATCCACATTGATGAAGTGATTTGAGAGGCTGGCGTTGAGGCAGGATGCTCTTTATTGATTACAGCTCAGCATTTAACACCATCATCCCCTCAAAAATAACCAGCAAACTCTAAGGCCTGGGCCTCAATATCCCCTTGTGCAATTGAATCCTGGATTTCCTCACTTATAGACCCCAGTCAGTTGAATTAGCTAAAACATCTCCTCCGCATTCTCCATCAGCACAGGAGCACCACAGGGAAGTGTGCTTAGCCCCCTGCTCTACTCACTTTACGCCCATGAATGTATGGCTGAGTACAGTTCCAACACCAAATACAAGTTTGCTGATGACATCACTGTTGTGGGCCGTATCAAAGGGGGTGATGAATCAGAATATAGAAGGGAGTTTAAAAATCTGGCTGGGTGGTGTAAAAACAACAACCTCTCACTCAATATCAGTAAGACCAAGGAACTGATGGTAGACTTCAGGAGGTGGAAACTAGAGGCCCATGAGGCAGTAATCATCAGAGGACCGGAGGTGGAGGAAGTCAGTAACTTTAAATTCATAGGTGTAACTATCTCACAGGATCTGTTCTGGACCAATTATATAAATATAATTGTGAAGAAAGCACAGCAGCACCTCTATTTCTTCAAGAGCCTGCAGAAATTTGGCATGTCATCAAAAACCTCGGCAAACTTCTATAGATGTGTGGTGGAAAGTGTGCTGACTGGCTGCATTGTGGCCTGGTATGGGAACAACAATGCCTTCGAGGGCGGAGCAAAGTCAAGATGGCACTAAACGGCGACTCCTTTGCTTACATCTTCGGAAACAGCTCGATTTCTGTCTTTGAGATCTCTTTTATTCCTTTTCAAGGTTCTTTTGAAGACCCTGACCTGGAGTTACACTCTGACTTCAGCTCTTTGTTGGAATGGGAACTGATCTGAGAGCTTCATGACCGGCCACTTTTTGATATCCCAAGGACGTGGTCTGGAGGACTAGCCCGCCTTCAAGGTGCTGGATTTTCATGGCTCTGGAGACGGGCTGATTCAAGGCAGATGCCTCTGACTGAGGCATTGTCGGAGAACACAGAACATCAGGAGCAGCTGGTTATCTGCCATGGGCAATGTGTCCAGAGGCCTAAGCCTCTCTGGGCGCAGACTTCGGAGAAAACAACGCAACAGACTTTTAACATCTTAAATCAGCGAGTTGTTTGTTATGTCTCCCCTCACGCCGTGAAATGGGGACACTACTTTTTCCCTTTTCAGAGAGAGAGAGAGCCTGTGTCATATATAATTACCAGGTAAACAAGTAGTCTTTGGGGTACTGCAAGTCTGTGTCTTTATTGATGCTTTGCTGCCCGCTTGAGTGCTTGGTGGAGGGCACTGAAGCTTTTTTGCTGGTGAGGGTGGGGGTGGCCCACATTCCCTGCTCCTGTTTGTACGTGGGAGGGGGGAGCTGGGGGGGGAGCTTTAGAGTTCTAACGTTTAACTGTCATTCATTCTCTGGGGCACTCCTATGTTTTCGTG
The DNA here is from genome assembly GCF_030028105.1 of Mobula birostris. Taxonomy (NCBI): domain Eukaryota; kingdom Metazoa; phylum Chordata; class Chondrichthyes; order Myliobatiformes; family Myliobatidae; genus Mobula; species Mobula birostris. Next base: position 5,408,741 of record NC_092383.1, read on the forward strand.
GATGTTTGCGAAGAAAAAGAATTTCAGGATGTATACATTTCTCTGACATTCAGTGTACCTACTGAAAATCCTACAAAAGGTAATGGATTCAGCTCAGTATATCACAGGTAAAGCCCCCTGAACCATTGAACACATCTGCATGAAATGTTGCCATGGAAAAGCAGCAGCCATCATCAAAGATCCTCACCACCCAGGCCATGCTCTTTTCTTGCTGCTGCCATCAGGTAGAAGGTACAAGAGCATCAGGACTCACACCACCAGGTTCAGGAACAGTTACTACCCCTCAACCGTCAGGCTCTTGAACACAAAGTACAACTGCACTCATTTAAGGACTCTTTTATCTTGTTATTTTATGCTCGTTACTTATTGCTGTTTATTTATATCTGCATTTGCATAGTTTAACTTTACAGTTCCTGATGCTCACAGTTTACAGTTAGCATTCTATAGATTTGCTAAGTATGCCTGCAGAAAAAGAGAAAATGAACCTCAGGGTAGTATGTGGTGACTCTGATAATAAATTTTACCTTGAACTGATTATGCGACCGCTGATGCCAGGCGGACAGTCTCTGAAGAGTATTGATAATGGCTGGGGTCACCCATCTTGTAAAGACACTGCCCAGAAGAAGGCAATGGCAAACCTCTTCTGTAGAAAATTTGTTAAGAACAATCACGTTCGTGCGACATGGCACATAACGAACAAACAACCATCCAGATTAATAGGTAACATCAGGACAGAAATTTTTACAGCTCGTCCACTCCTTTCTTTTTCTCCCTCCCTCTGGACACGGATGAAATTCAGGCATGAAGGTTGATGTCAAGCTCACAATTCTTCGAGTGAAATGACACCCTGGCACAGAGCTAACACCTCCGGGAAAGAATGACTGATGAGAAAGCCAGAAACTGAAAAGCATTGTGCATTGTCATGCTTGGCCAGCTGTGTGATGGTATTGTTGCATTGTTTGCTGAGTCATTGCGACCTCCGTCATGTCCAAATGTCCTGAAAAGAAAGAGCAGCAGGCTTTTCATCTGTGTCCAACGTGCTCTATGGCAAGGGTTTCTTTTTGTGTCTGGATATGGGAACATCACGGTCCACTTTCTTCTAACCGGGCAAGTCAGCACATGGTTGTTTGCTCTCTTGGCTTATAGCTGAGTCCACCCCTGCAGTGGCAGGGAACCGACAGAGAGGAAGAGAAGGAGAGAGAGAGTGTGAGAGAGGAGAGAGAGAGAGAGAGAGAGAGAGAGAGAGAGAGAGAGAGTGAGAGAGAGGGAGGGAGAGAGAGAGAGAGAGAGAGAGAGGGAAGGAGTGAGTGAGGGAGGGAGAGTGAGGGAGAGAGAGAGGGAGAGAACAGAGTGAGAGAGAGAGGGAGGGAGAGAGAGAGAGAGTGAGGGAGAGAGAGAGGGAGAGAGAGGGAGGGAGAGAGGGAGGGAGAGAGAGAGAGGGAGAGAGAGAGGGAGGGAGCGAGAGAGGGAGGGAGGGAGGGAGAGAGAGAGAGGGAGAGAGAGAGAGGGAGGGAGAGAGGGAGGGTGAGTGAGGGAGAGAGAGAGAGGGAGGGAGAGAGGGAGGGAGAGAGAGGGAGGGAGAGAGAGGGGGAGAAGGGGAGGGAAAGAGAGTGAGGGAGAGAGCGAGGGAGAGAGAGAAGGGGAGGGAGAGAGAGGGAGAGGGAGTTATATGAAAGGTTAAAGATGAGTTTTATTTGTCACATTATAGCATGCAGTGAAATCTGTTGCTTGCATTAAGGATGTGCTGGGGACAGGCTGCAAGTGTTGCCGTGTTTCAAACACTGACGTAGCATGCTCACAACCTACTCACCCTAACCAGTAGTACAGGTCTTTGGAATGTGGGAGGAAACTGGAGAATGCAGAGGAAACCCTCACAATCATGGGGAGAACATAAATGGTTCGGAGATCCCTCATTATTTGATTGAGTGTGTTGTGGAAGGACTAATTACCTGTTCTGGGGTTAACTTTGTAAAACCTATTGATAAAATTCCCTTTATTTGTTTTTTTCACCCCAGAAAGAGTCCTGACTGGTAGATTTTCAATTTGTTGTGGCTAATGCAAATCAGAAGTCCCAGTGAGCTTTGCTTTGTGAGTTGAAGATCCTGTATTATTCTGTACTTTTCTATGTTCTGTGGGACTGATAGAGTCATAGAACACTACAGCACACGAACGATCTGCTCGGTCCACCTAATCCATGCCAAACTATAAATCTGCCTAGTCCCATTGACCCGCACCCGAACCATAGCCCACCATACCCCTCCAATCCATGCACATATCCAAATTTCTCTTAGATGTTGTCATCGAACCCGCAGCCACCAGATGTGCTGGCAGCTCGTTTCATACTCTCACCACCCTCTCAGTGAAGACGTTTCTTCTCAGCTTCCCCTTTCACAGTTCATCTTTCACCCTTAGCCTATGACCTCTAGTTCTAGGCTCACTCAACCACAGTGGAAAAAGCCTGCTTGCATTTACCCAATCCTATACCCCTCATAATTTAGTATACCTCTACCAAATCTCCCACTGTTCTCATATGCTTTAGGGAATAAGTCCTAAGCTATTTTACCTTTCCTTAAAACTCAGGCCCTAAAGTCCCAGTAATATTCTTCGAAATTTTCTCTGTACCTTTTTCCAATCCTATTGATGTCTCTCCTGTATGTAGAGACACGATACTCCAAATTAGGTCTCACCAGCGTCTTATACAACTTCAACATAACATCCAAACTCCTGTACTCAATAAACAAGAGAAAATCTGCAGATGCTGGAAATCCAAAGCAACACACACAAATGCTGGAGGAACTCAGCAGGCCAGGCAGCATCTATGGAAAGAGTAACAGTCGATGTTCTGGGCTGAGACCCCTCATCAATTCTTACAGTGCTCAGTACTTTGATTTATGAAGGTGGATGCGCCAAAAGCTCTCTATCTACTTATGATGCCACTTTCGAGGAATTTTTGATCTGTATTCCCTTTTCCCTCTGTCCTACTGCTTTCCTCAGTGCCCCACTGCTAACTGTGTAAGTCCTACCCTGGTTTGTCCTCTCAAAGTGGAACACCTCACACTTGTCTGCATTAGATCACATCTGCCAAATTTTAGCACATTTTTCCAGCTGGTCTAGATCCCGCTGCAAGCTTTGATAGCCTTCCTCACTGACCACTACACACCCATTCTTGGTGTCATCCGCAAATTTGCTGATCCAGTTTTCTATATTATCATTCAGGTTATTGATATAAATAACAGACAACAGATCCAGCACAGATTCCTGTGGCACACCACTAGTCACAGGCCTCCAGTCAGAGAGGCAACCATCTACTACCACTCCCTGGCATCTCCGGAAATCCAATATCTAATCCAATTTACTACTTCATCCTGAATTCCCAAGTTTCTTGACCAACCTCCTATGCAGGACCATTTCGAAGTCCTTACTAAAGTCCATGTAGACAACATCCACTGTTGCCTTCATCAACTTTCCAGGTAACTTCCTCAAGAAAACTCTATAAGATTGGTTAAACATGACCTATCCTAACCAGTCCATGTTTATCCAACTACCCTCATATCCTGTCCCTTAGAATACCTTACAATAATTTCCCCGCTGTTGATGTCAGGCTAACCGGCCTATAGTTTTTTGGCTTATTCTGAGAGATTTACGTAAACAACGGAACAACATCAGTAGTTATCCAGTTCTCTGGCACCTCGCCTGTTGCTAAGGATGATTTAAATATCTCTGCTAGGACCCCTGCAATTTCTGCACCAGCTTCCCACAAGGTCTGAGGTAACTCCCTGTTAGACCCTAGGGGTTTATCCACACTAATTTGCCTCAAGACAGCAAACTTCTGTAATCCTTACGCGCTCCAAGACCTCACTGGTTTCTTGACTGACTTCTATAGACTCTGTGTCTGTCACCCACGTAAATAAATACAGATACAAAATATCTATTTAACATCTCCCCCTTATCTTTCCATTCCATACATAGATGCTCACACTGATCTTCCAAAGGAACAATTTTGTCCCTTGCTCTCCTTTTGCTTTTAATATATCTCTAGATGTCCTTAGGATCCTCCTTCACCTTGTCTGCTACAGCAACCATATGCCCTCTCTTAGGATAAGATAAAACTTTATTTATTTCAAAGGAAAGTATTGTTGCAAGATTGCTCAGTCGGAAATATATACTTTAAAATACAAAATGTAAGCATTGAAGGTACGGAGCAGAATAAAAATGTGCATTAAAAAGTAATAGTGCAAAATACAGATGTGTAATGAATCTACTGTATATACTTAGGGAGGAGGAGTTGTGGAGTCTTGTGGCCACGGGGAGTGAGGATCTCCTGTGACGTTCAGTGGTGCGTCTCAGCGGATTCAGTCTGTTACTAAAGCTGCTCCTCTGTTTGTCCAGTGTGTCATGGAGGGGTGAGGGGGATTGTCCATAATGCTCCGTAGCTTCTGCAGCTTCCTCCTCTCAGACACAACCGCCAGGGAATCCAGTTCCACCCCCAGAGCAGAACCTGCCTTCCTGATGAGCTTATCCCTCCTTATTTCCATCTTAAGTGTTCTCTTGCATTTTACCCCTTCCCTTTAATCTCTCCCGTTCTATCTTGTCTAAGACAACAGAATTGAAGAACATTGATCTTGGAGTAGGTTAAAGAATTGACACAACATCGTGGGCCGTAGGCTCTGTACTGTGTCGTACTACTCTGTGTTCTACACCCTGTATTAGTAACGTGTCACAGAATTTCAGGGATCCAGATCTGGACTTGTGCTGGTTACAGTTTTGAGGGAGCTGAAGTATATATAAAAAAAACTTGATTCATTGGCATTCAGCATCCATTTGAAGTCAAAGTCAAATTTATTGTCGTACGCACATGTATGCACATACACACATTCACAAGAAAAAAAAACATAAATTTAACATAAATTATACAAGAACACAATTAGAACAAACCAAACACAAAAAAGCTAAAAAAAACCCTCAAAACTTGTTCCATTCACAAATTCACCCCCTCACAATGGATCTGCTGCTTTTATTCTTGATTTTCAATGGCATGGTAGCCTAGTGGTTAGCGTAATGCATTAACTGTAATGCTTTATGGTGCCAGCGAACTGCATTCAATTCCCGCCGCTACTTGTACGGTGTTTGTACGGTCTCCCTGTGACCGTGTGGGTTTCCGGCGTGAGCACTGGTTCCCTCCCACATTCCAAAGACGCACAAGTTCGTAGGTTGATTGGTCACATGGATGTAATTGGACAGTGTGGCCTGCGACCGTGCTGTATCTCTAAATAAAATAAAACTTAACAATCGTCCTTTAATTTCTCAGGAGGATTTGAACTCTTGTGAAGTTATCTCACAGGCAAGGAGATTTGGCTCTTGTCCTGAACAGTGGCAAACATCAATTGTAAGATATTGACAGATATTATATCCCTTGCAGTACTAATGAGTAAAGAAATGATATGAGCTGCAGTTTAAAATATTAAAGCGAATGATAACTCTATGAAATCTGCCAGGAACTATAAATGCTTCTGGTTCTGCCACTAAGACTGAGACGTAATGGTTTTGTGTGTTTAGATTTCAGACCTAATGGTTATGATGGCCCTTGGAACACAGCTCCTCAGTCTCACCAGTTGGCTTGAGGTGGCCAAGTGAAGTCTCTAAATCTCTTCAAATCTCAACCCCTTGTTCTTGACCCTTCTCATCTCTCTCTCTCTCTCTCTCCTTCTCTCTCTCTTGCTCTCTTTCTCTCTCCCTCACTCCCCCTCTCTTTCTCTGTCTATCTAAACCTATTTCTACCTCTATCGCTATCTTCATCTCAATCTCTGCTCACTGTGTTCTCAGGACCAACTACACAATTCTTTCAAAACCCCTTTACTCTACTTCAAGTTGACTTCAAGATGGTTTTCATGACTTTTGAGCCTCTTGACCTCGCTCTGGGGAAGGTGGGTGGGTGGGGAAGGGGATGAGGTGGGAATGATGCACCTCCACTCCCAGCCCATCAACAGCCACTGCTGTTTAGAAACATAGAAAACCTACAGCACAATACAGGCCCTTTGGCCCTCAAAGTTTTTCTTCTTTGGTTACCAGGTAAATTTGAATAACCACCAAAAAAAACTGTACAAATTCAGTTAAAAAGCTGCAACATAAAAAGACTACAATAGGTTCTGTGGATAATTCTTTGCCCTGGAATTAAACAGAATTATTGAATAACAGATCAGTCCATTACTCTTGGGGAAGATGTTGATGACCCTTTTGACTCTGTCCAAGCCGAAGAGAAGGGAAAAGTGGATGAATTTTCCAGGGTCCTGGTTCTCAGAGCCTGTGTTATATGGTGATCAAGCCCTTTGGAATTGCCAGAAAGCTTTTTATGCCGGGAATATTTTGGTTGTGTCTCTGTGACCTTCCTGCTGGAGTCTGGAGAAGCTGTACAAGGTTGCTGGAGGAGAGGAACCAGATGGGGAGGTAAGAAGAGAAGGAGTGAGGGTGAACCTGAATGGGAAATAGAAAGAGAGAGATGACAAATGACCAGAAATTTGAGAAATCGATGTTCATACCATCAGTTAGAAATTACTCAGATGGAATTTGAGAAAGAGGCGTGGGCCTAGAACTACTGGTTGTGGTGAGTGAGCATTTCTGAGCCTTGGATGGCCCTTGATGAGTTGAATTCCTCTCAGAGGAGAAGCTTGGCACTGAGGTAACATGGAACCTTACAACAGCCAATGTGTGCACAGCAAGATCCTACCTCAAACAGTGTGGAGGAAGAGATGGATCTTGAGGTCCACGGCCACAGATCCCTCAAAGCTGCTGCACAAGTTCTTATGGCGGTCAAGAAGATTTATGGTGTTCATTCATTATGTGCTGGCTGCGTCATATGACGTAGGTGATCATGGTCTTTCTATGAGGATGATTGTTCTTGGCATTTTTCCCTGTAGAAACGGTTTGCCATTGCCTTTTTCTGGGCGGTGTCTTTACAGGACGGGTGACCCCAACAACACACTCATTTAAAATTGTCACAGGACAATTTATAATTTATAATTTAAAATTTACAATTAATCTACTAACTGGTATGTCTCTGGACTACGGGAAGAAACCAGAGCACCTGGAGGAAACCCAGGCATTCACAGGGAGAATGTACAAACTGCTTAGAGACAGCGCTGGGATTGAACTCTGAATTCCGACAGCCTGAGCTGTAATAGCATCGCACTAACTGCTCCGCTACCGTGGCACCCCGGTATGGAATGTTCTTAGAAGGGAAACTTGGTCAGAATCTTAGGGTTTAGAGACAGTGATGTGAGGAAGTTACAGCTCTGATTCTGATTTAGTGACGGGGATGTGGAAGAGTTGGAAGTCAGATCTCTGCTCCAGACTCTGCGCTCTCTTGAAGTCCAGCAACGTGGACGGGTGATGACGGATATCTGCAGGCTAGGCCTCAACTCTGCGCACGAAGACCAGAAAGGTGGACATGGAATGAGGGACATCTGTGGATGTAAGGATGCTTCCAGTCAATGTGTCCCGGAGTTGGATGTCTGTGTGAGCAGGAGGCACGAGGAAGCACAAGGGCCAGTCAGCCCAGAGCTGAAGGTCCCATCATTGTCTAGTCCAGGGCTCAATGCCAAGAGTCAGAGCCTGAGCATCAATTAGAAGTCCAGATGTCAAAGCCCGATGGCCAAACCGTAGAGGCAGGAGGCAGAGGGCCGGCCCTGGAGCTGGAGTGTGGGTGGAAGGAAGGAAAGAGGCTTGTTCTGCTGCTGTTGTCTTGTTGCTTATTGTGTTCTGCATTCTTCTGCCAAGCACTGTGGGCATGCTACGTTGGCAGTGGGACGCATGGTGGCACATGCAGGCTGCCCCCAGCACATCCTTAGATCATGTCGAATGTTAACACAGACGACATACTTCACTCTATGTACGGTGTACATGCTATAAATAAAACTGAATCTGAATTTTTGCAAAAATATGAACTGTTGCATACTCTGGGAACTGTACAATGGGCGTGTACTGGTTACGAGTACAAATACCAGAATGCTGGCGTCAACATCATTGTGCCCTAATGATTAAATACACAATAAGAGATACCTGGCGGTGATTACTGGAATCTAATCAAAGAGCTCAAATGAAATTGTAGACTTCAAGAGAAAAGCTCTGTGTTTTATTGCAGTTCACATGGCCTGAGATTAGATTACTAATAACTCCATGGTATCTGTAATCATTTATAACATTCACTCTTTTACTTTTATAAGCAGGTTTATTGTGGTTGTAACTGTGTTTCTGGCTGGCAGCTGAAGGGTGGGTTTAGACTCTCTTAAATTTCAATGTGATCGCCATTCAGAAGAAATGCTTACCCAGAGTTTCCTGCAGACATTCGGGGGTGGGAGGGGGGGTAGTTTCTACAGGCCTAAAAACAGCATCAGATACACTCCTCAAATTCAGCTTCAAGGAAGCTGCCAACGAGGCTTTATGTCTTTCAGAGTCACCTTTCCTGAGTGGTTGACCCCTGTCTTGCCCGAGGGAGGGGAGGAGGATTTAATAGTGTTAGTTCAAGGCTTGACTTTGAGCACTGAGGCTACAAATTCATAGCTGTCCCCCGTGTTTTGTATACATGCATGAACATAAAAACATAAGAGTATAAGAAATAGGAGCAGGAGTCGGCCATCTGGCCCATCGAGCCTGCTCCACCATTCAATAAGATCATGGCTGATCTGACCATGGACTCATCTCCACCTACCTGCCTTTTCCCTATAACCCTTAATTCCCCTATTATGCAAAAATCTATTCAACCTTGTCTTAAATAAGGTTTAAGGTTAAGGTTTACTGACTGTAAAAGATATTATAGATATGTAAAAAGAAAAAGATTGTTTAAGACAAATGTAGGTCTCCTACAGACAGAGACAGGTGAATTGTTTATGGGGAACAAGGACATGGCAGACCAATTGAATAATTACTTTGGTTCTGTCTTCACTAAGGAGGACATAAATAATCTTCCAGAAATAGTAGGGGACAGAGGGTCTAGTGAGATGGAGGAACTGAGCGAAATACATGTTAGTAGGGAAGTGGTGTTAGGTAAATTGAAGGGATTAAAGGCAGATAAATCCCCAGGGCCAGATGGTCTGCATCCCAGAGTGCTTAAGGAAGTAGCCCAAGAAATAGTGGATGCATTAGTGATAATTTTTCAAAACTCGTTAGATTCTGGACTAGTTCCTGAGGATTGGAGGGTGGCTAATGTAACCCCACTTTTTAAAAAAGGAGGGAGAGAGAAACCGGGGAATTATAGACTGGTTAGCCTAACGTCGGTGGTGGGGAAACTGCTGGAGTCAGTTATCAAAGATGTGATAACAGCACATTTGGAAAGCGGTGAAATGATCGGACAAAGTCAGCATGGATTTGTGAAAGGAAAATCATGTCTGACGATCTCATAGAATTTTTTGAGGATGTAACTAGTAGAGTGGATAGGGGAGAACCAGTGGATGTGGTATATTTGGATTTTCAAAAGGCTTTTGACAAGGTCCCACACAGGAGATTAGTGTGCAAACTTAAAGCACACGGTATTGGGGGTAAGGTATTGATGTGGATAGAGAATTGGTTGGCAGACAGGAAGCAAAGAGTGGGAATAAACGGGACCTTTTCAGAATGGCAGGCAGTGACTAGTGGGGTACCGCAAGGCTCAGTGCTGGGACCCCAGTTGTTTACAATATATATTAATGACTTGGATGAGGGAACTAAATGCAGCATCTCCAAGTTTGCGGATGACACGAAGCTGGGCGGCAGTGTTAGTTGTGAGGAGGACGCTAAGAGGATGCAGGGTGACTTGGATAGGTTAGGTGAGTGGGAAAATTCATGGCAGATGCAATTTAATGTGGATAAATGTGAAGTTATCCACTTTGGTGGCAAAAACAGGAAAACAGATTATTATCTGAATGGTGGCCAATTAGGAAAAGGGGAGGTGCAATGAGACCTGGGTGTCACTATACACCAGTCATTGAAAGTGGGCATGCAGGTACAGCAGGTGGTGAAAAAGGCGAATGGTATGCTGGCATTTATAGCAAGAGGATTCGAGTACAGGAGCAGGGAGGTACTACTGCAGTTGTACAAGGCCTTGGTGAGACCACACCTGGAGTATTGTGTGCAGTTTTGGTCCCCTAATCTGAGGAAAGACATCCTTGCCATAGAGGGAGTACAAAGAAGGTTCACCACATTGATTCCTGGGATGGCAGGACTTTCATATGATGAAAGACTGGATGAACTAGGCTTATACTCGTTGGAATTTAGAAGATTGAGGGGGGATCTGATTGAAAGGGTCACAGTTTGAGGATAAGGGGGAAGCCTTTTAGGACTGAGATTAGGAAAAACTTCTTCACACAGAGAGTGGTGAATCTGTGGAATTCTCTGCCACAGGAAACAGTTGAGGCCAGTTCATTGGCTATATTTAAGAGGGAGTTAGATATGGCCCTTGTGGCTACGGGGATCAGGGGGTATGGAGGGAAGGCTGGTGCGGGGTTCTCAGTTGGATGATCAGCCATGATCATAATAAATGGCAGTGCAGGCTCGAAGGGCCGAATGGCCTACTCCTGCACCTATTTTCTATGTTTCTATGTTTTAGCCATCACTGTTTCATAGGGCATGTACAGATACAAGCTGCTGGTAGTAACAGCTCCCATCTATACCATGCCATTAATACAGCCAAATGCCACTATACATTTTATAGAAGCAAACTTTGACACCATACACATTCGGAGAAATCAGAATCAGAGTCTTACAAATTTCAAAAACACAAGAGTTCTGCAGACGCTGGAAATCCAGAGTAAACACATCGAAAATGCTGGTGGAACTCAGCAGGTCAAGTCATACCCATCATCTACAACAGGGGTTCCCAACCCTTTTTTATGCCATGGACCCCTGCTATTAACCGAGGGGTCCATGGACCTCAAGTTGGGAACCCCTGATCCCCACGGAGCGCTGTCACAGACAAGCAGCAGCCCACTGCCCAGGACATGTTCTCATAGTCATAGTCATACTTTATTGATCCTGGGGGAAACTGGTTTTCGTTACAGTTACACCATAAATAATAAATAGTAATAAAACCATAGATAGTTAAATAGTAATATGTAAATTATGCCAGGAAATAAGTCCAGGACCAGCCTATTGGCTCTGTGCTGCATCTCAGTGGAATGAGTCTCTGGCTGAATGTACTCCTGTGCCCACCCAGTACATTATGTAGTGGAGGGGAGACATTGTCCAAGATGGCATGCAACTTAGACAGCATCCTCTTTTCAGACTCCACCGTCAGAGAGTCCAGTTCCATCCCCACAACATCACTGGCCTTACGAATGAGTTTGTTGATTCTGCTGGTGTCTGCTACTCTTCTCACTGCTGTCATCATGAAGAAGGTACAGGAACCTTGGGACTCACATCACCAGGTTCAGGAACAGTTACTACCCTCAACCATCAGGCTCTTGAACCAAAGGGGATAACTTCATTCAACTTCACTTGCCCCAGCATTGAATTGTCCCCACAGCCAATGGACTCACTTTCAAGGACTCTTCACTTCATGTTCTCGATATTTATTATTATTATTTATTTATTTATTTTTGCATTTGCACAGTTGGTTGTCTTTTGCACACTAGTTGAACACCGAAGTTGATGTGATCTTTTATTGATTGTATTATAGTTATTATACTATTCTCTGGCTCTCCATCCCATGGGATGATGATGGTTCCTTTCAGTCAGTTAGTGGGGTTGACCCCACTCCTCAGAAAGGAACAGCGTGTGTGTGAGTGGATTTTAGACGAGTAGGGGGTTGCACAGGTCCAGACCCACCCTCTCGACATCCCTTCCCGGATCCAGCAACATGGTGGGGTCCAAGACGGCTGGGGGAAGTTCTGATGCAGTGAATGGCCAGACCAAGCTTCGATGCAAGGGATGCCCTTTCTGCGCTTCACGGCATGTGTGTGCTAGATGGCCGTTGACCCTACGAGAAGGTTCATCTACCCTTTGACAGGTCTTGTTTTTCGTCCTGCAGGGTGTCTAGCCACCCTCCTCACCAGGCAAGCACGGTGGGGTAGCCAGTTTAGTCGCCGAACACCCGACCATGCGACAGGTAGTACTGGGTTACATGGTACCAGTAGCACCCAGACAAGTGACCTGACCTGACGAGGGAGTGACCTATTATTTTATTATGGATTTATTGAGTATACCCGCAAAACAATGAATCTCAGAGTCGTATACGGTGACATATATGTACTTTGATAATAAATTTACTTTGAGCTTTGAACTTTGAGCATCTATGGAAATGAATGAACAGTCGATGTTGCAGGCCAGGGTTCTTCATCAGTCCTGATGAAGAGTCTCAGCATGAAAAATTAACTGGTTATTCCTCTCTATAGATGCTGCCTGACCTGCTGAGTTCCTCCAGCATTTTGTTTGAGCTAACTCTTTCGGATTTCAATAGGTGTACGGCGGAGAGCGTTCTGACTGGTTGCATCACATTCCGGTTTGGCGGCTCCTATGCGCAGGATCGCAAGAGACTGAAGAATGTTGCAGACTCAGCCGGCTTCATCATGGGCAGAGCCCTTCCCCTCGCTGAGGACATCTTTAATAGGCAGTGCTTCAAGAAGGTGGCATCCAGCACTGAAGACCCTCACCACCCAGGGCACGCCCCCTTCTCATTACTACTATCAGGGAGGACGTACGGGGGGCACACTCCGTCACTCAGTTTCTTCCCCTTCGCCATCAGATTTCTGAATTGCCCACGACTGTCTCATTATTCCTTTTCTTCTACACTTTTCATTTATCTTGTAATTGATTATAATTCTATGTCTGCGCTGTTTCCACCCAGCGTTATGGTTTCCTCTCACATTCCAAAGACATATGGGTTAGTAACTTGTGGCATGCAACACGGGCACCGAGGGTGCGGCGTCCCCAGCACATCCTTGGGCGGTGTTGGTTATTTACACAGATGACGCATTTCACTGTCTGTTCCCATGTTTCATTGTGCACGTGACAAAGAAATCTGATCTTTATCTTATCTCTTTTTATATCTGTTGCTGGTGCAAAGCAACAACTTTCACGTGATATAGGAGTGCAATTACTCGTGTCAAGTATGATCTTCTCCTGAGGCAGGGGTTCCCAACCATTTTTATGCCATGGACCAACAGTTTTAAGCAAGGGGTCCGTGGGCCCCAGGTTGGGAACTCTTATGACCTAAGCGGTTAGTCCCTTAATGGAGAACGCCTGTGCATGACTGTTTAACGTTGGGAGGCTAATGTGCGAGCAGACCTCACACGGTCCTGGACAGATTGGGGTCAGGATCCAATGGAATGGAATACAAGACAACTGGGGAGCCTTCACTTCTGCAGCCTTCTTCCACCTTCTCTGCCATTGTGATGTGTCATCATCTTCTGCCAGCTCCACCATCGAGGTCTTGGTTGGATCTCTGGAACCTCCTCCTTCACCTTACCGCCGTGGGTGACCCTCCCAGGAGTAGGGATCTCAGGAACTCACAAGCCTCTTCGCCATGACAAAGTGACGGTCCTCGGAAAGAAGTCATTTAAGAGCGATAATGAACTTAATCCTGGTTGTGATCCTGAGATCCTATGACAGATTACCAGAAACTTGGTCAAGAGAGGTGGGCTTTTCTGAGCATCTTAAGAAAAGGCAGAGGTGTAGAGAGGCAGGTAGATTTAAGGAAGAAATTGCAGTGTCTAGGGCACTGTCGGAGGTAGAGTGATTAAAAAAGAGAATTTTGCAAAGGACAAGTTTGGAGGAACAAGTAATCTGGGAGGAGTGTGGGCTAAAGGAATTAAAATCAATCAGTAGCTTGGAAAAAGGCCTTCCGCCTGTTGGATTGGGGTGTAGGATTGTTACTTTAATTGTAGTTTAGCTTGTTTGTATCTTTATATGATCGCTGATATACATGTAATTGTTCAGTGAATTTTCTGGTAATTATAGTACAGTTGCCTCTGTATTTTTTTAGAAACTTTTAAGGCAGATATCATGCCACTTGAATCTGGCTGTGTTATAGAAGTTAATTGTTATCACTGGAATTTGTGTTATCTCTAGTCTGAGTATGAGATGAACACAGTTGCTTTTTCCTTTGTCTTTTCTTTGTTCTCTCGGCTCCTCTTTCTTTTTTTAGTTCTTTTTTTTTGAAACACTTAATAAAATGCTGAGCAATAATTTACTAATCCGCCCATCTACATTTCTACCTAGGTCATTTATATAGTAGAATGAGTGCTCAGTTTGAGTCAGATGTTCTCCCAGGGGGTTATCCTGTTAACGGAGGACATCTGTGTCTGACTTTGTTTAATGTGGGGAGGTTGACGTACGGGCACCCTCCACACAGTGCTTGACAGATCGAGGTCAGGTTCCAGTAGCATCAAATGCAGGACAACTGGGGAATCTTCATTGCTTCAGCCTTCCTCCACCTTCACAGCCGACGTGACGTGTCATTATCTTCTGCCAGTTCCACCACTGAGGTCTTGTTTGGATCGCTGTTTGTCTGGAACCTCCCGCTACTAGGAGCATCACTCTCGGGATCTCAGCGAACCACTGCACCATTTCAAGGCGAGATCACAATACTGAGGTCCCAGCATAGGTCCACCACTAATCACAGACCATCAGCTAGAACAGGTCCTATTGACCACTACCCTCTGTAGTCCCTCAAGCCACTTCCTTCCTACAAATAATGAATGGATAGCTTCTTTATAACATTATAATTAATGCTTTAATTATTAACATATACCATCCTTTGATCTTCCAGGAGCATGTTTTTGAAATTATACATTACCCTTCTATCTGAGAGGGCAGTCAGATCCTCAGATAGAGACTGTGAGCAAAGGTGAAATAAAAATTAGTAAGACTGTGAGAGTGAAGTAAGTGGAGAGGATAGACAGGCAGACATCTGGGAATACAGGCCCATAGTTGCTTGAAAGTGGTGTCACAGGTAGATAGGGTTATAAAGAGAGTGTTTTGGCATGCTAGCCTTTGTAACTCAAAGTATTGAGTACAGGAGTTGGGATGTTTTGTTGAAGTTGTATAAGACACTGGTGAAACCTAATGTAGCGTATTGTGTGCAATGCTGGTCACTCACCTACAGGAAAAATAACAATAAGATTGAAAGAGTACAGAGAAAACTTACAAGATGTTGCCGGGACTTGAGGACCTGAGTTATAGGGAAAGGTTGAATAGTTTGGGACTTTATTCCTTGGAGTGTAAGAGAATGAGAGGGGATATGAAAGAGGATTACAAGATTATGAGGGGTGTAGATAGGGTAAATACATACAGACTTTTTCCACTGTGGTTCGGTGAGACTAGAGCCAGAAGTCATAGGTCAAGAACATAAGGCTGATAAGATATAGGAGCAGAATTAGGCCACTTGGCCCATCGAGTCTGCTCCGCCATTTCATCATGGCTGATCTATTTCTCTCATAACAACATTCTCCTGCCTTCTCTCCATAACCTGTCACACCCTGACTAATCAAGACCCTATCAATCTCCGTCTTAAATGTGCCTACTGATCTGGCCTCCACAACTTCCTGTGACGATGAATTCCATAGATTCACCACCATCTGACTGAAAAAATTTCTCCCAATCTCCGTAAGAAACGGACATCCCTCTATATTGAGGCTATGCCTTCTGGTCCTAGTCTCTCCCACTAAAGGAAACATCCTCTTCACGTCCACTTGATCCAGGCCTTTTAGGATAGGTTTCAATGAGATCCTTCCTTATTCTTCTAAATCTCAATGAGTACAGGCTCAGAGGCTTCAAATGCTGATCGTATGATAACCCTTTCATTCAAGGACTCATTTTCAGGAACCTCCTCTGAACCCTCTCCAATGTCAGCACATCCTTTCTTAAATAAGGGGCTTAAGACTTGCTCACAATACCCCCAGTGAGGCCTCACCAGAGCTTTATAAAGCCTCAGCATTACATCTTTGCTTTTATATTCCAGTCCTCTTGAAATGAATGTTAACATTGCATTTGCCTCCCCACCACCATTTCAACCAGCAGATTAACCTTTAAGGAATCCTGCACGAGAACTCCCAAATCCCTTTTTATGAATTTTCTCCCTGTTTAGAAAATAGTCATTGCTTTTACCAAAGTGCATGACCGTACACTTCCCTAACCTGTGTTCCATCTGCTGCTCCTTTTCCCGTTCTCTTAATCTGTCTAAGTCCTTCTGCAGTCCCCCTGCTTTCCCAGCACTACCTGCCCCTCCACCTGTCTTTGTATCACCCGCATACTTTGGCCACAAAGCCATCAATTCCATCATCCAAACCGTTGACATGCAATGTGAAAAGATCGGTCCCAACACAGAGCCCTGTAGAATGCCACTAGTCACCGGCAGCCAAACCAAAAAGGATTCCTTTATTCTCACTCTTTGCCTCCTGCTAATCAGCCAATGCTGCATCAATGCTAGTACCTTTCCTGTAATACCTTGGGCAGCCTCAGGAGCCGCACCATATCAAAGGCCTTCTGAAAATCCCAGAAAACAACATCTACTGATTCTCCTTTGTCTATTCTGTCTGGTTATTTCTTCAAAGAATTCCAACAGATCTGTTGGGCAGAATTTTCCCTTAAGGAAACCATGCTGACTTTGGCCTATTTTGTCATGTACCTCCAAATACCCTGAAACCACATCCTTAACAATTGACTCAACATCTTGCTACCCACTGAAGTTAGGCTAACTGGCCTATAACTTCCTTTCTTCTACCTGCCTCCTTTAAATAGTGGAGTGACATTTGGAATTTTCTAGTCCTCCGGAACCATGACAGAAACTATTGATTCTTGAAAGATCATTACTAATGCCTCCACAATTCCTTTAGCTACCTCTTTCAGAACCCTAGGGTGCAGTCCATCAGGTCCAGGTGACTTATATACCTACAGACGATTCAGCTTCCCAAGCCCCATCTTTCTAGTACTACCAGCTGCATCTACTTCTGTTCCTTGAGACTTTTGAACTTTTGGCATACTACTAGTGTCTTTCACTGTTGCAAAATACTTATTCAGTTCATCCACTACTTCCTTGTCCCCGATTGCTATCACACCAGTGTCACTTCCAGTGGTCCCATATCTAGTCTTGCTTTTCTTTTACTCTTTATATATCTGAAAAAAACTTTTGGTACCATTTTTTATATCATTGGCCAGCTTACCTTCATAATTTATCTTCAACCATCCTCCTTATAGCTTTTATAGTTGCCTGTTGGTTTAAAAAGATTTCCCAATCCTCCAACTTCTCACGATCTTTCCTCCTCTCTTCCTTTTATGTTGGCTTTGTCTTCTCTTGTCAGCCACAGTTGTGTCATCCTGTCTTTAGAATACTTAAAATAGGGATGTATCTATCCTGTTGTAGCCGCCCCGGCCAGCCTCAGGGTCACGCGGCTCGCTGTCGTCTAGGGAAACAGCCCTCGGCCCCGCCAAACTGGGTAATTAGTTTGTGTGGATGCTGTGTGATGTACCCCACCCCGCCCAAATAACAGACAATACACCAGATACAATTAAATGATTTACAATTTATAGTTATTACTGGAACTATATAATTAATAGAGAATAAAATATAAAAGGAAAATAAAAGGCACCCACACTTATCAAAGTTCAATCACTTCGTGTACAAACAGTTGGAGCTCGGGACCCTCCTTCTTCACCCTGCGATCCCCTCAGACCACCTCAACCTGCCGCCTGGGACCAACAGCGGTGGTCGACCAGACGCTCCACACGAGTCCGTCTCCGTCTCCTCTCCTCGCCGCACACCCTGGACCCTGGACTCCTGCATGGGGTCCGACCCTGTTAGCGGACTCACAGCACCTGGTCCATCCTCTGTCTCTCTCTCTCCTGCCTTCTGCACAAAAACTTGCGCATCACACTAACTTACAGACACACAGAAAGAATAATATCTATCCCAATTGGTTTGTTCATCCTCTTATCGGTAACATAATCCAAACAAACTGCTAGCGGGAGGACTTTCTCAGCAGTTAACATAACAAAGAAGCCATTTTAATTAGACTACGCAGTAACATAAAAGAAGAAACCCCTTACGCTGTGTTTTCTGAATTGCTCCTAGAAACTCCAGCCATTGCTGCTTTGCTGTCATCCCTGCTAGTGTCCCCTTCCAATCAACTTTGGTCATTCCCTTTAATTCCATTTACTCTACTGTAATATGATACATCTGACTTCAGCTGCTCCCTCTCAAAGCAAAATCTATCATATTATGATGACTGTTACCTAAGGGTTCCATCACCTTACGCTCCTTAATCAATTCTGGTTCATTACACAACACCCAATCCAGAATTTATGATGCCCTAGTGGGCTCAACCATGCGCTGGTCCAAAAAGCCATCTACAAATTCTCTCTCTTGGGATCAAGCACCAATCTGATTTTCTTAATCTATCTGCATATTGAAATCCCCCGAGACTAATGTAATACTGTCTTTTTGAAATTTTTTTCCTATTTCTCACTGTAATTTATAGATCACATCTTGGTTACTTTTTGGAGGCCTGTAAAAAATTCCCATCAGGGTCTTCTTACCCTTGCAGTTTCTTAACTCTACCCACAAGGATTCTACATCTTCTGATCCTGTGTCATTTCTTTCTAAAGATTAGATTTCATTCTGCCTACCTGTCTGTCCTTTCAATAGATCGTCTCCCCTTAGGTATTAAGCCTATCTCGAACTGCGCTACTAGACCTTCTACCTATTTTGTACACTGCGTGCATTCAAATATAACACCTTCAGTCCTGCATTAGTCACCCTTTTGAATTTTATTCCATATTACACCACAACCCATCCCACTGACTGCATTTTGCCCTGTCATCTTCCTGTCCTTTCTGACAGACTCACTATACACTACCTCTGCTCGTAAACCAATATCCCTATCCCCAGTCCAATCACTCGGATTTCCATCTCCTGCCAAATTAGTTTAAACCCACCCCAACAGCTCCAGTAAACCTCCCTGCAAGGATATTGGTCCCCTTCAGGTTCAGGTGTAGCCTGTCCCTTGTGTACCGGTCATACCTTCCCCAGAAGAGATCCCAATGATCCAGAAATCTGAAACCCTGCCCCCCGCACCAGTTCCTCAGCCATGCATTCATCTGCCAGATCATCCTATTCTTGCTACCCTGGAAGCAAGAGATTGCTACCCTGGAAGTCTTGCTTTTCAGCTTTCTACTTAGAGCTCTAAATTCTCTCTTTAGGACCTCTTCTCTTTTCCTTCTGAGGTCATTGGTATTAATGTGTAACAAGATGTCTGGCTGCTCACCCCCTTCCTTTAGAATGCGTGGACCTAATCCGAGATGTCTCTGACTCTGGCACCTGGGAGACAACATACAATCTGGGTCTCTCTATCGCATCTACAGATTCTCCTATCTAATCCTCCAAATATGGAATCTCCTCTCACCACTGCATCCTCCCTTTGCCCCCTTCCCTTCCGAACCACAGCACCAGAGACCCAGTCGTTGTGATTGCTCCACGATATGATCCCCCCCCCCCCACCCTGATCAGTAACCAAAATGGTGTACTTGATATCAAGGGGGATCTGCCTCTGGGATACGCCGTACTAGATGCCTATTTCTCTTCCCTCTCCTGATACCCATCCATTCACTTGCTTCCTGTAACCTGGCAGTGACTATCTCTCTGTAGCTCCTATCTGTCACCTCCTCATTCTCCTGTATGAGTCCAAGGTCATCGAGCTGCAGCTCCAGTTCCTTAACGTGTTCTCCGAGGAGCTGCAGCTCGTTTCACCTGGTGCAGATGTGGTTATCCAGGAGGATGAGGATCACCCAGAATTCCTACATCTCACACAAAGAGCACAACATAGCTCCAGGAGTCATTCCTACTGCTCTAACTATACACTTACAATAGAAGTACAAGGAAATAAAAGCTTACCAGATACTTATGTTGCCCCTGCATGTTATCACCCAAGCCTGTTGAGCCAAAGCAAAGAGTCTCCCCACTCTAATACTGCCCCACTCCAACAATGGCCACTCCACTTGCTCCTGCCTTATTTTTGATTTGACCTTGGCAATGAATCCCGAACTCCGATTGGCCGCTGTTCAAGCTCTAAAGAAACGGACATGAAGTGCAGATTTTTAAATTTCTCTCCTGGACCTGGATGAAGACACTGGTTCTTTCGCTTCTGAACCCTGATTGGTCGCTGTTGAAGGTTACGGGTGGAAGTTGAAATATTTAAGAGGAACCTGAGGGGGAACCTCTTCACTCAGAGGGCGGAGAAAGTGTAGAATGAGGTGTCAGTTCAAGTGGTGGATGCAGGGTCGATTTCAATGTTAAAGAAAAGGTTGGACTAGTACATAGATGGGAGGGGTGGAGAGCTGTGATCCAGGTGGGGATCGATGGGAGCAGGCAGAATAATGTTCAGCATATACTTGATGGGCAGAAGGTACAACAAGAAGGAGCCAGAGGTATTGATTGATGATCTTTCACACATTGCCATTAACTGGTTTATGTATTGCACATGCAGGTGGGAATTCTGCACCGATTAATCAATGTCACTCCGAGTCCAAATGAATGGAGTTAATAGAAGCTGCCAGAGAGGGAAGCATGTAATAGTGTTTCAGTTTAGGTCAAATAAAACTCTCTCAGCCAAACCAAGTAAGCCGATGAAGCCCTAAGATTAGCAGACCGATCTTTAATCAGTCTCCATCTTGTGCACCAATTATCAGCAGCTGACTCCACACACCCATGAAAACATGGAAGGATATGGTTCAGCAGGAAGCTGCTCAGTCTATCAGGCCTGAGCCAACTATTTGAAGGAGTTGTCTCACTGTCCCCTGTCTTTTGCCGTATGCAGTCAATCATTTTTTTCCCATTCAAGTACTTACCTTATGATCTTTTGGAAAGTTCCTCTTAAATTGTCTTCTACCAACACTTCCAGCAATCTCCCCCTCTCCAGACTGGGGCATATCCCGCTGACAGAAGCTCCCCAGAGCCCTCTGTCCTGGGCTGAAGGTTGATAGGCTCTGTAGCTTCCCCGTACACCACAGGACTTCATACCTCTACCATCCTTCCACTCCCAGGGATGAGGACTTTAGGGCTTCTTTGGTATATCTGTAGCTCTGGGTTTTTACGGGATGGAGTTACTAGCCCCTTGTCCAACCCTCCTCCGTTCACAGCCAAGTTTGGGACCGTCCATGGCGAAGTTAAGTTCTGAATCACAGGGAGTTACCACATAAATTTGTTTCTCTCATCTCTCCTTTGTTTTATCCACTAGAGATCTATGCCCTCCACTTACTGAACCTCCCACCACTGGGAATAGTACTCGTATGATTGTTGAAAACCTTTGTGAATTTAACCATCTGACCTCCCTGACCTTTCTCATTAACAAGGCATTTTCACTCACAGTTTTCTTTTCTGGTTTTCACACTTTCTCTGTAAACTCCAGAGACTCCTGTGCGTGAAAATCCCTGGAGATCAGCAATTTCTGAGATACACAAACCATGCTGTCTGGCACCAACAATCATTCCAAGGTCAAAATCACTTAGATCACATTTCTTCCCCATCCTGATGAACAACAACTGAACCTCTTGTCCATGTCTGCATGCTTTTAGGCATTGAGTTGCTGCCAGATGATTGGCTGATTAGATATTTGCAATAACGAGCAGGTGTACAGGTGTACTTTGATAATAAACTTACTTTGTACTCTGCAATTACGAAGGAAAAAGTCAGCTGAACCTTGACAGGATAGTCATCTCTTGTAATAAAGGTGTCATAGAGGTATTCGACAATGGCAGGGGCAAAGTCAGGAGATACAGGCAAATTTAGTGATGTAAAATTGGACTTTGGTCATACTGTTATAGCTAAGTTTCAAATCTTTATTCAGTTTTGCATTGTTGTCATGGAGCTGGAAATGGAGGACAAAGTTTAAGATGAAGACCTAAGATGCTAGACTTTTCAATGCTTCTTTGGAGGCAAAATTGATTCAAAAGCAATGAAATCTGATTGGGGTCAAAACATACAAAATGCTGGAGGAACTCAGCAGGTCAGTCAGCATCTATGGAAATGAATAAACAGTTGATGTTTCAGGCCAAGACCCTTCATCAGTCTAGGAAAAAAGATGAGATTTTTTTCCAGTCCTGATGAAGGGTGTCGGCCCGAAACATCGACTGTTTTTCCATAGATGCTGCCTGACCTGCTGAGTTCCTCCAATATTTTGAGTGTTTTGCCTTGGATTTCCAGCATCTGTAGATTTTATTGTGTTTGAAATTTGATTGGAGGGGCTAAAGGGCTGGCACAACATCATAGGCCAAAGGACCTGTATTGTGCTGTACTGTTGTATGCTTTATATTCTAAAATGAATATCAAGGTTGTACACACAGGAAATACTGGAGAAACACAGCAGGTCAGGTAACATCTATGGAATCAGAATCAGAGGCAGGTTTAATATCACTAGCATATGTTGTGAAATTTGTTGTCTTTGTAGCAGCAGCACAATGCAATACATAATAACAGAAAAAATGTGAATTACTGTAAATATATATGTAGTAGTTAAATTAAACAGTTAGTGCAAAAATAGAAATTAAAAAAGTAGTGAGGTTGTGTTCATCGGTTTAATGTCCATTTAGAAATCAGATAGCAGAGGGGAAAAAGCTGTTCCTGAATCATCGAGTGTGTATCTTCACGCTTCTGCATCTCCTTCTTCATGTAGCAATGAGAAAGGGGCGTGTCCTGAGTGATGATTGACACTGCCTTTTTGAGGCAATGTTCCTTGAGGATGTCCTGGATACTGCAGGGGCTGGTGCCAATGATGAAGCTGATTAAGTTTACAACCCTCTGCAGCTTATTTTGATCCTGTGCAGTAGCCCTGCCATACTAGATGGAGAGGAATAAACCGTCGACATTTCACGCCAAGACCCTTCGTCAGGCCTGGAAATGAAATATATTGTAAATTCTGTTGTATTCTCTGTTTTTCCTGTAAATGCTGGCAAGTAAATGCATCTCAGGGTAGATCATGGCAGCATACAGTTAACAGACTTTGATAATAAATTTACTTTGAACTTGGAAAGTGCTGGATGGATATGAATGCCGTGGATTCTAAAGACACTAGCAGACTGCTGGAGGAAGTCAGTGAGTTAAGCAGCATCTATTTCCAGTCAGTTCTTCCTCCATCCTTTCCCTCTGCCTCTTTACACTGGCTGTCACCCCTCTACCCTTCTGCAATTCTGTCCGGATGAATGGTCTTGGCCTGAAGCGTTGATATGACTAGGGCTGTGCCAGCTGGTTCAAAACCCCTGTGCTGTGGAGATTCCTTCCAAACTGAGATCCATACTTCAAAGTTGCTGGTGAACACAGCAGGCGCCCATACTTACTCACTTGCTTCCCAGCCGTTACCCCACTGGCGTTTAGGGCAGCAATTGAGGTCCTTTATCTCTGTCTGTCCTTGGCCATTCTGCTCTATCGTACCAGGTATGGTTCAGGGTCCTCAGTCGCACACAGATGTAGAAGGATTCTTCATTGCTGTTCCTGTAACAGTTTTGTTTGACCAGTCGGGGTTGTTAGCCCTGAGCTGCACCCCCGAACCTGGAGGACTGGAGGACCTCTTTTAGTCTGCTCTCTACCCTTTGACCTGTTTGACATGGGTGACCTTACCGAGAACCAAAGCACAAGGCCCTGACTCCAGCCAACATAGCTCTCCGGGTCGTTAAAGCACACAAGCCTCCAAACCATGACAAGGTTGTGGTGCTCTTTACCATGCGTTTCTGGGATACAAGGGGACAAGTTCAGGAAAATGACATATGCCATATAAGACCAACAGTGATCTTGTTGAATGGGAAAGCAAGTTCTAAGGGTCTGAATGGCTTTCCTGCCAATATATTTGTAATCTTAGCAAACCTCTGAGTAGGGCAGCGTGGGCCAGATTGGTCACACGTGCCTTTCAGTCAAACTACACTAGGTTTTATTGCTTGCCTCTGTGCACACTTTGCGAGGGCAGCCATGGATTCCTGTTAATATGGTACCACTGATAAAGTAGAAGAGTAATCAGTAGTTATTTGTTAACTATCATTGTGTCGTTACTGACTTGTAGGATGAGTCAAAGGTCTGTGTAAGCTTCCGTTCAATGCATGACTGGAAGCAGAACGTTGTCACAGAGCCAAGTGGTGTGAGTGATGTGTCATACTGTTTTTCTCTACCATTAGAATGATGGCTTGAAGTCAAGGTCTCTTCAACACCCTTCTCCGAGGATTGTTACCTTGTTATGGTGGAAAGGCTTGAGATCCCTAGATCGATGACATCTGGAGTTTCGCTCCCTGTAGCTCTATAGTAAGATTCTTGGAGTGTGGAGGATCAGCAAGATCTTGGAGTCCGTGTCCATAGGACACTCAAAGCTGCTGCGCAGGTTGACAGAGTTCTTAAGAAGGCATACGGTGTGATGGCCTTCATCAACTGTGGGATTGAATTCAAGAGCAGTGTGGCAATGTTTTTGTTGTTCAGTCATTAGATCGAGTCCAACACTTTGTAACCTCATGCACTCCTGCAAACCAAACCTTCTTGTTGGAAACTGCCTCGCTAAGATCCCCCAAGGTCAGACACATTGTCTGAGTAATATTATCTATCCATCTGTTCGTCCTCTCCTTCCTTTACCTTCTGTTTTACCTAACATGAGAGTCTTCTCCAAGGAATCCTGTCTTCTCATGATGTGGCCAAAATATTTGAGCTTTTGTCTCATAATGAAGCCTCATAGTGAGCAGTCTGGCTGTATTTCTTCACGTATTGACTTGTTGGATCTTCTTGCTGTCCAACGGACTCTTAACACTTTCCTCCAGCTTCCAAGTTCAAAGGTGTCAATCCTTTTGTATTCAGCCTCACTGATAGTCCAGCTATCACAGGCATACATCACAACTGGAAATACCATAGACTTGACTATACGGATCTTCATAGACAATGTTCTGTCTCAGCTCTTCAGTATTTTATCTAAATTTGCCATTGCTGCCTCCCCAGAAGTAAGCGTTGTTTAATTTCGTGACTGCAGTTACCATCTATAGAAATCCTTGAACCGAGGAAGACTAAATCCGTCACTGCTTCCACTTCCTTACCATTTATCGCCACGGAGTTAATAGACATAATCTTGGTTTTCTTAATATTGTGCAACTAGCCAGCTTTTGCACTTCCCTCTTTCACTTTGATTAGAAGCTTCCTCAGATCCTCCTAACCTTCAGCCATTCGAGTAGTGTTACCTGTCTCATGAGTATCTTGTGAGCACGATGTGATGGTCTCATGCTATTGGAATGATGCAATGGTCTTGTGATAATGGGGTGATGTGACGTCACGTGATGGCGAGTTCCAACTAGTATAAAAAGGAAAACCACATCCTGCAAATGGAGTGTTGCAGGAGTGCTGGGAAAATGGGAGGTTTCGGAGGGATAACTTTAGTTTAAGGTTCATCACCCGTGGGAGTGTGAGGGGTCGGGTGGGGAGGAGAATAACCCTCATCAGCAGTGTGGACAGATAAAACAGGAGTGGGTGGAATTGTTAATTTGGAAAAGGAATTAGAGCCAACGCCTGCCTTTATAGTTGATAATTTTATTGTAAATAAGTCTTAACTCTTGACCAAGGGTTGAGAGTAAATGAACGATTTATTGTAAACATCTTCCATTTGTATATGAACAGAGAGTCAACACATAATTTTATTGTAAATAACTTTATTTATTGAATAAGGACTCAGGGTCAACGAATGTTTTTTTTATATGTATATAACTTTATTTTGTAATACTTCTGAATAAAGTATTTTTGGAAAAAAAACTTTAGTGGGGTAGGGAATGATATTGCTAAAGAATGTGGAGTGTTTGATCTAAGGATAAGTCCTTCAGAAGTTTATCCGATGGTAGTTCCATGGAAGCTTGTACGGCCTAACATAGACTGACATTTGTTAGAGGTAAAAAGGAAAGGAAAATATAAAACTGATTTGGTAAGTGCATTTAACTGTCATGTGATGGAAAAACATAGGGATTATACTCAGATTTATACAGATGGTGCGAAGAAACCTGAAACTGGAGTGACAGGGTTTGGGGTGGCTATACCAGCAAAAGAAATTGGAATCAGCAGAAGAACATCTAATAAATTAGAGGTGTATACAGTGGAGATGCTGGCAGTGTTGGTTGTGTTGCGATGGGTGGAGAAAGCTAGACAAGTCAAAGTGCTGATATGCTCAGATTCATTCTCAGTTCCAGCAAGTTTAAGGTCTTTTCACTCAAACTGTTGGCAAGATGTACTTTATGAAGTCCTTCAGTCAGTCACAAGAATTGCAAATCAGGGAGGTCTGGTAAAATTTTTATGGGTTCCAGCACATGTAGGGGTGAAGGGGAATGAGAGGGTGGATGAGTTGGCAAAGAGGGCGTTAAGGAAAGGAAATATAGAAATGCACATTAGTATCAGTAAAGCAGAGGTTAAGTGTGTAATCTGGGAAAAAATCAATCAAATGTGGCAAGAAATATGGGACAGGGAGGGGAAAGGGAGGCATTTATATCAAATACAAAAAAGTGTTGCAGATTTTGGGATAGGTAGTGGATACAGAAGAGAGGAAACTGTGTGGACTAGGTTAAGGCCGGGGCACTGTACGTTAAATAAAACATTGAAAATGATAGGGAAGCACCAGACAGGATTGTGTGAGGAATTCCAGGAAGAGGAGTCAGTAGAACATGTAGTTCTGAGTTGCAGGAAGTATGGGATACAGAGAGAGATGATGATAATCAATCTAAGGGAATTGGAGGTGCAAGAATTCACATTAAAAGGGTTGTTGGGCATGGGTGAGAAAGCACAGGTCAGGGTATTTTTAGCTTTCTTAAGGGGTACAGGGTTTTTTATAGGATATGATGAATAAGCAGGAATAGATGGGAGGATAAAATGTGGTTAAGGTATATATGTGTGTATGATTGGGTGAAGGAATTTGGAATGTAAGTCTATTGCACACTTTGGAGCAGAATATGGCAGTAATGCACCATTAAGCAGGGTGCCGACTGCCGTAAAACAAGAAGGAGAAGCAGATGAAGAAGTTGCATAGTTCGTTTTGTTGGGAGTTCATTTTGTAGTTATGTCACAGTCGGTGGTTATGTAATTGTGGAAGAAGAGAGAGTGAGAATGAAGATCCGCCAGCTTTGACGGACACAAGGAATTGGGTAGAATTCAACGGCTTTCTGTGATTAACATTCAGTACGGCCCATACGGGCATTGTGGCACACACTGTTGGTTAACCCCTGCATGGTCTCGAGAAGTTGTGTAGTGACCACTTCCGAAGAAAGGTCAGTTACTTTGAGAAATCTTAGTCTGCGTCATATCTTCGGACAAAGCATTTCTCGGCTGTGAGCTGCGTCAGCAGTTTTGTCTATGCTTTGGGAAGTGTTTCAACGCTGGTTCGGGAACTCTCTCCTCTTGATTCTTTCCAGAATCATATGGAATTATTGAACTACCACCTTAAGACTGCACTTAAATAAGATCTGCTAAGAATTGTCTTTAAGTTCGACTGTTAGATAACTATGTTAGATGCATAACACCATTAACTTTCGTTTAAGTTAGTCGTTCATTTACTTTTCTATGTTTTGAGTAGAGGTTAATAAATTTTGTTGTTTATTTATAAAAACCTGACTCAGTTTCATACCCATTGCTGCTGGTGCATAACTGTAGTATCATCTGCATAGCTGAGGTTGTTAATATTTCGTTCCACAACTTTGATTCCAACATATGAGTCCTCTAGACCGGCACTCCACATGATGTGTTCAGCATATAGATTAAATAAGGGTGACAGTATGCAGCCTTGTCGTACTCCTTTCCCAATCTTGAACCAGTTTGTTGTTCCGTGTTCAGTTCTAATTGTTGCTTCTTGATCTTCGTATGAAGATCAGTGTTATAAAAGACCTTGGTTAGATCCCACTTGGAGTACTGTGTTCAGCTCTGGTCACCTCACTACAGGAAGGACGTGGATACTATACAGCGCAGAG
Organism: Mobula birostris; assembly: GCF_030028105.1. Taxonomy (NCBI): domain Eukaryota; kingdom Metazoa; phylum Chordata; class Chondrichthyes; order Myliobatiformes; family Myliobatidae; genus Mobula; species Mobula birostris. Next base: position 5,436,653 of record NC_092383.1, read on the forward strand.
GAGATTTACACAGATGTTTCCTGGATTGGAGAGCATGCCTTATGAGAATGGTTTGAGTGAACTTGGCCTTTTCTCCTTGGAGCGACGGAGGATGAGAGGTGATGACAGGTGTATAAGATGATGAGAGGCATTGATCGTGTGGATCGTCAGAGGCTTTTTCCCAGTCATCTTGTATTCCATGCCACTAAACCCTGACCTCGATCTGTCAAGGACGGTGTGGCGGCCGCCCGTACATCAGCCTCCCTGTGTTAAACAAAGTCACGCACAGGTGTTCTCCCTCGGGAGAAGATCATACTCGACTCGAGCAGTTGAACTACCACTACTGATTCATCAGAGGCAGGTCAGGCAGTGTCTGGGCGGAGAGAAACAGTATATGTTTGAGATTAATAATTCTCCATCAGAGCCAATTCCAACTGTTGACTTTGTCTGCTCTTTCTGCTGCCTCAAGAAAATAACACACAACTGAGGACCCCTCTCTGGAGGACATGTCCACCCCCACCTCGGTCATTCCCTTTTCTCCCCTCTCCTGTTGGGCAGAAGGTGCAAAAATTTGAAAACATGTTCCTCTGGACTCAAGGACAGTTTCTATCCTGCTTTTGTACTGAGTTCTCATTCAATATTGAATTGAAATGACTTTATTTCTTACAGCCTTCACATACATGAGGAGTAAAAATCATTACATTGTGTCTCCGTCTAAATGTACAATCATTGTAATTTATAATAAATAGAACAGTCAATATAATATAGAGTACACTCAGATCAGCGTGAGTTCATCATTCTGATGGCCTGGTGGAAGAAGCTATCCCGGAGCCTGTTGATCCTGGCTTTTATGCTGCGGTACCGTTTCCCGGATGGTGGCAGCTGGAATAGATTGTGGTTGGGGTGACTCAGGTCCCCAATGATCCTTCGGGCCCTTTTCTCACACCTGTCCTTGTAAATGTCCTAAATAGTGGGAAGTTCACAATTACAGATGCACTGGGCTGTCCGCACCACTCTCTGCAGAATCCTGCGTTTAAGGGAGGTACATTTCCCGTACCAGACAGTGATGCAGCCAGTCACGATGCCCTCAATTGTGCCCCTGTAGAAAGTTCTTTGGATCTGGGGGCCCATACCAAACTTCTTCAACCATCTGAGGTGAAAGAGCTGGTGCGTACAGATGATGTGAGGTTCTTGGTGATGCGGATGGTGCGGAACTTAAAGCTGTTCACCCTCTCAACCCCAGATCCATTGATGTCTATAGGGGCTAGCCCGTCTCCATTCCTCCTGTAATCGACAACCAACTCCTTTGTTTTTGTGACATTGAGGGAGAGGTTGTTTTCTTGACACCACTGTATCAGAGAGATGACTTCTTCCTTGTAGGCCACCTCGTTACTGTTTGAGATTAAGCCAATCAATGTAGTGTTGTCGGCAAATTTAATTAGCAGATTGGAGTTGTGGGTGGTGACACAGTCATGGGTATACAGGGAGTAAAGGAGGGGGCTTAGTACACAACCATGAGGGGCTCCTGTGTTGAGAGTCAGAGGGATGGAAGTGAGGGAGCCCATTCTTACTACCTGTCGGCGACCTGCAGCGGACGGGAAGGCTCAACAACAGGTAGTCAAAACTGCTTAATGCATCATTGGCACCAGCCTATCAGCCATCAAGGACATATCAAAGCTCAAAGTAAATCTTATTATCAAAGTACATACGTGTCACCATATACAACCCCAATATTCATTTTCTTGTGGGGATACTCAATAACTATATAGAATAATAAACGTTACAGAATCAATGATAGACCGCTCAGCTAGGATGTTCAACCAGAGTTGTATATGGTGACATAAGTACTTTGATAAACTCCAGTGAGTACAGACCCATCCCCTTCAAGCTCTTCCCAAACTCTTCCATTCCCAAAGTCATCCTCATGAAACTTCTTTGAAATGGCTGTAGTGATGATATATCTTTCTTAAACGAGGAGACTAAAACTGTTCACGGTAGTCCAGATGTGGCCTCGCCAGTGTATTACACAGCTGTATTAAGTTGTCCCTATTTCAAACTTCTACCACCCTTGAAGTAAAGAGGCAGAATTCCATGATTATTCCTGATTAGTTATTACCCATGAGTTCACTGTGTTTTATGGACTCTAGGAGGTTGTTCAAAAAACACCCCAGGGAATTTTCATGTCTTTCCCCCATGATCCAACCTCATTTAACCTCTGGCTAGACACTCTCTTAATCCGTTGGCCTCTGTACCTCATTAACATCCACCTCTTTGATTAACCTTTTGGTGACATCTCCTTCCATGGCTCCTTATCAGTTTTTCATTGATGGTCACTCTTGGGGAAGTTTTATTATGTTAAAATCAGAATCAGAACCAGGTTTGTTATCACTGTCTTATATGATTTAGATTTAGATTATGAGGACACTCAGTCCTCGTTTATTGTCATTTAGTAATGCATGCATTAAAAATGATACAATGTTCCTCCAGAAAGATATCACAGAAACACAGGACAGACCAAGACTAAAACTGACAAAACCACATAATTATAACATATAGTTACAACAGTGCAAAGCAATACCGTAATTTGATAAGAGCAGACCATGGGCACGGTAAAAAAGTCTCAAAGTCCCGATAGCCCCAACATCTCATGCAGACGGTAGAAGGGAGAAACTCTCCCCGCCATGAGCCTCCAGCGCCGCAAGCTTGCCGATGCAGCACCCTGGAGGCACCCGACCACAGCCGACTCTGAGTCCATCAGAAAACTTAGAGCCTCCAACCAGCTCTCTGACACCGAGCACCGAGCACCATCTCTGCCGAGCACTTCGACCCTGCCCCGGCCGCTGAGCAGCAAGCAAAGCCGAGGACTCGGGGCCTTCCCCTCCGGAGATTTCGGATCACACAGTGGCAGCGGCAGCGAAACAGGCATTTCAGAAGTTTCACCAGATGTTCCTCCATGCTCTCACGTCTGTCTCCATCAAATCAGGATTGTGCACGGCACCCTACTTGACAAATAACAGATATTCATCAGCGGAGTGGCTGCGCGTGCTGCGTCGCGCTGCCATCTTCTACTCTCTGACGTGAAGTTTGTTGCTTTGTGGCAGCAGTACAATGCAAACACATTGTTATAAATGATAAAAAATGAATAAATAGTGCAAGAGGAGGCATTAATCGGGTAGTGTTCATGGGTTCATAGTAATTCAGAAATCTGATGGTGGAAGGGAAGAAGCTGAGTGTGGCTGAGTCTACAATCTCTTGTGTTCCTGTGCTTTGGAGCCTCTACACCAGGCTGTGATGCAACCAGTCAGACTGTTCTTCATGGTACATCTGTGGAGTTGGCCGAGTTTACACTCTTGTGATCAGGCTCCTGATGGCAGTAATGAGAAGAGGCCATGTCCCAGATGGCTAAGGGTCTTACGTCATGCATGCTGCCTTCTTGAGGCACCGGCTCTTGAAGACATCCCCAATAGTGAGGTGGCTTGAGCCCATGACGGTCTAGCTGAGTCTACAACCCTCTTGTGCATTGAAGCTTCCATACCAGGCTGTGATGAAATCAGTTAGAATGCTCTCCATCATATATCTGCACCTCGTCACTGAGTGTCTTTGGTGACATACCAAATTTCCTCAAACTCCTAATGAAGTATAGCCTCTGGCATGCCCTCTTCATTCTTGCGTTAATGTGGTGTGCCTGAGACGTTGATGCCCAAGAACTTGAAGCTGCTCGTCCTTTCCACCACTGACTCCTCAATGAGGACTGACATGTGCTCTCCTCTGATACTTAAGAAACAAATCGTCAATGTTAAAAATCAAAGTGATACTTCTTGAGCTGATCTCCCAGATTTCTCCTGACTTGAGTTAAAAGATGAATAATGTGCTCAATGTCAGTAAGACCAAGGAATTGGCTGTAGACTTCAGGAAGGGCAAGTTGAGGGAACACACACCAGTCCTCGTCAAGGATCAGCAGTGGAAAGGGTGAGCGACTTCAAGTTCCTGGGTGTCAACATCTCTGAGGATCTATCCTGGGCCCAACATATAGAGGCAGCTACAAAGAAGGCATGCCAGTGGCTACATTTCATTAGAAGTTTGAGGAGATTTGGAATGCCACCAAAATCGGTAGTAAATTTGTACGGATGTACGGTGGAGAGCATTCTAACTGGTTGCATCACCATCAATGCAGAGGATCAGAAAAAATTCTGCAGAGGGTTGTAAACTCAGCCAGCTCCACCACGGGCAATAGCCTCTCCACCATCAGGGACATCTTCAATGCATGCTGCCTGAAGAAGGTGGCATCCATCATGAAGGAACCCTCACCATCTAGGACATGTCTCCTTCTCATGACTACATTCAGGGAGGACACACACTGATAGCCTGAGGACCCACACTCAACAGTTTTAGGAACAGCTTCTTCCCCTCTGCCATCAGATTACTTAACAGGCCACGAACCCACGAACACTACTTCACTTTTTGCTCAATTTATTTAATTTTTATATTTTGTGCTGGGTGCATTAGACTGTACTGCTGCCGCAGAACAACAAATTGCAGACATTTGTCCGTGATAATAAACCTGATTTAGATTTGGATTCTAGATGCTAATTGAGCAAGGTACTACATTTTGAACCAACCAACACTTTGAGGACCAGAGACAATTGGAAAGGGAATAACAAAAGCCAACAGTAATCCATCCAGCTAATCTCTTTTCCTCGCACAGTAATCACAAGGTCATCTAAAGCAATTCAGACCACTGGGCTAATGCTAACTTGGATAATTACTAAGTGTGTATTTGCATAATCCTACAATTTAAAAAGCTCTCGTTTTTCACAGTCAGGGTGAAATTAAATGACATCTTTCCTCTTCAATTTTGTTGTGAGAGCAGGTTATGATTATCCTTATGTATTATGCAAATAATTATGCACACAATCACTCCAAAATATTTAGTGACACTGAATCTAATAGTGTTTACCTAAAGCTTGAAGTGATTCATTTGCTGGAGTTTCTCCCTCTGTGAATCAGCAAGGGTTCTCACCTCTGTATTACAGGCATCCATACAGTGTCAAAATTCAAAGTTCAACAGAAATTAACATATGGGGTGTGTTTGATGGCTCTGGACTTGTGCTCACTGGAGTTTAGAAGAACGAGGGGGAATCTCTTTTCAACCTATCAAATATTGAAAGGCCTAGAGAGAGATGATATGTGCAGAGGATGTTTCCCATAGTGTGGAAGTCTTGGATCAGAGGGTGCAGACTCAGAGTAGAAGGACGTCCCTTTAGAACAGAGATGAGGAGGAATTTCTTTAGCCAGAGGATGGTGAATTTGTGGAGGGCAAGTCATTGGGTATATTTAATGTGGAGGTTGATAGGTTCTTGATTAGTAAGAGCATCAAAGGATATGCGGATAAGGCAGAAAATGGGGTTGAGAGTGATGATAAATCAGTCATGATGAAATGGTAGAGCAGACTTCATAGCTCAAATAGTCTAATTCTGCTCCTATGTCTTATAGTCTTATGGTCTAACTTAATATGTCACCGTATACTACTTTGAGATTCATTTTCTTGGAGGCATTTACAGAAAAATAAAGATATACACAACTTTATAGACATAGAAACATAGAAAACCTACAACACAATACAGGTCCTTCAGCCCACAAAGCTGTGCCGAACATGTCCTTATCTGAGAAATTACCTAGGGTTACCCATAACCCTCTATTTTTCTGAGCTCCATATACCTGTCCAGGAGTCTCTTAAAAGACCCTATCATATCCTCCTCCACCACCATCGCCGGCAGCCCATTCCACACACTCACCACTCTCTGTGTAAAAAACTTACCCTTGACATCTCCTCTGTACCTACTCCCAAACACCTTAAAACTGTGCCCTCTCGTACTACCCATTTCAGCCTTGGGGAAAAGCCTCTGGCTATCCACACGATCAATGCCTCTCATCATCTTATACACCTCTATCAGGTCACCTTTCATCCTCCGTCGCTCTAAGGAAAAAAGGCCAAGTTCACTCAACCTATTCTCATAAGGCATGCTCCCCAATCCAGGCAACATCCTTGTAAATCTCTGCACCCTTTCTATGGTTTCCACATCCTTCCTATAGTGAGGCAACCAGAACTGAGCACTGTACTCCAAGTGGGGTCTGGCCAGGGTCCTATATAGCTGCAACATTACCTCTCGACTCCTAAACTCAATCCCACAATTGATGAAGGCCAATACACCGTATGCCTTCTTAACCACAGAGTCAACCTGTGCAACTGCTTTGAGTGCCCTATGGACTCGGATCCCAAGATCCCTCTGATCCTCCACACTGCCAAGAGTCTTACCATTAATACTATATCTTGCCATCATATTTGACCTACCAAAATGAACCACCTCACACTTATCTGGGTTGAACTCCATAAGACCATAAGACCATAAGACAAAGGAGCAGAAGTAGGCCATTCGGCCCATCGAGTCTGCCCCGCCATTTTATCATGAGCTGATCCATTTTCTCCTATTTAGTCCCACTCCCCTGCCTTCTCACCATAACCTTTGATGCCCTGGCTACTCAGATACCTATCAATCTCTGCCTTAAATACACCCAATGACTTGGCCTCCACTGCTGCCCGTGGCAACAAATTCCATAGATTCACCACCCTCTGACTAAAAAAATTTAGAACCATAGAACCATAGAAACTACAGCACAGAAACAGGCCCTTTGGCCCTTCTTGGCTGTGCCGAACCATTTTCTGCCTAGTCCCACTGACCTGCACACGGACCATATCCCTCCATACACCTCCCATCCATGTATCTGTCCAATTTATTCTTAAGTGTCCGCATTTACCACCTCGTCTGGCAGCTCATTCCATACTCCCACCACTCTCTGTGTGAAAAAGTGCCCCCTAATGTTCCCTTTAAACTTTTCCCCCCTCGCCCTTAACCCATGTCCTCTGGTTTTTTTCTCCCCTTGCCTCAGTGGAAAAAGCCTGCTTGTATTCACTCTATCTATACCCATCATAATTTTATATACCTCTATCAAATCTCCCCTCATTCTTCTACGCTCCAGGGAATAAAGTCCTAACCTATTCAACCTTTCTCTGTAACTGAGTTTCTCAAGTCCCGGCAACATCCTTGTAAACCTTCTCTGCACTCTTTCAACCTTATTTATATCCTTCCTGTAATTTGGTGACCAAAACTGAACACAATACTCCAGATTCAGCCTCACCAATGCCTTATACAACCTCATCATAACATTCCAGCTCTTATAATACTTTGATTAATAAAGGCCAATGCACCAAAAGCTCTCTTTACGACCCTATCTACCTGTGACGACACTTTTAGGGAATTTTGTATCTGTATTCCCAGATCCCTCTGTTCCACTGCACTCCTCAGTGCCTTACCATTAACCCTGTATGCTCTACGTTGGTTTGTCCTTCCAACGTGCAATACCTCACACTTGTATGTATTAAACTCCATCTGCCATTTTTCAGCCCATTTTTCCAGACGGTCCAAGTCCCTCTGCAGGCTCTGAAAACCTTCCTCACTGACTACTACACCTCCAATCTTTGTATCATCAGCAAACTTGCTGATCCAATTTACCACATTATCATCCAGATCATTGATATAGATGACAAATAACAATGGACCCAGCACTGATCCCTGTGGCACACCACTAGTCACAGGCCTCCACTCAGAGAAGCAATTCTCTACCACCACTCTCTGGCTTCTTCCATCGAGCCAATGTCTAATCCAATTTACCACCTCTCCATGTATACCTAGCGAGTGAATTTTCCTAACTAACCTCCCATGCGGGACCTTGTCAAAGGCCTTACTGAAGTCCATGTAGACAATATCCACTGCCTTCCCTTCATCCACTTTCCTGGTAACCTCCTCGAAAAACTCCAACAGATTGGTCAAACATGACCTACCACGCACAAAGCCATGTTGACTCTCCCTAATAAGCCCCTGTCTATCCAAATGCTTGTAGATTCTGTCTCTTAGTACTCCCTCCAATAACTTACCTAATACTGACGTTAAACTCACCGGCCTATAATTTCCTGGATTACTTTTCGATCCTTTTTTAAACAACGGAACAACATGAGCCACTCTCCAATCCTCCGGCACTTCACCCGTAGACAGCGACATTTTAAATATTTCTGCCAGGGCCCCCGCAATTTCAACACTAGTCTCCTTCAAGGTCCGAGGGAACACTCTGTCAGGTCCCGGGGATTTATCCACTTTAGTTTTCCTCAAGACAGCAAGCACCTCCTCCTTTTCAATCTGTACAGTTTCCATGGTCTCACTACTTGATTCCCTCAATTCCATAGATTTCATGCCAGTTTCCTTAGTAAATACAGATGCAAAAAACCTATTTAAGATCTCCCCCATTTCCTTTGGTTCTGCACAAAGCCGACCACTCTGATCTTCAAGAGGACCAATTTTATCCCTTACAATTCTTTTGCTCTTAATATACTTGTAAAAGCTCTTTGGATTATCCTTCACTTTGACTGCCAAGGCAACCTCATGTCTTCTTTTAGCCCTCCTGATTTCTTTCTTAAGTATTTTCTTGCACTTGTTATACTCCTCAAGCACCTGATTTACCCCTTGTTTCCTATACATGTCATACAACTCCCTCTTCTTCTTTATCAGAGTTGCAATATCCCTTGAGAACCAAGGTTCCTTATTCCTATTCAATTTGCCTTTAATCCTGACAGGAACATACAAACTCTGCACTCTCAAAGTTTCCCCTTTGAAGGCTTCCCACCTACCAATCACATCTTTGCCAGAGAACAACCTGTCCCAATCTACGCTTTTTAGATCCTTTCTCATTTCTTCAAATTTGGCCTTCTTCCAGTTCAGAACCTCAACCCTAGGACCAGATCTATCCTTGTCCATGATCAAATTGAAACTAATGGTGTTATGTTGACTGGAACCAAAGTGCTCCCCTACACAGACTTCTGTCACTTGCCCTAATTTGTTACCTTACAGGAGATCCAATATTGCATCCCCTCTAGTTGGTCCCTCTATATATTGATTTCGAAAACTTTCCTGAACACATTTTACAAACTCTAAACCATCTAGACCCCTAACAGTATGGGAGTCCCAATCAATGTATGGAAAATTAAAATCCCCTACCACCACAACTTTATGTTTCCTGCAGTTGCCTGCTATCTCTCTGCAGATTTGCTCTTCCAAGTCTCGTTGACTATTGGGTGGTCTGTAATACAATCCCACTAATGTGGCCATACCTTTCCTGTTTCTCAGCTCCACCCATCTGCCAAAACTATACATAACAAAGTGACAAATATCCAAAGGGCAAAAGGAGACAAATAGTTCTGATAATAAATAAAAATATAAATGAATAATACTGAGAATGAGTCGTAGAGTCGTTGAAAGTGAGTCTATAGTTTGTGAAATCAGTTTAGAGCTGAGGTGAGAGAAGTTATCACACTGGTTCCTGAACCTTGTGGTATTTGACCTGAGGCTTCTGTACCTCCTTCCCGATGGCAACAGTGGAAAGAGAGCGTGGCCTGAATGGTGGGGGTCCTTGATGATGGATGTTGCTTTCTGGTGGCAGTGCTTCTTATAGATGTGCTCTATGACGGGGAGAGCTTTGCTTGTGATGGACTAGGGCTGTATCCACTTCTTTTTGTAGAATGGACACTTTTTGTAGAATGAACAAACTCATTCATAAAGCCAGTGATGTTGTGGGGATGGAACTGGACTCTCTGACAGTGGTGTCTGAAGAGAGGATGCTGTCCAAGTTGCATGCCATCTTGGACAACGTCTCCCATCCACTACATAATGGACTGGTTGGGCACAGGAGTACGTTCAGCCAGAGACTCATTCCACCGAGATGCAACACAGAGCGTCATAGGAAGTCATTCCTGCCTGTGGCCATCAAACTTTACAACCCCTCCCTTGGAGGGTCAGACACCCTGAGCCAATAGGCTGGTGCTGGACTTATTTCCATATTTACATATTATTATTTAATCATTTATGGTTTTATATTGCTATATTTATACTCTATTCTTGGTTGGTGCAACTGTAACAAAACCCAATTTCCCTCAGGATCAATAAAGTATGTCTACCTATCTATCTTTTCTGTCTGGGTACACTTAAAATTGCGAGTTGATTGATATTGCTTGATATCTGTCAACAGTTTCATTTTCTTATTACTGCTTCTATGGTTTTTTTGCTCCTTCCACTAGAAGCTTAATTGAAGTCAATCATAGGGTAAAGCCCTTCAAGAGATGTCTTGTAAATCTTCTTTGGACAGGAATAGTTTCAGCTGGACTCTGCTCATCAGCACCATATACTCAATGGTCACTTTATTAAGTATGCCTGCTCATTGATGCAAATATTTAAGCAGCAATTCAATGCAGAAAACCATGCAGACAGGATCAAGACGTTCATTTGTTCTTCAGACCCAACTTCAGCATGGGGAAGAAATGGGATCCAAATAACTTTGACTGTGGAACGATTGCTGGTGCTGGATAGAGTGGTTTGAGTAACTCAGAAACTGCTGATCTTCTGGGATTTGCATGCATGACTGTCTCTAGTGGTTACAGAGAATGGTGCAAGAAGAAAAATTCAATGGTGAGCGGTAGTTCTGTGGGTGAAAATGCTTTGTTAATGAGAGAGGGCACGTGGCCAAGTGGTTAAGGCATCGAACCAGCGACCTGAAGGTCGTGAGTTCGAGCCCCAGCCGAGGCAGCGTGTTGTGTCCTTGAGCAAGGCACTTAACCACACGGTGGTCTGCGACGACACCGGTGCCAAGCTGTATTGGCCCTTGCCCTTCCCTTGGACAATATCGGTGTTGAGGAGAGGGGAGACTTGCAGCACGGGCAACTGCCTGTCTTCCATACAACCTTGCCCAGGCCTGCGCCCTGGAGAGTGAAGACTTTCCAGGTGCAGATCCATGGTCTCGCAAGACTAACGGATGCCTTAATGAGAGAGGTCAGAGGAGAATGGCCAAACTGGTCAAGGGTGGCAGAAACTCAAATAACCATGTGTTATGACAGTGGTGTGCGGAAGAGCAATTCCGAATGCGCAGCACGACGAACCTTGAAGTGGATGGACTACAGCAGCAGAAGACCAGACTGGGTTCCACTCCTGTACCTGAATACTGTATATATCACAGCGGCTATTGAACTCACGGTGTCAGCCAATGAGGGGAAAATGTTTACTCAGGACCAACAACCAACAACAGTTGTCGTACTCAACAGACAGTCCGTAGAGTCTAGTTAAAAAGCTCACCTTGTAAACAGAAAACAGTACTTGGCATCCAGTGGGAATATTCCCATCATCCTCTGATCCAATTAACCAACCATACCAAGTCTCCTGATAAATGTTGGCTTTTGTTCGCCGGTGAAAGGTGTAAGAGTGACATTTTAGTTTGACAACAATCCTGTGAAACATCTTGGGATAAATACAAACTGTTATTCTTCTTATCTCATGTCAAAGTGAAATTTATTATCAAGGCATGTAAGTGGCATCAGCGCCGGACTTCGGAGCAAAGACTCTCAAGTTTGAATCCAGCCGGCTCCCTTGCACGCTTTCCATCCGTACTGGGTTGAGCGTCGAGCTAGCAACTCAGCCTCATAAAAATAAGAAAGCCCGCTAAAAAAACACTGTCATGATGGCATCCCGATGACTCCACTGGGAGTTAAGGGCTTTCTTCTTCTTCTTTGTCTTCTTCTATTGTAAGTGTTACCATAGCATTTATGAAAAATTATACATAAACAAAGACTGACAAATGACCAATGTCCAAAAGAAGACAAATAGTGCAAAAAAAATTACAAAGAATTTGAAAGTATCGACAATCATCTTGAATGTTACAATGAAAATGAAGATTTGGAGGATTCTATCATCAACAGCACTCTATGAAGGCAGTTCATTATCTGCACCAGGTACCTGTACTGACTTTCCTCATTTACAGTCAAAAGAATGTGATGCGGATGAATTCCTCTGTTGATAAGTATTAGGAACTATTACACTGTTTCATTGTGCTGCAGTAGTATTGGTACTGTCCTAATTTGTTCTGTATTTCATTTAAATATGTAACTTGTTACTCAGTTTGTCATTTTTCGACCTTTTAAACTAATTTCATGAAACATTGCTTAATCGGGGCAGTCACTTCACTGGGTCAAAATGAACTGGTCCTGATATGTCCCAATTAACTGGAATCCACTGTAATTACAAAAATAAGTAAATATTGCACTCTGAAAGAATAATGAGGTTGTGTTCATGGGGAAAGCAATGAATCTAGAGGATTACTCCAGCAGTAGACAACTAGGAGACTCGTCTCTGGAGACAGAGACATTGAACAAAGTAGCCTCCAACATATTTATTTTATATCCTGTTTAAATCCATTTCCCGAGCACCGGTGTCTCCTCCATTTCCCAGACATCCACACTCACCCCATCTTCCTGCCGCCTTAACAGGGATAGAGTTCCTTTAGTCCCCATGAACCTCCACATCATAGTCCACAACTTCCGCCATCTCCAAAGGGATCCTACCACCAAACATATCTTTACCTCCCCCTACCCCTACTCTATGCTTTCCACAGAGATTGCTCCCTTTGTGATTCCCTTGTCCACTCATCCCTTTCCACTAATCTCCCTCCTGGCATTTATCCCTGCAAGTGACCTCAGTGCTACACCTGCCCATTCACCTCCTCCCTCACCTCCATTCAGGGCCCCAAACAGTCCTTCCAGGTGAGGCAACATCTCACCTGTGAATCTGCTGGTCTTGTCTATTGTGCCCAGTGCTCCTGGTGTGGCCTCTTCTACATTGGTGAGACTCGCCGTAAATTGGGGAACTGCTTCATCAAGCACCTCTGCTCCATCCGTTACAATGAGGCCACCAACAGGTGGAGGAGCAACCCATTATGGATAGATAGATAGATAGATAGATGTACTTTATTGATCCTGAGGGTAATTGGGTCTGTATTCTGTCTGAGTAGCCTCCTATCCGATGGCATAAACATTGATTTCTCCTTCTGGTAAAAAAAATTCTCCCCCCCCTTCTTCTATTCCCCACTCTGGCCTTTTACCTATTCTCACCTGCCTATCACCTCCCCCTGGGTCCCCTCCTCCTTCTCTTTCTCCTAGTGTCCACTCTCCTGTCCTATCAGATTTCTTCCTGTCCAGCCCTTTACCTTTCCCGCCCTCCTGGCTTCACCTATCACTGTCTAGCTATCCTCCTTCCCCTCCCACCTTTTTATTTTGGCACCTGCATTCTTCCTTTCTCGTGCTGATAAAGGTCTTGGGCCGAAATGTCGACCGTTTATTCCTCTGCATCGATGCTGCCTGGCCCTCCGAGTTCCTCCAGCATTCTGTGGGCTTTGCTACTTGTTTTATTTACTTCGCGATGCAGTGTGGTGTAGGCCCTTCTGGGCCTTCGAGCCACATTGCCCAGCACCCCTTAACTAATCAAGGGGCGGGTTAGAATGACCAGCCTACCTACCCAGTATGTTTTAGGACTGTGGGGAAAACTAGAGGACCTGGAGAAAACTGATACATTCCAGGGGGAGGACGGACAGAGACTCCTTACAGAAGGTGCCAGAATTGAACTCTAAGTTCTGACGCCCGGAGCCACGATAGCATCAAGCTTACCACTACCCTACCGTGGCACCCTATAAGGCCCCACTTTATACTTAAAACCTGTGTAGGCCGTGGTTTTGATGTATTCAATTGTTATTTTTGGCACGTGGTCAAGTGGTTAAGGCGTTCGTCTAGTTACCTCAAGGTCACTAGTTTGAGCCTCAGCTGTGGTAGCGTGTTTGTGTCTTTGAGCAAGGCACTTAATCACACATTGTTCTCGTGTCTGTGTGAGGTGTGGCGCCCCACACAGACTTCCAATCTGCGCCTTGTAAGGCATGAAAATGCCCGAAGCAGGCCTCTCATGGTCTGAGTCGATGTTCCCTCCCTCCCAATTGTTATTTGATTTTCATCCCTCCACAACTGCTCCTTAGAGAGGGTTTGGGCAGTTCTCATTAATTTGGCCATCCACTGGAAGCTGAAGCCATGTTGTCAGTCAGCGGCACATCCTGGCTTGCAGGCCATTCCAATGTTATGGATGGTTTGATAATTAGGACCAAAATAATTCGAATTTTTCTATAGAAACTATGTTTTTCAACATCTGACCCTCTGTCCCTGTGGTGAGAGGTGGAAATGGGTAAGGCCAGCCAACAGGGCTCTGGTGGAGCTGTATAGGCCAATCCCCTGTACAGTGGGTACAATGGATTGTAGAAGCATTGACGAACTCAAACTTTGGACGATAGAGATGGAAGGTCTTTGCTCCACTGGGAACTAGGGGCCCAACAATATAGAAACTATAGAAGTATCTAAAAGAAATCTCAAACAGATCATCTCGGTGAAATTGGGCTCACGGGAGGTGGCGATAATATGAAAAGCCACACATCCGTCTGTTTAGCTGCTCTGCAGATCAGATGCGTAATTTGCCATTGAAACTTCATTAGCAGTTTCATAGGATTAGCCATCTCTACGGGAGGGGCTGCCTCACGAATGCAACATCCATCATCAAAGATCCCCACCATCTGGCCAATGCCACCTTCTCACAGCTACCGTCGGGCAGGAGGTACAGAAGCCTGACGTCCCACTCCACCAAGTTCAAGAACAGCTCTTGCCTTCGACCATTTGATTCTTGAAAGAACTGGCAAAACCCTAATCAATATAGTTTAGAAACATTTATACCACTTTAGAATTGGCTTATTTGGCTCTAATTGTGTTCTTTTTTGTAACAATTGTGTTTATATTTATGTTTTTCTCTTGAGGAACCTGCTTATCTGATCCTGTGTGCCTGTGATGCTGCTGCAAGTAAGTTTTGCATTGCACCTGTGCAGACACGGACTTGTTCAGTGGGAAAATGAACTCATCTTTGACCTACAGTTCAATCTTCCTTTTGAGTCTGTCTCTCAGATTGGGTTTGCAGTTGGTGCTGAAGTTATTGTTTAACTCATTTACACTAAGGCCAACAGCTATTACCCACCCCAAGCTGCCATTGGAGAAGGAAGTGGTGTACAACTTTCCCAAACCACTTCAGTCCCTCTGCTGAAGGTGCTTAAACAGTTCTGTTGGGGGGGAGGGCTCCAGCATTTGAACTCAGTGACAATGCAGGAAAAACAAGATATATATATTTTAATTATTGAGATAAAGTGTGCAGTAGGCCCTTCTGGCTCTTTGAGCCGCACTGCCCAGCAATCCCTCGATTTAATCCTAGCCTAATCACGGGACAATTTACAACGAACAATTAACCTACCAACTAGTATGTCTTTGTTTGGGCTGTGGGTGGAAACCGGGGCACCCGGGGGAAACTCATGTGGTCATGGGGAGAACATACAAACTCCTCACCGACAGCGTCAGGAATTGAACTGGGGTTGCTGGTACTGCAAAGCGTTGTGCTATCCACCACACTGCCCTGCCGTCCCAAATATTGCTGGGTCAGTTGCTGCATGGCCTTGAGGAGAATGTTCAGGTAATCTCATCCAGCTGCTGTCCTTCTTCGCCTCGGCGATTGAGGTTGAGAAGCCCTCCTCCCTCTGTTCCCATCTGGCCTCCCCACCTCCCTTATTTCGATCCACAATACACCTTCCTTTCCTATCTTATTCCATCATCTCCGGCCCTAACACCTCCCAGCTTCTGTGGCTATCTCCACTGTCCCTTTCCATCTGCCTATCATCTGGATCACCAATCATTTCCCAGCTCTTGCTCCACCCCCTTTTTTACACTGGCTCCCCTCTACCTTTCAATCCCGATGCAGGGTTCTGATCGTCCAATCGACATTCCAAGATGTTGACAGTCTACTTCCCTGTTCCTCCAGCCTCTTGTTTTCCCACTCTTGAATCCGGTTCAGTATCCCCTTCTCCTTGTGCCTGGGATGGTGGTTGAGGGCATTTCATTAGGGACATTTCAGAGACTGAGATATTCACATGGATGAAGGAAAATTAGAGGGGTGTTAGATTGAACTTGGAGTAGATTAAAATGTTGGCACAATATCGTGGGCCAGTGCCCCTACTATGTTGTAATGTTCTATGTTCTCCAGAGGAAATTGGGGTTGGGTGGTAATGGTAAGCTCTAAGTGTGTCACGTTTAGTGGGCTTGTTGGGAAAGTGGGGTGAGGTTCTCCAGAAGTCAGGGCAGTTCCAACTGAATGAAGCCCAGCGTTAACTCCAGCCAGTAGTCAGGCAGAAACCCAACGCCACAAGCAGGAACAATTGCTTCAAGCGGCTGTCGCTGAAAGTCAACCTTGGCCTGATGAGGAAGTGTTGTCACATTACATCTGCCGTGGCATTCTGGAACTAGTGGTGCGGGATGGGATGACAGCGGAGCCCTAGGACCCTGGAGTGGAGCGCGGCTGATGAACACATCAGTGAGAGCTTCCCAAGCGTGAAAAATTGCACTTCAGAAAACACTTCAGTGCCGAACCATCTGGTCAACTATTCTGTGCTAACAGCTCCGACTAATTTTTAATGTGCTTTTGATCTAACTGCTGGATGTACAGGTCACCTTTACTTTGCAGTTGCAGAGAAACTCCATAATAAAAAACACAAACAGAATTAATGGCTAATACTCTGCAGCAGAAATGGCATCTGTATTCTTTCAGTTACAGTCGCAACCAGATCGGTCATTTGGAAGCTTTGAAAACTTCATTTGGAGGAGAACACTGCTGTTAGAAATGCATTAAACTGGGGCCTGCCACATGAAGTGGGGCAGGACCATTTCCGCCTAAACAAGAGATATCAGGTCTCTACTCCAGTTCATTAGCCCTGAATTTCCTTATTAAAGATTGGCTTTACTTGTCACATGTGCATCGGAACATACAGTGAAATGTGTTGTTTGCATCAATGACCGGCACAATCCGAGATGTTCTGGGTGGGGGCTGCCACGGTTCCAGTAATAACATAGCACGCTCACAACTTACTAACCCTAACCCGTGCACGTTTTGGAATCTGGGAGGAAACTGGAGCACCCGGAGGAAACCCACGTGGCCACGAGGAGAAAGTACAAACTCCTTACAGACAGCAGCAGGAATTGAACCCTGATCCTAAAGCTGGCGCTGTATCTGGAAGAAGATGGCGCCAGCGAACAGCGCTATTGAAGGTGGCATCCGCACGATGGTTAATGAAGCAACTCCTCTCACTGCTTTTTATTTCAGAGATGGTTCCGCTACTGTTAGACCCTGTTATCTGCTTTCTAGCTGGGTGATTTCGGGCAGATCGGGCCATCTGATGCTTTGCTGTCTCTAAGAGTGCTTGAAGAGGCTGCAGCCAGATCGTGCGACATGGAGGCCAGAAAGCCCGGAGATGGGGCGCAGGTCCACGACCGATTCCTTCTCTTACAGATCTCACCATATAACCATATAACAATTACAGCACAGAAACAGGCCATCTCGGCCCTTCCAGTCCGTGTCGAACGCTTACTCTCACCTAGTCCCACCGACCTGCACTCAGCCCATAACCCTCCATTCCTTTCCTGTCCATATACCTATCCAACTTAACTTTAAACGACAACATCGAACCTGCCTCAACCACTTCTGCTGGAAGCTCGTTCCAAACATCTACCACCCTCTGAGTAAAGAAGTTCCCCCTCATGTTACCCCTAAACTTTTGCCCTTTAACTCTCAACTCATGTCCTCTTGTTTGAATCTCCCCCATTCTCAATGGAAAAAGCTTATCCATGTCAACTCTATCAATCCCCCTCATAATTTTAAACACCTCTATCAAGTCCCCCTTCAACCTTCTACGCTCCAAAGAATAAAGACACAACTTGTTCAACCTTTCTCTGTAACTTAGGAGATGAAACCCAGGCAACGTTTTAGTAAACCTTTTCTGTACTCTCTCAATTTTATTGACATCTTTCCTATAATTCGGTGACAGAACTGTACACAATACTCCAAATTTGGCCTTACAAATGCCTTATACAATTTCAACATTACATCCCAACTCCTATACTCAATGCTCTGATTAATAAAGGCCGGCATACCAAAAGCTTTCTTCGCCACCCTATCCATATGAGATTCCACCGATTAAGGTACTGAGGAAGATTGAAATCATTGAGGTGGGCGCGGAAGGCAAGCGACTATTCAGCACCGCCTACCAGCCTCTTGCTCGTTGCTGCCGGAGAAGGTGTCTGCGTGTGGCCGTCTCTCACTCGCTGCTCCTGAGGGCAGGTACTTGTGTTCAATCGATCTCTCCCTCCCTCGATGGTGTTGGCAGATGAGGCGGGAGCAACGTTTAATCAACATGGATTGTAGATTTGAACTCTAACTCAGTTTTTACAAAGTTTCCTTTTTCTAGTTCTAGTTCTGGCCACTCTTTTTTTTCTGTTACTACTTTTGGGCAAGTTTTAAATCAGGGTGGCCTGCAGATAATGGACGCTGAGCTGAACTGTAACAAAATATGCCTTTTGATTTTCTGTTTTACGTTCTGTGTTTTCGATCTTTTTGTTTTGTTTCCACTTGCGTGATTTATTTTTGCGCATGCAGGTGAAAGGGGGTTTGAGGTTTGATGATTTTCTTTGAACGGGTTGGTTCCATGGTTCCTCTTTGTTTCGTGACTGTCTGTGAGGAAGATGAATTTCAGGTTGTATATTGTATACATTCTTTGATAACAAATGCACCTTCAAAGTGTTATGCCAGCCACTACGCTATAGAAAGTGTCTTGTCAGGTTCTGTTGCAGCCTGGTGTGGCAACTATTCTGCTCTGGACAGACAGAATGTGCAGAGAGTGATAGACACTGCCCGTTCCATCACAGGCTCATCACTTCCATCACATCCATCTTCATGGCAAAATGACAATTTGCTTAATTATAGGTACAGTGAAAAATGTCGTTTTGCATGCCATCCAGACAGATCATTTCATCACGTTAGTACATCGAGGTCGTACAAGGGAAAACAATAACAGATTGCAGAGTAATATACTAAAGAGAAAATGCAGTGCAGGCAGACAATCAGGAAGGCTGACTGTATCATGAAGGACGCCTGCCACCTTTGCCATTAGGATGGAAAAGAGGGCGTTCTAACTGGTTGCATCGCTGTCTGGTGTGGAGGGGCCACGGCACAGGATCAGAAAAGGCTGCAGAATGTTGCAACCTCAGCCAACTCCACCAGGGGTACTCGCCTCTTCACCAACGGGGGCACCTTCAAAAGGCGACGCCTCAAAAAGGCAGCATCCATCATTAAGGAAGCTCACCAACCAGGACATGTTCTCTTCTCTTTGCTCCCAGCAGAGAGGAGGTACAGGAGCTGAAGACACACGCTCTGTGTTTCTCACCCCCACTTTCTTGCCTTCTTCCTGAAATCTTCGATACCTTCACTAATCAAGAACCCAACAATCTCCACTTTAAATATACCTAATGACTCGGCCTCCACAGCAATGAATTCCACAGATTCATTTCCCTCTGGTTAAAGAAATTTCTCCTCATATCTGTTTCAAAGGGAGGTCCCTCTATTCTGAGGCTGCGTTCTCTGGTCCTAGGCTCCCCACGATTTATTTATTTTATTTTTTTTAGATTATGAGAACACTCAGTCCTCTTCTATTGTCATTTAGAAATGCATACATGCATTAAGAAATGATACAATGTTTCTCCAGAGTGATATCACAGAAAACAGGACAAACCAAAGACTAACACTGACAGAACCACATAATTATAACATATAGTTACAGCAATGCAAAGCAATACCGTAATTTGATAAAGAACAGAACATGGGCACGGTAAGAAAAAGTCTCAAAGTCCCGATCGACTCCCGAGTCCCCGATAGCAGGCGGCAAAAGGGAGAAACTCCCAGCCATAAACCTCCAGGCACCGTCAACTTGCCGATGCCTTGGAAGCAGCCGACCACAGCCGACACTGAGTCTGTCCGTCCGAAAACTTCGAGCCTCCGACCAGCCCCTCTGATACAGCTTCCCGAGCGCCATCCTTTGCCGAGTGCCATCGACCTCGCCCCAGCCGCTGAAACAAGCAAAGCCAAGGATTCGGGGCCTTCTACTCTGGAGATTCCGGTTACCACACAGTAGCAGCGGCAGTGAAGTGGGCATTTCAGAAGTTTCCCAGGTGTTTCTCCGTACTCTCACGTCCATCTCCATCAAATCAGAATTGTGCACGGTCCCCTACTTGACAGATTACAGATATCAATCACCAGAGAGGCTGCGCGTGCTGCCGTCGCACCGCCATCTTCTCCTCCTCCTCTCAACTTCCACTCTATCTAGGCCATTCAATAAACAATAAGTTTCTATAAGATCTCTCCCCAGCCAAGTACAGGCCCGGAGCCACCAAATGTTCCCCACAGGTATTCCTTTCATACCTGCGATCATTCTTGCAAACCTCCTTTGGATCTTCTCCAATGTCTTAGATATTGGACCCAAAACTGCTCACAATAATTGCAGTGCGGTCTGATCAAAATACTTTCTTTTATCTTCTAGCCCTCCTGACATGAATGCTAACATTGTGTTTGCCTTCCTTGCCAGCAGCTAAACCTGCAAGTGAACCTTTTGGGAATCCTGCAGAAGAGCACAGGACCATTCACGACAAAGCAGCTGGCTCGACTGGTACGGCACCCATTGCCCTAAGCATTCACTACTTCAGTCAACCATGACTTGAGAGTTTACTGTTCATAAAAATGTTGGGAGTTGTTCTTCTAAGTTACTGAGATAGCATCTCCTGTAACCTGAAACGTCTACCACCAAGAAGGACACGGAACAACAGCTCAAGTCACACTTGGAAATACAGTGTTGAGTAAAACGCTTAGGCACATATACAGAATATAGCTAGTGTGCTTAAAACTTTTGCACAGTACTGTAGTAATTTTATGTATTGCACTGTACTGCTGCCACAAAAAAAAATATCCTGACATATGAGAGTGATAATAAAGCTGATTCTGATATGGGTCTCTATTGAGGACTACGAATGGGAAGCAGGCAGG
This sequence comes from Mobula birostris, assembly GCF_030028105.1. Classification (NCBI taxonomy): domain Eukaryota; kingdom Metazoa; phylum Chordata; class Chondrichthyes; order Myliobatiformes; family Myliobatidae; genus Mobula; species Mobula birostris. Next base: position 5,457,550 of record NC_092383.1, read on the forward strand.
GAGAGGGGAATCATGTTGGAAAAGGGTGAAGAGAGAGGGGAGGGAGCGGAAAGCACTGTAGATGTAAATCCTCGAGCTTTCTCTTCAATAGTACTGTGGAAGCACCTTTTCCAGAGGACAACAGATGGTCTTCTCACCCTGCTCCCAGCTTCTCAAGGGTGCTTCAGGATGGACATTAATTGCTGGCAATGCCAGTGAAACTCACATCATGAAAAAATGAATTTTCAATAAGGTTCCAAAAATTTTTAATCTCTGGTTACTGTCCTGCTTACTGACATAAAAATGATTGAACCTTGTTTGCATCTATGGAGGGGAATGCATGGTCGCATTCCAGGCCAAAACCCTTCCTCAGCCTTGATGCAAAATGTCGACTGCTGATTCACCTCCATAGATGCTGCCTGACTTGCTGAGTTCCTCAGCATTTTGTGTGTTGTCCAAGCTTTCCAGCATCTGCCCAATCCCCAGTGTTTGCTCTGTTAACATTTATTCATTCCCTCAGTGGTCACCTTATTAGGTACATCTGGACATTAATGCAAATATCTAATCAGCCAATCATGTGGCAGCAACTCAATGCATAAAAGCATGGTCAAGAGGTTCAGTCGTTGTTCAGACAAACATCAGAATGGGGGAAGAAATGTCATCTAAGTGACCTTGACCGTGGAATGATTGTTGGTGCCAGACGGGGTGGTTTGAGTATCTCAGAAACTGCAGATCTCCTGGGATTTTCACACAGAACAGTCTCTAGAGTTTACAGAGAATAGTGTAAAAATACAGAAATATATACAGTGAGCGGCAGTACTGTGGGAAAAAAAATGCCTTATTAATGAGAGAGATCAGAGAAGAATGACCAGACTGGTTCAAGCTGACAGCAATGTGACAGTAAATCAAATAACCACACATTACAACAGTGGTGTGAGGAAGAGCATCTCTGAACGCACAACACGTTGAGCATTGAAGTGTGTGGGCTACAGCAGCAGAAGATCATGAACATACACTCTGCGGTTATTTTATTAGGTCCAGGAGGTGCCGATTAAAGGTGCTGAGCGTCCATCTACTAAAGATCAGTTTTCTAAAGAGACAACCTCAGCTTCTGTTATCTCTAATCATAACTGAAGGTAGGTGCCCCTGAGCCAACCGCAGTAAATCCCTCTACACCTTCACCACCATAACCATGGTGTATCGCCCAGGTTCGGCTGTGAGATTCCTAATGTGCAACTTCGCAAAATTACAGACTCTAACGGCAATGGACTGATGTTATTTCCCTTTTAATAGACTTCTGATTTCACCATAGCGAGCCAAACCTGGCAATTCTTAGTAATTAGACATTTTCAGGAATCTCTGGTCATAAGGGGTGGTGCAGTAGCCGATTGGTTAGCTCAGTGCTCTATAGTGTCAGTAGGAAGATTGGGGTTCGATTCCCGTCACTGTAAGGAGTTTGTACATTCACCCAAAGACCACGCAGGTTTCCTCTAGGTGCTCTGCTTTCCTCCCACTTTCCAGAGATGTGCGGTTATGGTTGGGGTGAGTAGGCCGTGGGCATGTTATGTTGTCACTGGAAGCGTGATAACACTTGTGGGCAGCCCCCAGTGCATCCTCATCGATTTGATTTGAAACTAATGACACCTTTCACTGCATGTTTCAATGTACACGTGACAAATAAAGCTAATCTTTAAAAAGACTTTAATTTTTAACATCTATTTAGATTATGAGAACACTCAGTCCTCTTCTATTGTCATTTAGAAATGCATACATGCATTAAGAAATGATACAATGTTTCTCTGGAGTGATATCACAGAAAACAGGACAGACCAAAGACTAACACTGACAGAACCACATAATTATAACATATAGTTACAGCAGTGCAAAGCAATACCATAATTTGATGAAGAACAGACCATGGGCACAGTAAAAAAAAAGTCTCAAAGTCCCAAGTCAATCGACTCCCGAGTCCCTGATAGCAGGCAGCAAAAGGGAGAAACTCCCTGGCATAAACCTCCAGGCACCGTCAACTTGCCGATGCCTTGGAAGCAGCTGACCACAGCCGACACTGAGTCCGTCCGTCTGAAAACTTCGAGCCTCCGACCAGCCTCTCCGATACAGCCTCCCGAGCGCCGTCCTCTGCCGAGCGCCTTCGACCTCTCCCCGGCCGCTGAAACACGCAAAGCCGAGGATTTCATGGCCTTCAGCTCCGGAGATTCCGGTTACCACACAGCAGCAGCGGCTGCGAAGCGGGTACTTCAGAAGTTTTCCAGTTGTTCCTCTGTACTCTCACGTCCGTCTCCATCAAATCAGAATTGTGCACGATCCCCTACTTGACAAATAACAGATATTCATCACCGAAGTTAAGCACTGAAGCCAATGAAATAAATATTGGACACGTGATAATCGAGCCTCCAATTAGCTCTAATGACAGTGGATGAAGTTCCATTGTTCCTCTTTGCTTTTCCCCTCATTTCCTTATTGTTTTTTTTCTCTGTTTTGGATTAACCTTTTCCTTGCCCAATTGATACCTTATAGGAACCGACTACTGAGAGCATTTTTTTTCTACTTTGGAAGACACTGTCTCCTTGCTGAGGCACGGGTTGGAGTTGTCCAGAGGGCAAATCATTTTCTGCCTGGTACCCAGATGCTCCGCTGGAGATTCCTCACATCACAGTCGAATAGGACGCTTGACCAGTGAGTGTAACTCCACTTCCCTGCCCATTCCGCAGGGCCCGTCTTCTACCGTCCAAGAGCCGTGAATACACTCGCTGACTTACTACCACTGACATAGGTCATGAAATTTGTTGTATGGTGGCAACAGTACAGTGCAAGACATAAATATTAATATGTTGTGATCAATTAATAATCAGTCAATAGATAAATAGATGAATAAATAAATAAATTACGCAAAGAGGAATAGTGGGGTAGTGATCATGGGTTCATGGATTGATCGGAATCCTGATGGCAGAAGAGAAGGAGCTGGTCCTGAATTTTTGAGTGAGTGTCTTCAGGCTCCGGTACCTCCTCCCTGATGGTACCAGCGAGAAGAACCTGTCCCAAACGTGAGGGATGCCGCCTTCTTAAGGCAGCGCCTTTTGATGTCGTCAGCCTCGGTGGCGACCAGAAGGAGACGGCAGAACAGTTTGTTTCCTAAGTGAGCAACGGTTTGGTAGGGGAACCCAGTGGGTCAAGCTGCATCTGTGGGAGGACTGGAACTGTCGATGTTTCATGAGTTACTCCAGCAGGTTGTATGTTGCTCCATGTTCCGGCATTTACAACCTCTTGTGTCTCCCTGTTTCCGGGATGACCACAGGGTATTTTATTTTATTTTATATTATTTCATTTTATTTTATTTATTGAGATGTAGCGCAGAATATTTCCATCCAGACCTCCGAGCAGCACCACCCAGCAACCCCCGATTTAATCTGAGCCTAATCACAGGACAATTTACAATGACCTGTTAACCTACAAGGTACACAGTTGGACTGAAGAGGAAACCAGAGCACCCAGAGAAAACCCTCGCGTTTCACGGGGAGGGCTGACCCCATACAGGAAATGGCGTTGGCAATGAACTCTGAATGCTGACGCCCCAAGCTGTAATAGCGTCACGCTAACTGCTACGTTAAAACGGTGCCTAATACCATACGCTGTTTTGCCTCCACATCAGAGATCTCCTAATGGAACAGTGAACGCAAAACATAAAACATTACAGCACAGTACAGCCCCTTTGGCTCATGACATTGTCGCAATCTTATAACCTACTCTACGATCAATCTAACCCTTTCCTCCTACATAGCCCTTATTTACTATCATGCATGAACCTATCGAAGAGTTTTTTAAACACCCCTAATGTACCTGCCTCTTCTTCCACCTCTGGCAGGGCTTTCCGCACATTCACCACTCTCTGTGTATAAAACATACCTCTGACATCACCCTCCTACATTACTCAGATCCCCTGAAAATTAGACCCCTTCTTATTAGCCATTATTGTCCTGGGAAAAAGTCTCTGGTTTTCCACTCTATCTATACCTCTTATCATCTCGCACACCTCCATCAAGTCACTTCTTTTCTTCTTTCACTCCAAAGGGAAAAGCCCTAACTCACTCAACTTATTCTCATAAGCAATGCTTTCTAATCCAGGCAGCACCCTGGTAAATCTCTTCTGCACCCTCTCGAAAGCTTCCATATCTTTCCCATAATACAGGCATCCGTTAGTCTCATCAGACCATGGATTTGCGCCTTGGAAGGTTTCTGGGGCGCAGGCCTGGGCAAGGTTGTATGGAAGACTGGCAGTTGCCCATGCTGCAAGTCTCCCCTCTCCACGCCACCGATGTTGTCCAAGGGAAGGGCACTAGGACCCATACAGCTTGGCACCAGTGTCATTGCAGAGCAATGTGTGATTAAGTGCCTTGCTCAAGGACACAACACGCTGCCTCAGCTGAGACTCGAACTAGCGACCTTCAGCTCACTAGACCGACGCCTTAACCACTTGGCCACATGCCACCGTCTTCCTATAATGAGGTGAACAGAAATTAAGGTAATACCCCAATGTTCTCCGTTGTCCCACCGTCGCTCTGGAAGTGGGAATAAATTGTTCTGTCCTCACACTTCAACCTCTGCCTGAGCACCACATCCCTGTAAACATTCTTACTCCTCCTACCTCACCACCCTGCCCGCTCCCTGCCACCATCCTAGCCGTGACCCTACCCTAACTGAACCCTACCATGTTAGATCATGACCTCGCTCCTATCCCCAGCTCAACTACCCATTGTAGCCATTCTCCTAATCCTCCCACCCCACTTCAATCCTGTCTAACCCATGCAACCAAATCTTATCCTCCACACTCTGCCGCCCCATTGTCCCATTAGTCATAGTCATACTTTATTGATCCTGGGGGAAATTGGTTTTCATTACAGTTGCACCATAAATAATAAATAGTAATAGAACCATAAATAGCTAAATAGTAATATGTAAATTATGCCAGTAAATTATGAAATAAGTCCAGGACCAGCCTATTGGCTCAGGGTGTCTGACCCTCCAAGGAAGGAGTTGTAAAGTTTGATGGCCACAGGCAGGAATGACTTCCTATGATGCTCTGTGTCGCATCTCAGTGGAATGAGTCTCTGGCTGAATGTACTCCTGTGCCCACCCAGTACATTATGTAGTGGATGGGAGACATTGACCAAGATGGCATGCAACTTAGACAGCATCCTCTTTTCAGACACCACCGTGAGAGAGTCCAGTTCCATCCCCACAACATCACTGACCTTACGAATGAGTTTGTTGATTCTGCTGGTGTCTGCCACCCTCAGCCTGCTGCCCCAGCACACAACAGCAAACGTGATAGCACTGGCCACCACAGACTCGTAGAACATCCTCAGCATCGTCTGGCAGATGTTGAAGGACCTCAATCTCCTCAGGAAATAGAGACGGCTCTGACCCTTATTGTAGACAGCCTCAGTGTTCTTTGACCAGTCCAGTTTATTGTCAATTCCTATCCCCAGGTACTTGTAATCCTCCACCATGTCCACACTGACCCCCTGGATGGAAACAGGGGTCACCAGTACCTTAGCTCTCCTCAGGTCTACCACCTCTCCAGGGTCTTCATGATGTGGGAGGTCAGTGCCACCGGTCTGTAGTCATTGAGGCCGCTGGGGCTGGAGTCCACATCACCCTGTGGACTACAGCTTCAAGATGGTTTGTTCTGCCCGGTTTATAAGCTGAGGCTTTATAAGGCATTGGTCAGATTGCAGTTTGAATATTGTCAGCAGTTTTGTGTCTCTTGTCTAAGAAAGGATGTACGAGCATTGTAGAGAGGGTCCAGAGGAGATTCATGAGAATGATTCTGGGAATAAAAGGGTTAATGTATTAAAGAGAGGGGCATTTGATGGCTCTGAGGCTGTGCTTGCTGAAGTTTAGGATGGCGGGGCTGGGAGGATCTCATTGAAACCTATCGAATATTGAAAGGCCTGGATGGAGTGAACGTGGTGAGGATGTTTCCTATAGTCGGGGAGTCTAGGACCAGAGGGCACAGCCTCAGAATAGAAGGACCTCATTTTAGTGGAAGATCAGAAGGTGGTGTATCTGTGGAATTCATTGTCACTGATTGCTGTGGAGGCCAAGTCATTTGATATACTTAAAGCAGAGGTTGATAGGTCCTTGATTATTAAGGGCGTCATCAAATGTTACAGGGAGAAGGCAGGAGAATCGGGTCGAGAGGGATAATAAGTCAGCCATGATGGAATGGCAGTACAGACTCAATGGGCCAAATGGCCTAATTCCACTTCTATGTCTTATGGTCTTTTATTTAGGCTTGGGGTTATTTCTACTCTCATTCCATTCCGATCGCTGATTCACCACCCCGATTACCCGGCCACTTGCCGAGAGCTCCATCTACTGACAGCGTGAGATCCAGGCAGAGACCAGGCGTTTCTCACACACCCAGACACTGCTCCCCCAGGGTGCCTGGATAGTGACTGGTTTCCCTCAGGCGAGAACCAGACTTGCGTCTGCCTGGAGCTGAGAGCCACCTTGCCCAAGAGGCAGACGCCGTACTACATTAACCGAGACCGCACTTCAGAAGGGCTTCGCTGCCCGGGAGGGCGGTGGGGACATTCTGTTTTCTTCACTACCTTGTACAATTTGTGTGTAACACATTCTGTCTGTGTTGTCACATAAGACAATGGTAATAAACCTGATTCTCATTCTGATTCCGTCTGTACGTCCATGCCTGTGATGCCGCCGTGCCTCACTGCGCCTGTTCGCGTAAAGGCCAGCTCTATTTGTCACGTGTACTTCGAAGCATACCGTGAGATGCATCGTCTGCGTCAGCGACCAGCACGTGCCTGCAAGTGGCGTTGCCCTTCCCGCGCCAACAGAGCACGCCCACAAATCACTAACCTTAACGCGCACGTCTTTGGAATGAAGGAGGAAACCTGAGCACCTGGAGGAAACCCGTTCCGTCATGAAGGAAACTCCCGACAGACAGCAGTGGGAAGGTTTGAAATATTTTATTGAGAAACAGCATGGAATGAGCCCTTCTGGCCCTTTGAACAGCGCCACCCAGCAATTCCCGGTTTAACCCTAGCCTAACTAAAGGACAATTTACAATGACCAATTAACCTACCGAGCAATGCCTCTTTGGACCACGGGAGGAAACTGGAGCACCCAGAGGAAACCCAGGCGGTCACGGGGAGAAAGTACAAACTCCTTACAGCAGTGCCGGGAATTGAACCCACGTCGCCTGCACTGTAAAGCTCGCTGCTGCTGTCTTGTATAATTTATTTATAACATGTGTGTGTGTGTGTGTTGTTGTAGAAAATGGTGATCATAAACCTGATTCTGTTTCTGTCTCCACCCAAGTGCCTGCGATGTTGTTGCAAGTTTACACTGTACCCGTACCTTGTGTACGTGACAATAAGCTCAAAGAGATTCTACACTTGCTGGAAATCCAGAGAAATAAACACACACACACAAAATGCTGGAGGAATTCAGCAGGTCAGGCAGCATCTATGGAAATAAATAAAGAGTCAACTTTTCAGGTCGATCCCCTTCTTCAGAACCGAAGAAAGGCATATTTTCCTCTCTTTGAAGCGCTAACCTCAAGCGTGGTGAAGAAAAAGTAAATCCTTTTATTTATTTTAATGGAAAATGTCACTCCCAAGCAATGGTAAATCCCAGCTCACATCCGATTGGGAAAGGTCAGGGAGCACAGGGACCGCTTGGCACCAGTGTTGCCAGCTTTCGGCTTGGGTATTATCCAACTGCAGATAAACAAGATCTGTCACAGGGCCATTTGGGAGCTTGCTGTCTCAGCTGCTGTTTACCAACCAGCCCATCTGCCTCTCTCCAAGGGAAGAGTTAATTAGTCACATGCCCAAATTTATTATTCAGGATCAATTGAGTTTAGCACTAGCAATGAACATCTACTTGTCCAGCAAGATAATCCCGGCGTTCCTGGCAGACCTAACAGTCTGCTGATGCATCACAGCACAGCTGATCCAGCCAGAAATGTAATCACCTTTCCTTTCCCAGGGTTAGCTCATTAATGGAGATACCTTGAGCCAAGCGACGGGCACTTGGTGATGCAATTAGAACAGAGAGAGCGAGAGTGAGCAGCCCGGCCCTCCTGTCCTGCTTCAGTGCACCTGTCAGCGTCGTCCATGGGCACTCGTTATCTCAAAGCCCAGCTCTCCAGGCTATGGACTCTCTCTCGGCGTAGAGGGAGGCAGAAAGGGGCAGGCAGGCAGAAAATAAATTACGCCTGTGCCGCAGAGCTCCCCGAGACCCGTCCACAGGCAGCCTCCCGTACAGTGTACGCGGGGTCTGCAGGTGTCCTTGCACATCTGCCCCTTGGCTGCTCAATTGACATGGGAAGGAATAAAAGAGCACAGGAAACAGGAGCAGCTGGAGGCCGTTTGGCCCTTCGAGTGTGTTCTGTCCCTCATTAAGACCAGGTTTAATCTGCTTTTTCAGGATTCAAAATTCATGTTTGTTTGTCAGATCTGCATTGAAACATGAAGTGAAATGTGTGTTTGTGTTAACAACCAACACACCTGAGGGCGTGCTGGGGGCCGCCCGCAATTGTCGCCTCACATTTCAGCACCAACATAGCATGTCCACCATGTCAGTTCAGGGTCACTTCCTTGGATTAACCCTGTAATTCCCTGGTATCTTGAATGATGGAGTCATAGAGCCTTGGAGCACAAAAACAGGCCCTTTGGCCCATCTGGTTCATGCTTAACATGGTACCTAGCTAAACTAGTACCATATCCCTGCCTTAGGCCTATATCCCTCTAAACCAAGGGCTCCCAATCCTTTTTATGCTCCGGACCCCTACCATTAACCAAGGAGTCCATGGACCCCAGGTTGGGAACCCCTGCTCTAAACATTTCTCATCCATTTACCTGTCCAAGTGTCTTTTAAATATTGTATTTTTTTTTCTTTTTTTTCTCTTCCCTCTTCCCTTTTCTCTGGCCTCTTACCTCTTTGCATCACCTGCCAATCACCTCCCCCTGGTGCCCTGTCTCCTTCAATTTCTCCCATGGTCCACTCTCCTCTCCTATCAGATTCCTTCTTCTCCAGCCCTTTAACCTTTCCCACCCACCTGGCCTCACCTGTCACCTTCCAGCTATCTTCCTTTCCCTCCACCTGCCTCTCTTCCCCCCGCCCTTTTTATTCTGGCATCTTCCCCCCCTTCCTTCTCAGTCCTGATGAAGGGTCTCGATCCAGAACGTCGACTATCTATTAACTTCCATAGATGCTGCCTGACTGCTGAGTTCCTCCAGCATTTTGTCTGCGTTACTCTGGATTTTCAGCGTCTGCAGAATCTCCAGTGTTTTGTGTTGTTCATGTAACGGCCTCACACACTTCCCCTGTTCGGAATGAACTGTGTGAGTAACTCAATAGTGTAGAGACCTCAAAGAGTCACCACCTTCTGCTAATCTCAATACAACCCGCCCTCTGAGACTGTGGTCCCGTGCCTCCACTCCTCAGCTAGGGGAACGACCTCCCTGTCTCCGTGCAAGATTAAAAAGAAACACTGAATCAGAATCAGGGTTGTTATCGCTGACATATGTCATGAAATCTGTTGCTTTGAGACAGTATTAGGGTGCATGTCAGTTACTACAAGTTATAAAAATGAATAATATGAAAGATGAATAATGAGGTAGTGTTCATGGGTTCAGAACTCTGATGGTGGAGGAGTGTGGGTCTTCAGGCTCCTGCACCTCCTCCATGATTGTAACAATGAGAAGAGGGGATGCCTCAGATGATGGAGATGCTCGTTAATGATGGATGTCAGCTTCTTGAAACACTTCCTCTTGATGTCCTCAATAGCAAAGAGACTCCTCTTGCTCCTTAAACTTTACAGAAGACAGGCCAAGGGTGCTCAGCATGCACTTCGTTCAGAAAACAACGCATTTCGTTGTACATGGGACAAATAAAGCCAATGACTTCAGTACAAAAAGAAAAGCAATAACAAGAATGCTGAACGTTGTGTTCCAGTTAAAGGAAATTTATAATCAGAGTTCATAGACGTCACCATATACAACCCTGAGATTCATTTTCTTGTGGGCATACTCAATAAAAATATTGAATAATAACCATAACAGAATCAATGAAGGACAGTCAACTGGGGCATTCAACCAGAATGCAGAAGACAGCAAACTGTGCAAATACAAAAAGAAAGGAATAATAACAATAAATAAGCAATAAATATCGAGAACATGAGATGAAAGTGAGTCCATAGGTTGTGGCGAGTCCACGGGCTGCATCTCAGCCTGGTATGGAAACACCAACACCTTTAAATGGCAAATTGTAGTTACAGCGCAGGACAACAATAAGGTGCAGGGGCCACGATGGGTGTACAGATGATCATATCTCAAGGAGCACTGCTACAAGAAAGCAGCATCCATCATGAAGGATCCCCACTATCTAGGCCAGGCTCTTTTCTTGTTGCTACCATCAGGAAAGAGGTCCCACACCACCAGGGTCAGGAACAGTTATTACCCCTCGACCATCAGGTCCCACACCACCAGGTTCAGGAACAGTTATTACCCCTCAACCATCAGGCTCCTGAACCAGCGTGGATAACTTCACTCACCTCAGCTCTGAACTGATCGCTGAACACAAGCCATGGACGGAAACTCACGTTCTCAGTATTATTATTCTGTGTATTTGCAGTTTGTCTATTTTGCACATCGGTTGTTTGTCAGTGTCAGTGTGCAGCTTTTCATTGATTCTATTGTATTTCTTTGTTCTACCGCAAATGTCCATAAGAAAATGAACCTTGGGGTAGAGTTTGGTGGCATATATGTACTTTGATAATAAGATTAACTTGAATTCTGAACTTTGATATTTATTGTACAAAATCTTAATTCGAGTCAAGATCAGGGGTTCCAGACCAGGTCATGGACCCCTTTCTTAATGGTATGATCCATGGCATAAGAATGACCAATATCAGTAAGCAAAGGGTCCATGGTGTTGGAGGTTGGGAACCCCTGGTCTAGATGAAGAATCTTGAGCTGCCCATTTCCCTCCATAGATGCTGCCTGACACACTGATGTCTTCCAGCTCCTTCTGCAGATTCCAGCGTCTGCACAATCTTTTGTGTCCCCAGTGAAAAGTTTGTTTGTGTGCCTTGCAGGCAGGTCAAGCCGAACCCACGAGTAAGGTAAGGTACGAGTGTAAACGCTAGCATGAACCAGATGAGCAGAAAGGCCAACTCCTTTAGCGGCGAGCGTATAATTGCCACACGTACGTTCCTGGCAAGTCCCACTCAACAATAAATTTGCTTGAATTGCCTGCGGCACGACAATTAAAAGCTAATTAAAATGCGGGAATCTGTGCTCTTTCCCCCTCCCTCTTCCTCGAGACAGAAGTCTGAAATGAATCACTTTCCAGTTCCTGAAATGATTCCAACACTTCGCATTTCTCCACAGTGAGGCTCGGCACCAGAAAGAAATTAAATACGTCGGATTTCAAATCAGTAATTGACTAAAGCACAGGCACATTACCAAATGATAATTATAATTAATTTGTCGCCAGTATTGTGACAGCAACATATCATTAATGTAATAAGATGCTGTTTTGAAAAATCAGAAATTTGCATGTATTTAACATTAATTTAACTGCAGTTTTATGATGGCAAGTGCATTGTTAATGTAATAGACACCATCGCTAATGCAAGAATTTGCATCTAATTAGCCTACTAACAGTTGTAATCATACACACTTCTGAACTGCACGCTTTGTTTATTGTTTGTTGTCACCCATCTGAATGTGTTAATTAGCCAGGGTAGAGTGGTAACGTTACACAGGGCCAGAGAGATACAGCAATCAAAACAGGCAGTTGCCATTAACAGCTGAATAGACACCTGCAAGCAAAAATAAAATTTATTTTGGACCGTAACGTGTGGGGAGTGCCGCTCCAACTTAACACTGGATAACCTGCACTCTTCTCATTTCGGCAGATCTATCAGCTCTCAGAGCGACAAGCACAAACTCAGCGGGTCAACCGGAGTCTCTCCCTCCAGAGATACAGCACGGTAACGGGCCTTTCTGCCCTCACGAACCCGGGCCGTCCCGTTACTCCCGGGTGATCAACTCACCTGCTAACCAGTCCGTCTTTGGAGCGGGGGAGGATACAGGGAGAGTGTACAAACAAGTGGGGAAAAAAGGGTGAAGGAGTAACACCTTGTATTCTGTCTGGGTGACCTCCAACCTGATCGCGTGAACAGATTTCTCAAACTTCTGGTAACTCCTCTCCCCCTCTCTCTCCCCCCCCTCTCTCTCCCCCCCCTCTCTCTCCCCCCCCTCTCTCTCCCCCCCCCTCTCTCTCCCCCCCTCTCTCTCCCCCCCTCTCTCTCCCCCCCTCTCTCTCCCCCCCTCTCTCTCCCCCCCTCTCTCCCCCCCCTCTCTCCCCCCCCCTTTCTCCCTTTCACTTTGGTGGAAGGAGTAAAAGCATAAACTGTTTTATAAATGAGAATATTCAAAAATCTGAGGTGCAAGGGGACCTGGTTCGGGATTCCGTCAAGGATAATTTGCAGGTCCATTTGGTGGAGAGAGAGGTAAATGCAATGTTAGCGTTCATTTTGAGAAGACTAGAATACAGAAGCAAGGATGTACTGTCGAGGCTTTATAAAGCACTGGTGAGGCCCCACTTGGAGTATCGTGAGCAGTTTTTGGGCCCGTTATCTACGAAAGGGTGTGCTGACATTGGAGAAGGTTGAAAGGTTTATGAAAATGATCTGGGGATTGAAAGGCTTCTCATATGAGGAGTGTTTGCTGGTCCTGGGCCTGTGTTCACTGGAGTTCAGAAGGATGAGGGGTACATCACTGAAGCCTGTCGAGTGGTGAAAGGCCTTGACAGAGTGGATGTGGAGAGGATGTTTCCTATGATGGAAGAGTCTAAAACCAGAGGACACAGCCTCAGAATAGAGGGTGTCCTTTGAAAACGGAGATGAGGAGAAATTTCTTCAGCCAGAGAGTGGTGAATCTGTGGAATTCTTTGCCTCGGGCGGGTAAGGAGAGCAAGTCTTTATGTATATTTAAGGCAGAGGTTGACAGATTCTTGACTGGTTAGGACATGAAGGGATACAGGGAGAAGGCAGGAGATTGGGGCTGAGAGGGAAATGGATCAGCCATGATGAAATGGCAGAGCAGACTTGATGGGCCAAATGGCCTAATTCTGCTCTTAAAGTCTCACGGAAATTGGAACACCCAGAGGAAACCTGCTTGGTGTCAGGGAGAACATATAAACTCCTTACAGGCAGCAGTGGGAATTGAACCTGGATTGCTGGAGCAGTAACAGCCTTGCGCTAACCACTACTTTACTGTGTCGCCGTGGTGATTTATTTATATTTACTTCCTTAGAGATGGAGCGCGGAATAGGCCCTCCTTGCCCTCCGAGCTGTACTACTTGGGGGTGCCCGACAACCCTGACTTAACCCTAATCTAATCACAAGAAAATTTACAATGCCCGATTAATCTACCTGGTACGTCTTTGAACATTCCATGGGGAGGACGTACGGAGACTCCTTATAAAGGACGCTGGGAATGAACTCCCACCGATTTGACCCTAGCTTAATCAAGTGGCAATTTACAATGACCAGTTAACCTACTAATTGGTACTGTGGGAGGGAACTGGAGCAAGTGGAGGAAATCCACACACTCCATGGGGAGAATATACAATCTCCTTATGGAGGACAGCGGGATTGAGCTCTGAACTCTGACACCCCGAGCTGTAATGGCATCTGTGCTAACCACCATGCTTCTGTGGCGCCCCATCATGCGGCCTATATTGCGTCCGATAGGTATTTCACCACAACAGGAAGTAACTTGCAAGGGCAGGAATGCGAGGAGCTTCCGCCGGTACTGGTTAGAATCCAAACAGGACAAAGAATGACTTCACCTTGCTCAGAACCACGAACACCAAATGCAAATTTGTTCAGATTCTTTATCATTATCTTTTGAATTTAATTAGGTTTCATGGCTCCAAATGTTGGTCACAAGTTCCAAGGAGTGATTTGTTACCTACTAATGACTCTCTTGGTTCGCAGTCGTTGTCAGCGGGCAGCCCATTTCTACAGCAGATTTACAGCTCGCTCCATTCCTCTTCCTGCTGGCCTGCACGACAAGTGCGGCAGTGAAATCAGTCAGCTTGCTCCCTGCAACCAAAGGCCATCACTCTTCAGCAAAACGAGCACTTGGGATGACTCTACAGCTCGTCTCTAGACTATATTCTAAATGGAGAGAAAATTCAAATTCTGAGATGCAACGGGACTTGGGAGTCCTCGTGCAGGATACCCTTAAGGTTAATTTGCGGGTTGAGTCAGTGGTGAGGAAGTTAAAGGCAGTGTTAACATTCATTTCGAGAGGACTAGAATATAAAAGCAAGGATGTAATGCTGAGGATTTAATAAGGCACTGGTGAGGCCTCACTTGGAGTATTGTGAGAAGTTTTGAGCCCCTTATCTTAGAAAGGATGTGCTGACACTGGACAGGGTTCAAAGGAGGTTCATGAAAATGATTCTGGGATTGAAAGGCTTATCTTATGAGAAGCGTTTGATGGCTCTGGGCCTCTACTCACTGGAATTCAGAAGAATGAGGGGCGATCGCAATAAATCCTATTGAATGCTGAAAGGCCTGGATGGAGTGGATGTGGAGAGGATATTTCTTGTGGTGAGGGAGTACAAGACCAGAGGACACAGCCTTGGAATAGAGGGATGTACATTTAGGATGGAGATGAGGAGGAATTTCTTTAGCCAGAGAATGGTGAACCTGTGGAATTCATTGCTACAGGCAGCTGTGGAGACCAAGTCATTGGGCATATTTAAAGCAGATGTTGATAGATTCTTGATTGGTCAGGGCATGAAGGGTTATGGGGAGAAGGCAGGAAATTGGGGCTGAGAGGAAAATTGGATCAGCCATGATGAAATGGCTGAGCAGACTTGATGGGCCAAATGGCCTAATTCTGCTCCTATATCTTATGCTCTTATGGTCTTGTGTCCCAGCTGGTCTTCTGGGAATTCCTTCCAATTTTATTTGTGACCTATAAACACAAGAGATTCTATAGATACTAGAAACCCAGAGCAACAAATATAAAATGCCGGAGGAGACCCATCGTCAGGACTAATTATACCCTTCCCCCACCCACCTATCTACCCCCTCACCTGGTCTCATCTATCACCTGCCAGCTTGTACTCCTCTTCCGTCGACCTTTTTTATTCTGGCTTCCATTCATTGCCTTTCCAATCCTGCAGAGGGGTCTCAGCCTCAAACATCAACGGTTTATTCCCTTCCACAGATGCTGCCTGACCTGCTGAGTTTCCCCAGCATTTTGTTGTTATTTGTGACTGCGCTCCTTAGATTCTTTGCATCAGCGGCTCTGGCAGCACTTATGGAGGGAATAAACAGTCAACGTTTTGGGCCGAGACCCTTCATCAGACTGGAAAGGAAGGAGGTAGAATGTTGGGGGAGGGGAAGGAGTACAAGCCGGCAGGTGACAGGTGAGACCAGGTGAGGTGAAGGTGGGTGGGCCATGAAGTAAGAAGCTGGGAATTGATAGGTGGAAGAGGTAAAGGGCAGAAGAAGAAGGAATCTGATAGGAGAGGAGAGTGGACCACGGGAGAAAGGGAAGGAGGAGGGAAACTTAAGGCTTCAGGTGAGGCGAAGGGAAAGGGTGGGAAGGGGTCAGAATGGGGAATGGAAAAAGAGAGAAGAGGGTTGGGGAGAAATTAGGGTAAGGTTGAGAAATCACATATTCCAGCTGTTCTTGTGGGAATTCTTTCCAATCTCACTTATGAATGAGTTTCTCAGAGAAAAAAAAGCAAAAGTTCTGCACTGTTTTATTTTTTAAAAGGCTCAGGAGAAGTGATGCGCTGCCACTGAGGAGTAAAACAGTAAACTGCAGAGTGGATGGTCCTGTCAGTATAACTTGCAAGGAGTTTCTCGTGGAGTTACAAATACGAAAGGGCTGCTTCAGTTGTGCATCAGTACTGACTCTGTGTAGAAGTGCAGAGGGTTTATCTATGGCGTGGAATCTTTGACATCTGAAGCCTTAACCAGAGGAAGCTAAAAGGTGCCAACATTCAACCTTAAGGGTTTTAAACAGGAACAGAGTTGCTCTGGCCTTCGGCGTGGATCAACGAGACTAGGTAGAATAACATTTTGGCATGGACTAGATGGGCCAAAGGGCTGCTTTCTGTGCTGTAGTGTTTATGCTCTATGACTCTTAACTCCCTCCTATTGTGAAGCAAGTTATTGATGAAGTGTTTGTTTGATTTTGAAGCACCTCAGGTATTAAGTGTCCCTGACTGAAAGTCCAACATCGTCTGCACTCATGCTTATCCCGAAAGGGTCTTGAATCATCTATCAGAACAAACCGACTCCCACTTAAAAGGCCACAGAGTTTAGTTACCTATTCTTCTTGATCTTTATTGCTAATCAATTAATTATTATTATTATTTCTTTCTTTTTGTATTTGCATAGTCTACGCTCTGGTTGAACGCTAAAGTTGGGCAGTCTTTCATTGATTCTATTCTGGTTATTATTCTGTAGATTTATTTAGTATGACTACAAGAAAATGAACCCCAGGTTTGTATATGGTGACATTTATGTACTTCAATTATAAATTTACTTTAACTGTAACACTGTTCTGCATTCTTGTTATTGCTTTGAACTTTAAACCACACTGCCCGACAACCCCGATTTGGCCCTAACCTAATCACGGGACAATTTCCAACCACCAATTAACTAACTAACCGGTACGTCTTTGAACTGTGGGAGGAAACCAGAGCACCCGGGGGGCGGGGGGGAACCCACATTCCACAGGGAGGACGTGCAGAATCTCCTTACAAAGGAGGAGACCGGTACTGAACTCCGAACTCCAACGCCCTGAGCTGTAATAGTGCAGTGCTAACCATTACCTTACTGTGGAACTACGGTGTTGACCACTGAGTCAGTGTAGCAACAAATGCCGTTCCATGGTTGTAACCAGAATACCAGTTAATTCAGCGCGTGAATTTCTTGAGATGTTTTGATGTGGTACAGTGCTCCATAAATGCAAGTACTATTATTAATTTAGTCATTATTCTTTATAAGTGTTTGATACGCAGGACAGTACTTCCTGCTTTAATTATGGAGACCCATTAAGGATATCAATCATCACTACCCCGGTCTCTACATTTCCACTATTGACGAATACGTGAGAAATTGTCTCCAATAAAGCTTTCTAGCAATCAGGAAATGCAATTCCTGAAATTACAGGAAGTCTAATAGTTCTCCCAGCGGGACTATTTACCAAGAACACACACTACTGCCAAATGTGCAATTCAGATACAAAGTCCCAGTAAGGCCTAAAAATATATGTTGCATGGCCGAAATTGAATTAAATATTACAGCATTATAATTGATTTTAGCAGTGATATTTAATTCCTTTTTGCATCACTAAGCAAGATTTAGATTTATTTAATTGCTTTTGGTTTATAGTGAGGCTTGATTCATTACTACAACGTGGCTCGTGCCTGGGTAATGCATGCATCATAAACTCTGCCCGGATCGAATGATTAAAATTAAGGAATACTAAATCTTGGAACTAATCTAATGCTAGGATTAAAGCGATGGAAAAATTGCTCGTTAGATTGCAGCAGATTATTTCAACAAAACAACAGCAGATGGGGATTAAAAAGAATTTCACTGCTCATTACGATTTAATGGGGATGGGTTTTGGTTAAACTGGTGATTTACTCGGATGAGAAAGTGGGTGTTCCTTTAAACTCTTCAAGTAAGCTTTTGCTGAAGATAGTGATTTTCATTTTATTTTATTTAGAGATAAAGTGTGGAACTGGCCTTCCCGACCCAGTGAACCGCGCCAGCCAGCAATCCATCTGTTACTTCAAATTTCAGAGTAAGTGTTGTTATCAGAGAACATATATGTCACCATATATAACTCTGGGATTCATTTTCCTGTGGGCATACTCAGCAAGCCTACAGTAGAGCTACTAGGACTTGATGCTTCAATCCCTATGGTAAGTCGGCACTCTCGATGTTGGCAGTGGGTTTGGAGTGGTGACAAGGAGGGAGGGTAGGTACGTACGTCATCAGGTGGGCACCCTCCTTCTTTGACGTATCGTTGATAAGCCCATGACATCTGCAGAGGGCTCAACGGTGCTACCTGGTGTCCCAGATACACCCCCCTCATTTCTGTACTCTCCTGTTGTCATCTTGCAGCCCAGTTGTTGTCTTTCCTTTTAATCCAAATCCAATTGCTGCTTTCTTCTGCTGCATTTGACAAGGACTTGATTGGTTGTTGGAGGTAGTGACCCCTCACCCCCATCTTCCTCAACAGACTGGTCGTAGACGTAGCAACAAATCCCCTGCATCCCACTTCTACAGGGAAAATCTTGGTCTTCCAGCCATTCTGGGCAGCTTCAGTTGCCAGTTCAGAGTACTTGGTCTTTTTTCCTCTCATAAGCTTCTTCGACACCATCTTCCCATGGTACTGTCAATTCCACAACATATGCCAGCTTGGCTGTTGTGGACCACAGGACCATGTCTAGCTGGAGTGTTGTAGCCGCAATGTCTGGGGGAAGCACAAGCTTTTTTTTTCCCAAGTCCACGTCCATTTTCCAATCCCGAGCAACCTGCAGAACGCTTACATCTTTTGATGTTAAATGGTGCTCTGGAGGTTGGCCTGCTGGTACAAATCGTGTGATGTGGACATTTCCTGCTGATGTTTGTGGGAGAGAGGTTGCTGAAAGCAGCTCGCCAGAGTCTTCTGTCTTGGGGCAGTCCGTCAAGTTGCCTGCACATTGAAGAACCTTCCTTTCCCAGGGATGGGGTCTTTGGAGCTGCTGATGGTGTGTCTGTAGCTCTGGGTTTTTACAGGATTATGATTATGAAGACACGTAGTCTTCTTTTATTGTCATTTAGTAATGCATGCATCAAGAAATGATACATTATTTCCTCCGGTGTGATATCACAAAAACACAGGACAAACCAAGACTGAAAAACTGACAAAACCACATAATTATAACATATAGTTACAAACAGTGCAACAATACCATAACTTGATGAAGAAGTCCATGAGCACAGTAAAGTTCAAAGTTTCTCAAACGTCCCACATCTCACGCAGACGGGAGAGGGAAGAAAAACTCTTCCTGCCATGTCGACCACAATCCGACTCTGAGTCATCCGAAAACTTCGAGCTCTGATCAGCTCTCCGACACCGTGTACTGAGTGCCATCTCTATCCGAACGATTCGACCTCCTTCTCGGTCACCAAAAGCAGGCAAGGCTGGGGATTTGAGGCCTACCCTCCGAAAGATTCCCGACCACACAGTAATGACAGCAGCGGACGGGCGTTTGAGAAATTTCTCCAGGTATTGCTCTGTGCTTTCATGTCCATTCTCCATCAAATCAGAATTGTCCACGGCCCCTATTTAACAGATACAATATCATTTTCACCGGAGAGCTGCGCACACACAGGCGCGCTGCCATCTTCTTCTCCCGAAAGATGAGGTTGCTAGCCCTATGCCCAACCCTCCTCCTTTTGCAGCTGGTCTTGGGACCATCCATGGTGGAGCTAACCCACCTATTTAACCCTGGCCTAATCGCAGGACAATTTACAATGAACAATTAACTCGAATGCCTTTGGACTGTGGGAGGAAACTGGAGCACCCAGAGGAAACCCACACAGCCATGAGGAGAACAATACAAATACTGGCAGTGCCAGAATTTAATTCCAAACTCCAATGCCCTATGACGTAATAGCGTCCCGTTAATCACTGTGCCGCTGTGGCAAGCATTCTGTCAAGGTATACCCCTCAAGGCCGGCTGTGGTGGACACCTCGCTGTGGAAGCATGCCATCGTATTGAGGGGCCATTGTGTGTTTGTGCTATGGCTGTTGTAACCTCCTGAAATCACTCAGTACCTCTACTACTCAGAAGCTGCCTGACCCATTGAGTTCCTCCAGCTTTTTGTGTATTCCAACCATGCCCATGACAGTCAAAGAGCACTACAGAACAGTAGTCCCTTTGGCCCATCTGTTCCTGTGCTGGACTGTTATCTTGCCTAGTCCCATTGACCTGCATTTGTGCCACAGACCTCCATACCCCTCCCATCCATGTACTTATCCAAACTTTTGCAAAGTTGCGATTGAGCCAGCACCCACCACCTCCACCAGCAGCTCGTTCCACACCTGCACCACCCTCTGAGTGAAGAAGGCTCCCCTCACGTTCCCTGTAAATATTTCATTTTCCCCACATAACCTCTTGCCTCTTAAGTTCTAGTCTCACCCAACCTCATTGGTAAATGCCTGCTTGCTTTTACACCTCATGATTTTGTATACCTCTACAAGATCTCCCCTCAGTCTCCTGTGCTCCAGGGAGTAAGGTCTTAACTTACGCAACCTTGCCCTGTAAGTGAGGTCCTCAAGTCTTAAGATCGGGATCAGGTTTAATATCACTGACATTCGTCATAATGTTTGTTATTGTGTGACAGCAGTACATTTCAATTCATAGTAATTAACAGTCAATGCATTACAATAAGTAGTCTGTGTGTGTGTGTATGTATAATCAAATACGTGGTGCAAAAAGAGAGCCAGGTGAGGTCGTGTACATGGGTTTACTGTTCATTCAGAAATATGATGGGAACATCCTTGCAAGTTTTTTCTGTATTTTTTTTCAACCTTATTGATATCTTTCGTGTAGGTAAGTGACCAGAACTGAACACAATACTCCAAATTTGTCCTCACCAATGTCTTCTACAACTCCACCACAACATCCCAGTCTCTTATGCCTCCTGTCGTGCTATGGACTAGGTGGAGCGGAGCTGCGGGAGACCATGGCCGACTGCTGATGGACGTGAGATCAATGCTTGCTGTACGTATCTTACAGTGGCAATGCTGCCATTGATCTGATGCTGGTCAGGAGGCCCAGTGCAAATTTTCTCGGTGATGAAGTGTCAGTTGACTAATCACCAGAGGTGATAAATCCAAGTACCACTGGGAAGAAAACAAATGAACGTCCTGGTGCAATCACAACAGCTTGGTGCTGAATGCCCTCAAAATGGTGGAGATGCATATTGACTTCAGGACAAGTGTGTCCCCCTCTCCACCAACAACCCTACAATTCACACTGTTTCAACGTTCAAATTCCCAGGTACCATTATTTCATAGGACCTCGCGTGGGAGAACATATCTCCTTCATTAACAAAAAGGCTCAGCAGAAGATGTACTTCTTGCTGTAGTTGGTGAAGTTCCATCTTCCAGAGAAGGTACTGGTGCAATTCGACACTGCCATCAGAGAGAGCATCCTCACATTGGCCATTACTGTCTGGTTTGGTGCAGCATCTTCTCACAGGTCAGCTGAAAATGTTATTGGCTGCAGCCATACCATCACTGCAGGACGTGTGGGTTCAGGGCAGGAAAATCATTGCAGACACTACCAACCCAGCAAGCTGCCTTTCCTTTTCCCTCTGGAAAGCACTATAGGGCTCTTAAAACAAAAACGTCATGCCATTTTAAAGGGTTCTTCCCCCAGCCAGTTAATCTGATCAACCATTCTCTTTACCACCGCGCCCTCCCTATCTATTACCCCACTCACTGCAATGCACAGTAAACACTTTAAACCACTGTTTATAAAGCTGTTTACATTGTACGTACATGCTGGTATTTATGTATTTATCCACATTTTATTCTGTATCTGTACTTCAACTTCTATTTTTTTGCATAATTCTTTTCTGAATTGTTGAATGTTGGTTTTTGCTGCATGTTATGCCAACTCCTAATACATGTAAATGTATATGGCGAATAAAGTTGTTGTTTGATACTTGAATTCCTTTGATTTAGTTGCTGCAACGTGGTATGACACCGAGCATAAATTCTTCAGTCGGAGGCACCACAATCAATTAAAATGGAATTTAATCTGATAAGATGTATTTTGTAGCAATTAGAGTTAAATGGTTATCTCCCACTGGT
Organism: Mobula birostris; assembly: GCF_030028105.1. NCBI lineage: Eukaryota > Metazoa > Chordata > Chondrichthyes > Myliobatiformes > Myliobatidae > Mobula > Mobula birostris. The sequence goes on from NC_092383.1 coordinate 5,479,509, forward strand.
ATACAAACACTCTGTGCTTGCAATAACAATTGCCCATGCTCCTTAGTCCTGCATTCTCTTTCAAAGGGTTTGGGATGAAGACTGGATGTCACAGTGCATTGATCACAGGCTGCCGGTGTACACGATTATTCAACATAAGAATACAGGAAGTGGCTAGAATGTGAAACTGGCTACAAGGTTGGAGGGATGTCTCTAATAGTGAGAGAGTCTAGGACCAGGGGACACAGCTTCAGAATTCAAGGACATCGCTTTAGAACAGAGATCATGAGGAATTCCTTTAGCCAGAGGATGGTGAATCTGTGGAATTCATTGCCACAGATGACTGGCCAAGTCATTGGGTATATTAAATGCGGAGGGTAATAGGTTCTCGATTACAAACGAGAGAAAATCTGCAGATGCTGGAAATCTGAGCAACACACACAAAATGCTGGAGGAACTCAGTCAGCCGGACAGCATCTAGGAAAAGGGTGCAGTCGACGTTTCAGGCCGAAACCTGGAGAGAAAAAGCTGAGGAGTAGGTTAGTCAGGGTGTCAAAAGTTATGGAGAAAAGGCAGGAGAATGGGGTTGAGAGCAATATTCACTGTAAGGTGTGTGTGTACACACGTCTTTTGCTACTAGCGCACAAAAGTTTGTCACCCTCTACCTCGACGGCGAATTTGCAAGTGGGAAGAAGTGGAGTGATATTTGGAAACTTGACTTTTTGAAGTGTCATTTAGCAAGCAAATCAAGTATTGGTGGTGTATAAAAGCTCTCAAGTTCTTATTGACAGTATTTGCTAGCTGTTAAAATGAATACCTCTATATATAAAATTCAGGGCACACATGTTGTTGTCACTGGGCAAAAACTTGCATAGCACAAAATTTTTTGTGCACACTGGTCATTACAAAATATTGGGAATATTGGTTGAGAGGGATAATAAATTGGCCGTGATGGAATGGTGGAGCAAACTTGATGGGCCGAATGGACTAATTCTGCCTATATATCTATGGTTTTGGGGTCTAACATAGAGTGGCTGAGATAAGTAGCACTCAAGTACATGAGGTGTAAAGGAATAAAAGCACTTGTAGAAGAAATCTGAAATAATTAACATTCTTGTACCCATGACATAAACACAGGAAAGTCTGCAGATTCTGGAAATCCAAAGCAACATACACAAAATGCTGGGGGAACTTAGCGGGTCTGGCAGCATCTACAGAAAAGAGTAAACAGTCAACGTTTCAGGCTGAGACCCTTCTTCAGGACGGGAGAGGAAGGGGGAAGATGCCAGAATAAAAAGGTGGTGGGGGGGAGGAGGATAGCTAGAGGGTGATAGGTGAAGCCAGGTGGGTGGGAAAGGTAAAGGGCTGGAGAGGAAGAGATCTGATAGGAGAGGAGAGTGGACCATAGCAGAAAAGGAAGGACAAGGTGATAGGTGAGAAGAGGTAAGAGGCTGGAGGGGGAATAGATGGTGAGGGAAGGGGGAGGGAATTTTTTTTACCGCAGAAGAAGAACTTGATGTTCATACCAATAGGTTGGAGGCTACACAGACAAAATATAAGGTGTTGCTCCTCCATCCCGAGTGTGGCCTCATCGTGACACAAGCAGAGGCCATGGACTGACTTATTCCCTTGATGCTACCTGTATTTTCAGCATTTTATTATTTAATCAAAGTTCAAAGTACGTATACATTATACAACCTTGAGATTTGTCTCCTAACAGGCAGCCACAAAACAAAGAAACCCAAAAGAACCCATTAAAAAAAGACTGTCAAATACCCAATGTGCAGAGAGAAAAAAAACAAATCATGTGAACAATAAACGCAAGCAAGTATTGCTCTGAACCGAAGTCTGCAGAGTCCATCCCCACACCCTTAGTTCAGTGCAGAGCGGAGCAGCGAGCTGAAATGACCCGTCCCTCGCCCCCGGCCCCGACACCCTGACCTTTTCAATCTGGCCTGGCGCCTGAGTTGTCGTCCAAGCGTTGGCTTCTGTTGCTTCGATATGCTCTGGACCCTGGACCCTGCCGTCTCGACTTGGCCTGGACCCAACCCTTCCAGTTTGGGCCGGCACTTAAATCGATCAAACCTCGGGCCTTCCTCGCTCTCTGTGATGGGCCTGCTGCCCCGCCTCACCTTGGTTCTGCCACAGCGAATTGCCTCCGAGTCCGAGGGGTGAAGCTTGCGATGATCGTTTTCCAGAAGAAGAGTGATTAACAAGGTGTTTAGCTGTTTCCTTTGCTTCCATTGGCCACCAGTCAGAAGTCGCTGAGATTCACCAGTGCCGTCTTAAACTGAAACCTTTCTTTCCAGAAACTTCTGTAGTTTTGCTTATCTAGGGCTGTATGGTAGAATTGCAGTTAGCGTAACGTTATTCTAGCGCTATTGACTCACCTTCAATTCCCATTGCTGTCTGTAAGGAATTTGTACATCCTCCACGTTTCCTTCAGGTTCTCTGGCTTTCTTCCACATTCCAAAGCTGTTCGGGTTAGTAAGCTAACTGGTCGTGCAGGTGTGGGTTCGTTTGGTTGGAAGGGTGCTGTAATAACGTTATGCTGACCGCTATATCACCGTAGCACCCTATTAGAGCAAATATATAGAAGTTTTTGGAAAGCAGAGTTCCAATTTAAGATGGTGCTGGTGAATCTGATCGACTTCTGGCTGGTAGCCGATGAAACAAAGAATCTCTAAATAAATAAGGTAATAAATGGTGAGATATGCTTGTTGAAATGGATAAAAATGAATTAGATTAAAATAGGTTATGAGGACACGCAGTCCTCTTTTACTGTCATTTAGTAATGCATGCATTAAGAAATGATACAATATTCCTCCGGTGTGATATCACAAAACACAGGACAGACCAAGACTGAAAAAAACTAACAAAACCACATAATTATAACATATAGTTACAACAGTGCAACAATACCATAACTTGATGAAGAACAGTCCATGGCACAGTAAAAAAAGTTCAAGGTTTTTCGAAAGTCCCACATTTCACGCAGTCAGGAGAAGGAAGAAACTTCTCCCTGCCATGCCCGACCACAGTCCGACTCTGAGTCGTCCGAAAACTTTGAGCTCTGATCAGCCCTCCGACACCGAGTACCGAGCACCATCTCTGTCTGAACGTTTCAACCCCAGCCTCGGTCGCCAGCAGCAGGCAAAGCCGGGGATTTTGGGGCCTACCCTTTGGAGATTCTCGATCGCACAGTAACAACAGCAGCAAACCAGGCATTTCAGAAATTTCTCCAGATGTTCCTCTGCTTCTCACGTCTGTCTTCATCGAATCAGAATTGTCCACGGCCCCTATTTAACAGATACAATATCATTTCACCGGAGAGCTGCGCGCACTGCGTCGAGCTGCCATCTTCTCCTCCCGCCTATAGAAGATAAGACTTCTATAGTCATAAGCACCAGAATGGACCTAAACACAAGAGATTCGGCAGGTGCTGGAAACCCAGAGCAACACAAACAAAATGCTGGAGGAATTCAGCTGGTCAGGCAGCATCTGTAGAAATGAACAAAAAAATTGACGTTTCAGGCAGAGACCCTTCTTCCGGACTGGAAAGGGAGGGGGGAGGCACCAGAATAAAAAGGAGGGGGGTAGGGGAAGGAGGATAGTTGGAAGGTGGTAGGTGAAGCTAGGTGGGTAGGAAAGGTAAAGAGCTGGAGAAGAAGGAATCTGATGGCGGGGGGGCATTATCGGTAGAATGATCTGTTTCTGTATTATAAGTATGTTGTCTCTTATTGACTGACAAAGTCAGTGTTTATTGCTGATTCCTCGTTTCCTTTGCAAGGATGTGATGGGCCATATTGCCTTCCCTCTGCTGAAGGTGCTCCCACGGTTTTGGTGGACAGGATCTAGACCCAGCAATGGTGAAGGAACAACAATATGATTGCACATCAGAGTGGTGTGTGACTTGGAAGGAGACTTGCAGCATCATAGTAGCCCTTGTTCAGAATCAGAATCAGGTTTATTATCCACCAACTTATTTAATGAAATTTGTTGTTTTGTGGCATTAGTACAGTGAATGCATAAATAAATGCTGTAAGTTACAATAACAAATATTTAAAAATAAATATTTGGTCTAAAAAGTGAAGCTGTGTTCATGGGTTCATGGTCCACCTAGAAAGGTAATGGTGGAGGGGAAGAAGCTGTCCCTAAAATGATGAGGGTGTGTCTTCGAAGTTCAAAGTAAATTTATTATCAAAGTACATATAGGAGAGAGGAGAAGATGGCGACGCGATGCAGTGCGCGTGGCCGTTCCGAATGAATATCGTATGTGTAACTAGGGAGGCTGTGCACAATCTGGATTTGATGGAGACAGCCGTGAGGAGCACGGAGGAACATCTGGAGAAACTTCTGAAATGCCTGTTTCGCTGCCGCTGCTACTGTGCGATCCAGAATCTCCGGAGGGAAGGCCCCAAATCCTCGGCTTTGCCTATTGCCTGTTGCCGGGGCTGGGGTCGAAGCGCTCGGCAGAGATGGTGCTCGGTGCTCGGTGTCGGAGAGGTGGTCGGAGGCTCGGAGTTTTCGGATGGACTCGGAGTCGGACTGTGGTCGGATGCTTCCAGGATGCTGCATCGGCAAGTTGGCAGCACTGGAGGTTCACCATCTGCGTGAGATGATGGAACTTTCGAGAGACTTTGAGACTTTACCGTGCCACGGTCTGTTCTTATCAAGTTACGATATTGCTTTGCACTGTTGTAACTATATGTTATAATTATGCGGTTTTTGTCAGTTTTTAAGTTGGTTTGTCATGTGTTTCTGTGATATCATTCTGGAAAAACATTGTATCATTTCTTAATGCATGCATTACTAAATGACAATAAAAGAGGACTGCATGTCCTCATAATCTAATCTAATATTTACCTCTGGGCATAAACGGTAAATCTAAGAAACACAATAGAATTACTAAAAGATCACATCCAACAGGGTGGACAAACAACCAACGTGCAAAAGACAATAAACTGTGCCTATATAAAAAAAACAAGTAACAAATATTGTGAACATGAAATGCAGAGTCCTTGAAAGTGAGTCCACAGGTTGTGGGAACAGTTCAGTGATGGGGCGGTTGAAGTTATCCTCTCTGGTTCAAGAACCTTATAGTTGAGGGGTAATGACTGTTCCTGAACCTGGTGGTGGCCTGAAGCTCCTGTACCTCCACTCTGGTAATAGCAAGGAGAAGCAGGCATGACCTGGGTGGCGGGTGTCCCCAGTGATGGATGCCCTCTTCTTGACACATCGTCTTTTGATTGTGGGGAAGATAGTGCCAGTGACAGAGCTGGTTGAGTTCACAAACCTCTGCAGATTTTCCCAATCCTGTGCATTGTGCTGTAGAAATGTTGGGGTTTTATGCACTGAATGGACCCCACATTAGCACCACGGTGTGCTTGTGGATGGTTCAGGAGGATAACGATGAAGCCATTTCAGTTTGGGCCATAACATCTTGTTGATTAGAGGAGAAGTGTAGAAATGAGTTGGCCAATGTTCACCTCAAGTTGAGGTTGAAGAATGGTTGAATGGATAGACTTGCTGTTTCTGAGTCCAAAACTTTTTCATTGAAGTTTGATTTTGATCCCCAGTGCTGTCTGTTTGGAGTTAGTATGTTCTCCCTGTGACTGCATGAGTTTCCCTTGGATCCTCCATTTCTCTCCCATGTCCCAAAGGCATGTAGGCTGGTAGGTTACGAGACCCTAACTTGCACAGTAGTGTAGTGGTTAATATAGCACTATTACGCCACCAGCAATCAGGGTACTATTCCTGTCACTCTCTGTAAGGAGTTTGTACATTCTCCCTGTGACCATGTGGGTTTCCTCCGGGTGTTCCGGTTTCCTCCCACATTCCAAAGAGTTTTGGGTTAGGATTAGTAAATTGTGGGTATGCTATGTTGGCGCCAGAAGCATAGCGACACTTGTCTGCCCACACCACATATTCAGACTGCGTTAGTCCTTCACTGTATGTTTCGATATTGCATTCTACTTGTGACAAATAAAGCTAATATTTGTCTTTAATCTCTTTAGTTTGTTCGTTTGTTCGTTATGTGCCATGTCATATGACATGGGCAGTTATGGTCTTTCCATGATGGTGATTGTTCTCAGCAAATGTTTCAACAGAAGTGGCTTGCCATTGTTTTCTTCTGGGCAGTGTCTTTACAAGACGGGTGACCCCGGCCATTATCAATACTCTTCAGAGATTGTCTGCCTGGTGTCAGTGGTCACATAACCAGGACTCGTGATATGCACCGGCTGCTCATACGACCATCCACCACCTGCTCCCATAGCTTCACATGACTCTGGTCGGGGGCTAATCAGGTGCTGCACCTTGCCCAAGGGTAACCTGCAGGCTAGAGGAGGGAAGGAGAGCCTTACACCTCCTTTGGGAGAGATGTATCTGCACACTGCCACCCATTAGATTGCCCCTAATGTGTGATAGGACCCTGGAGAGTTCATGGGGCTATCAGTATATAAAAAATGAGCCAGGGTCGTACAGCAGAGCAACACGCCCTTCAGCCCACCACATCTATGCTGACTTTTTTTGTCCCTCTACACTAATCCTTGTTAACCGCACCTTGTCTGCATCCAGAAACCTGTGCACGTTGGGTTAGGTCAATGCTCCAGTGTGGTTCTGCTCTGTCAGACTTTCTCTGCCTTTCCGGTAAGTTATTATACTGAGTTAATAAATTATTAAATTGAATCTTTCCTCAAGTCATAAACACAAGAGGTTTTGTAGGTGCTGGAAATCCAGAGCAACACACATGGCAGGTTAGGCAGCATCTATGGAGGAGAATAAACATTTGACGTTTCAGGGCAAGACAGAGATCAGGACTGGAAAGGAAAGGGGGAGGGGGAAGGAAACAAGCTGGCAGGTGACTGGTGAAACTAGGTGAGGGGGAAAGGTGGGTGGGGGAGGGAGGCAGTAAGAAGCTGGGAGGTGATAGGTGGAAGAGGGAAAGGGCTGAAGAAGAAGAAATCTGACTGGAGAAGACTGATGCAAAATACTTATTCAGTTCATCCACCATTTCCTTGTCTCCCATCACTTCCAGCAGTTAGAAATGTCACTCTCACCCCTCTTTTACTCTTAATACTGGAAATGTGAAAAAAAAACTTTTGGTATCCTCTTTCATATTCTTGGCTAGTTTACCTTCATATTTTATCTCTTTTCTCCATATGGTTTTTTTACTTGCTTCCTCTTGGTTTTTTCAAAGCTTCCTAATCCTCTAACTTCCCACTAATTTTTGATATATTATATGCCCTCTCTTTTGCTTTTCTGCTGTCTTTGACTTCCCTTGTCAACCATGGTTGCCTCATCATCCTTTTAGAATGTTTTTTCATCTTTGGTATGCACATATCTTGCAGCTTCTGAGTTGCTCCCAGAAACTTCAACCCTCGCTGTTTTGCTGTCTTCCCTGCTGGTGTCCCCTTCCAATCAATTTTGGCCATCTCCACTCTCATGCCTCTGTAATTCTCTTTACTCCACTGTAACACTGATGAATCTGACTTTAGCTTCTCCCTCTCAAACTGCAGGGTGAATTCCAGCATATTATGATCACTGCCTCCTGAGCTTCCTTTACCTAAAGCTGCCAAATCAAATCTGGGTCATTACATAACACCCAATCCAGAATTGCCTTTCCCTTAGTGAGCTCAACTACAAGCTGCTCCAAAGATCCATCTTGCAGGCATTCTAAAAATTCCCTCTCCTGGGATCCAACACCAACCTGATTTTCCCATTCTACCCTCACATTGAAATCTCACATGACTGTCATAACATTGCTCTTTTGAATGCCTTTTCAATCTCCCATTGTAATTTGAAGCCATATCCTGGCTAATGTTCAGAGGTCTGTATTTAACTCCAATCAGAGTCCTTTTTACCTATGCACTTTCTTAACTCTACCCACAACAGTTCTACATTTTCCCATCCTATGTCTTCTCTTTCTAAGGAATTGATCACAGTTTTTATCGGCAGAGCCACCTGCCTACCTGCCTGTCCTTTCGATACAATGTGTATCCTTGGACGTTAAGCTTCCAACTATAATCTTCTTTTAGCCACGTCTCAGTGATGCCCACAACATCATACTTGCCAATCTCTAACTCCGTTACAAAATCTGTTAATCTTATTCCGTATACTACGTGCATTCAAATATAACACCTTCAGTGCTGTATTCATTGCTTCTTTTCAATTTTCCTCCCATATTATACTTCAACTCATCCCATTGACTGTCAACTGCCTGTCCTTCCCAGCAGTCTCACTACACACTTCCTCTGCTTGCAAACCAACACCCCTCTCCTCAGCCCTATCACTCTGGTTCCCGTCCCCCTGCCAAGTTATTTTTATCTCTACCCAGCAGCGCTGGCAAGCCTGCCCACAAGGATACTGGTTCCCCTTTTTGTACAAAGATGCTACAGAAAACCAGATACAGTGGATTCTGGTTAATTGGGACACACCAGGACCAGTACACTTTGGCCCATTTAAGCGGCTACCCCAATTAGCCGAAGTTTCATAGAAATAGTTAAAAAGGTATAAAAAGGAAAACTGCCATTTAACTGAGTAACAAATTATGTATTTTAATGAAATTCAGGACAAATCTGAATCAAAGTCTGATTTAATATCACCGGCAGATGTCATGAAATTTGTTATTCGGCAGCAGTACATTGCAGTACATAATAATAAAAATGTAAATTACAGTAAGTATTGAAATATTTTAAAGTTAAATTAAATAATTTTTTTAAAAAAAGAAAAAAAAAGTGGTGAGGTAGTGTTCATGGGTTCAATGTCCATTCAGAAATTTAATGACAGCGGGGAAGAAGCTGTTCCTGAATCTCTGAGTGTGTGCCTTTAAGCTTCTGTACCTCTCTCCTGATGGTAGCAATGAGAAGAGGGTATGTCCTGGGTGATGGTGGTCCTTAATGATGGATGACACCTTTTTGAGGCATCGCTCCTTGAAGATGTCCTGGATGCCGGGGAAGCTAATGTCCATGATGGAAATGGCAGCAGTTAAAACTTTCTGCAGCTTATTTTGATCCTCAGCATTGCCTCCTCCCCCTATCAGACAGTTAGAATGCTCTCCAGGGTACATCTGTAGAAATTTGTGAGTGAAGTTAGAACACCATCAACACTACTACTGTACTATAAAACTGTGTATCAGTTCCTAATAGTTATCAAAGGAAGAATTCATTCAGTGTACGTTTGCTCTTTTGATTGATTGTAAACGAACAAAATCAGTGCAGACACCTAGTAAAGATAATGGACTGATTTCAAACAGTACACTCAACGATTGCATCTTCCAAATCTTCTTTTTCATTGTAACATTCAAGATGATTGTCGATACCTTCAAAATTTTCATAGTTACTAACTTGTTGAAATAGGGAAATTGTTTCCTTTTCACTCTTGGCTGCTTCTGGCATCTCTAATCCTGAATGCTTGAAACTGCAGTGAGCAAAACAGTTCTGAATTGTCCTACTGTTTATTAATTGCCAAAATTCAAAGTTACGTTTATTATCAGAGAACACACATGTCACCACGTATAACTCTGAGATTCTTTTTCTTGCGGGCATACCTATCAAATCTAAAGAACAGAACCATAAACAGGATGAATGGACAACAAATTGTGCAAATACGGATAGAAATAAATAGCAATATATAATAAGCATGAAATAAGATGCATACGTAAGGATCCTTTTCATTGACTACAGCTCTGCCTTTAATACCATCATTTCAAATAAACTGATTCCTAAGCTCCGGAACCTGGGCCTCAGCACTCAGATCTGCAGCTGGATCTTCAACTTCTTCACAGACAGGACCCAGGCTGTAAAAATAGGGGACAAGCTCTCCTCTACAATCACTCTGAGCACCGGTGCCCCACAAGGCTGAGTACTCAGTCCCCTGCTGTACTCACTGTACACCCATGATTGTGTAGCCAAGTTTCCATCAAACTCAATATATAAGTTTGCTGATGACACCACAATTGCAGGCCGTATCTCGAGTAATGATGAGTTTGAGTACAGAGAAGAAATTAAGAACCTGGTGGCATGGTGCGAAGACAATAACCTATCCCTCAACGTCAGCAAGATGAAGGAATTGGTTGTTGACTTCAGAAAGGACCACACGACCCAATTTACATCGGTGGTGCACAAGTGGAGCAGGTCAAAAGTTTTAAGTTCCTCGGGGTCAATATCACAAATGACCTGACTTGGTCCAACCAAGCAGAGTTCACTGCCAAGAAGGCCCACCAGTGCCTTTACTTCCTGAGAAAACTAAAGAAATTTGGCCTGTCCCCTAAAACCCTCACTAATTTTTATAGGTGCACTGTAGAAAGCGTTCTTCTAGGGTGCATCACAACCTGGTATGGAAGTTGTCCTGTCCAAGACCGAAAGAAGCTGCAGAAGACCGTGAACATGGTGCAGCACATCACACAAACCAATCTTCCGTCCTTGTACTCACTTTACACCGCACGCTGTTGGAGCAGTGCTGCCAGGATAATCAAGGACACGACCCACCATCCAATGCACTTTTAGTCCCTCTTCCCTCCGGGAGAAGGCTCAGGAGCTTGAAGACTCGTACGGCCAGATTTGGGAACAGCTTCATTCCAACTGTGATAAGACTGCTGAACGGATCCTGACCCTGATCTGGGCCGTACCCTCCAAATATCCGGACCTGCCTCTCAGTTTTTTTGCACTACCTTACTTTCCATTTTTCTATTTTCTACTTATGATTTATAATTTAAATTTTTAATATTTACTAATTTTTACTATTTTTAATATTTAGTATTTGTAATCTAGGGAGTGCGAAGCGCAGAATCAAATATCGCTGTGATGATTGTACGTTCTAGTATCAATTGTTTGGCGACAATAAAATATAAAGTAAAGTAACAAGATAAAAGAGTCCTTAAAAGTTATACCCTTTTGTTCAAGAGCCTAATGGTTGAGGGGTAGTAACTATTCTTGAACCTGGTGGTACGAGTCCTGAGGCACCTGGACCTTCTTTCTGTTGGCAGCAGTGAGAAAGGAGCCTGACCTGGGTGGTGAGGAGCTTTGATGATGGGTGCTGCTGGTGTATGCAATGTTTCATATAGATGTGCACAATGGTTAAGAGTGTTTTACCCATAATGTACTGGGCTAAGTCCACTACTTTTTGTAGTATTTTCTGCTTAAAGACATCGGTGTTCTCATCAACACTCACAACACGCAGGAGGAACTCAGCAGGTCGGGCAGCATCCGTGGAAAAGATCGGTCGACGTTTCCACGGATGCTGCCCGACCTGCTGAGTTCCTCCAGCATGTTGTGAGTGTTGCTTTGACCCCAGCATCTGCAGAGTATTTTGTGTTTGGTGCTCTCATACCAGGCCATAATGCAGCCAGTGAGCACACATCAGTAGAAGTTTGCCAAGGTTTTTGATGACATGCCAAATATCTGCAGACTCCTGAGGAAGTAGAGGCGCATTCATGCTTTCTTTGAAATTACATTTCTATGATGGATCTAGGACAGATCCTCTGAGAGAGCCAACTATCAGTGACAAAAATCACTGCTTTTTGAAAACAAGCACACAAGTGCCACTATTTAAAAACCATTCTAAGCACGGCGTAATGTCTAATGGCCACAAGATGTGCACGTGGCTGACACTAGTTAGAAACTGTTTGGCAACAGGTCTCCTGCCCCAATTAAGCAGCATAGTATCCCATATAAACAAAGGGAATCCTGGCTATTTTCTCGATTAGTTTTTGTTTCTCAGAGTTGTCCCAAATAAGTGGCTGCCCCAATTAACCAATGGCCCAATTAACCAGAATACACTGTGTTTGATATGAATCATATTGGCAAGCATTCAGATATCTCTGATGCTCTGAAATGGCATGATGTGTTCTGCTGCATTGTTTAAACCTACTCAGCTGAAATAGTTCATTAAGAATCACTGACACAATTACCTACTTCAAGTAATAACTAGCACTAGACTGGGCTAGAGTAATGAAAACATTTCAGCATAATTGCAATCTTATTTGTTTTACATTGTTCAGATCAAGATTAGGGAATATTTATAAACTAACTTGCTTCAAATCTTAAAATTAGTGCATTTGGAGAAACAAATATAGATACTTTTTCTAAGCTGAAAGATTGTGAATCTTTATAACTTTGAAGCAAAGCCAGTGCAGCATCACTGTAGTAAGGATACAGCTGCTTAATCAAAGTCTAAAGTAAATTTATTATCAAAGTACAGATATGTCACCATACACAACCCTGAAATTCATTGTCTTGCAGGCATTTACTTACAGGAGAATACAGAAATACAAATGCTGGCTGGTGGTGTAGTGGCATTCCTACTGGACTTCGAAGCAAGTGGTCCTGGGTTTGAATCCAGCTGGCTCCTTGGACACTTTGCATCTTTGCTGGGTTGAGCGTCGAGCCAGCAAATCGGCCTCATAAAATACAGACAAAACTGCAGAAGAAACAACAAGGTTACTGCCTGATGAGGCACGAGGCATGGAAATGAGTAACCAGAGTGGTCGCTTCGGAAAGTTTTGTCGCACGACAAAGCCAGCCACTTGTGTGAAGACCCTTTTGGACTATTTAAATGGAAGGTATTTACATTGCACTTATCTCTGCCTCAGGCTGAAAATAAGCACCCTGAGATCCTCCTTAAATCCATTCATTCTCAAGGTATGAATGCTGCTGACTAAGCCAGCATTAATTGACCATCCCCAACCGCCCCTAGACTGAGAAGGCAGTCAAGGGTCAATGACGTCATAGGGTCTGGAACAAAGTTTGCACCTGATTGGTCAGTTAGCTTATTATTATCACGCGTACTGAGGTAGAGTGAAAAGCTTTTTCCTGTATGCTGTGCATACAGAACATAGAAGACTACAGCACAGGAACAGGCCATCTGGCCCACAATGCTATGCTGAACCAGCTAAAAAGCAAATCAAAAACACCCAAACACCAATCCCTCCTCCGATACCATTAGATTAGATTATGAGGACACGCAGTCCTCTTTTATTGTCATTTAATAATGCATGCATTAAGAAGTGATACAATGTTCCTCCAGAATGATATCACAGAAACACAAGACAAACCAAGACTAAAAAAAACTGACAAAAACCACATAATTAAAACATTTAGTTACAACAGTGCAAAGCAATACCGTAATTTGATAAAGAATGGACCATGGGCACGGTAAAAAAAAGTCTCAAAGTCTCTCGAAAGTCCCATCATCTCACGCAGACGGTAGAAGGAAGAAAAACTCTCCCTGCCATGAGCTTCCAGCGCCGCAAACTTGCCGATGCAGCATCCTGAAAGCACCCGGCCACAGCCGACTCTTGAGTCCGTCCGAAAACTTCGAGCCTCCGACCAGCCCTCCGACACCGAGCACCGAGCACCAAGCACCATCTCGGCCAAGCGCTTCGACCCCAGCCCCGGCAACAGGCAATAGGCAAAGCCGAGGATTTGGGGCCTTCCCCTCCGGAGATTCTCGATCGCACAGTAGCAGCGGCAGTGAAACAGGCATTTCAGAAGTTTCTCCAGATGTTCCTCCGTGCTTCTCACGTCTGTCTCCATCAAATCAGGATTGTGCACAGCCCCTACTTAACAAATACGATATCATTTCGGAGCAGCCGCGTGCACTGTGTTGCGCCGCCATCTTCTCCTCCCCTACCAGATCCATGTCCCTTCATTTTCTTCACGTCCACGTGCCTATCCAAACATCTCTTAAAAGCCTCTAATGTACTTGCCTCTACCACCATGCCAGGCAGTGCATTCCAGACATCCATGATTCTTTGAGTAAAAAAAATCCCCCTTGAACCTTCTTCCCCCTCACCTTCAATGCATGACCTCTGGTTTTAGACATTTCAACCCTGGGAAACAGATACTCTCAGTCCACTCTACCTATGCCTCTCATAATCTGGTAAACCTCCATCAGTTCTCTCCTCAGCCTCCGACGCTCCAGAGAAAACAACCCAAGTTTCCGGAAATGCAGCGCTATTACATCACAGGGCATTCCGGAGTTCCGAGTTCAATTCCGGCACCGTCTGTAAGGTTCCAGCAACGCCACGACTCTGTTTAACCCTAACCCCATCACGGGACAATTTACAATGACCAATTAACCTACTTGGTACATATTTTGACTGTGGGAGGAAACTGGATCACCCGGGGAGAACCCATGCATTCGGCAAGGAGGATGTACAGTGACTCCTTACAGAGTGGTGCCTGAATTGAACCTAGAACTTCAGAATGCCCCACGAGATAATAGCATCGTGCTAACCACTACGCTACCGCGGCTTGCCGGAAGGTAGCAGCGAGCACGTCCACATGAAACACTGTCGTAGGAAAGCAGTATCCATCTTCAAAGATCCTCACCACCCAGGCCACGCTCTTTTCTCGCCGCTGCCATCAGGTAGAAGGTACAAGAGCCTCAGGATTCACACCACCAGGCTCTTGAACAAATGTGATGACTTTCACTCACTTACCCATCCACTGAGATGTTCCGCAATCACTTTAAGGACTCTTGTTATCTCATGTTCTCGTTATTTATTGCTATTTATTTATATTTGCAGTTGCTCAGTTTGTTGCCTTCTGCACTCTACTTGATCTATCACTGATCGTGTTCTCAATACTATTCTATAGATCTGCCGAGTATGCCCTCAGGAAAATGAATCTTAGGGTTGTATGTGGTGACATAAATGTACTCTGATAATAAAATTTACTTTGAACTTTGAAGATTGATGCCTTCTTCCAGTGATTTGATTAACTCTTGGCAGGCTGTGACTGGCCATCAGGAAGGAGGTACAGGAGCCTTGGGTCCCGCACCACCAGGTTCAGGAACAGTTATTACCCCTCGACCATCAGGTCCCACACCACCAGGTTCAGGAACAGTTATTACCCCTCAACCATCAGGTCCCACACCACCAGGTTCAGGAACAGTTAGTACCCCTCGACCATAAGGTCCCACACCACCAGGTTCAGGAACAGTTATTACCCCTCGACCATCAGGTCCCACACCACCAGGTTCAGGAACAGTTATTACCCCTCAACCATCAGGTCCCACACCACCAGGTTCAGGAACAGTTATTACCCCTCAACCATCAGGTCCCACACCACCAGGTTCAGGAACAGTTATTACCCTCAACCATCAGCTCCCACACTACCAGGTTCAGGAACAGTTATTACCCCTCAACCATCAGGTCCCACACCACCAGGTTCAGGAACAGTTATTACCCTCAACCATCAGCTCCCACACCACCAGGTTCAGGAACAGTTATTACCCCTCGACCATCAAGTCCCACACCACCAGGTTCAGGAACAGTTATTACTCTTACAACCATCAGGTCCCACACCACCAGGTTCAGGAACAGTTATTACCCCTCAACCATCAGGTCCCACACCACCAGGTTCAGGAACAGTTATTACCCCTCAACCATCAGGTCCCACACCACCAGGTTCAGGAACAGTTATTACCCCTCAACCATCAGGTCCCACACCACCAGGTTCAGAAACAGTTACTACCCTTCAACCGTCAGGCTCCTGAACCAGCGTGGATAACTTTGCTCATCTCAATTCACAATCTGTGGACTCACTCTCAAGGTCTCTACAACTCATGTTGTCCACAATATTTATTTATTTATTATTTGTATCTGTTTCGTATTTGCACTGTTTGTCTTCTTTTGTACATTGATTATTTGTCAGTGTTGGTGTGCAGTTTCTCATTGATTATGTTATATTTCTTTGTCCTACTGTGAATGCCTGCAAGAGAACGAATCTCAGGCTTGTATATGGTGACATATATGTACTATGAAAATAAACTTACTTTCAACTTCGAACTTTGGTTTGCTTTCAGTTCTCCGAGGACTTGCCATCTAATGGACAATCAATATTAGTTTAAGTGAAATTGGTTGTATCTGTGGGGAAATTGGTAGTATCTACAGAGGCACTGCCTCAGGAAGGGAACATCTATTATCGAGGATCCCCACCATTCAGGCCACGCCATCTTCTCTTTATTACCTTTGGAAGGAGGTACTGAAGCCTTGAAGACCCACACCACCAGGTTGAGGAATAGCTACTTTCCTACAACCATCAGATTCCTGAACTGATTTGAACCACCCTAACTCTACCACAGCAATGGAACACCATGAACCACCTCTTGCACTACCGTAGACTCGTCTCTGAAATGGTCGCCGTGATAATAAACTCCACTTTCCAATACTGACTGTCCCTGAATGTTCAGCCCATGGCCGATGAGAGTGTGAGGATTCTCAAAGTGGAGATTAAATGATACAAAGTTCAAAGTAAACTTATTATCAAAGTACATAAATGTCACCAAATAGAGCCTTGAGATTCACTCTTGCAGGTAAGTACAAGAAAGACAATAGAATCAATGAAAGACTGCACTCACCAGGGCGGATAGACCACCAGTGTACAAAAGACAACAGACTGTGCAAATACAAAAAGAAAGAAAAAATAATAATTATAATTCAATAAACAAAAATATGATATGAAGAGTCCTTGAAAGTGAATCCATAGGTCATAGATTAACCTTCACCCTGCCCTCAAGTTCAACCTTCACCCTGCCCTCAAGTTTACCTGGTCCATTTCCAACACCTCCCTCCCCTTTCTAGATCTTTCTGTCTCTGTCTCTGGAGACAGCTTATCTACTGATGTCTACTATAAGCCTACTGACTCTCACAGCTATCTGGACTATTCCTCTTCTCACTCTGTCTCTTGCAAAAATGCCATCCCCTTCTTGCAATTCCTCCGTCTCTGCCGCATCTGCTCTCAGGATGAGGCTTTTCATTCCAGGACGAGGGAGATGTCTTCCTTTTTTAAAGAAAGGGGCTTCCCTTCCCCCACCATCAACTCTGCTCTCAAACGCATCTCTCCCATTTCACGCACATCTGTTCTCACTCCATCCTCCCGCCACCCCACTAGGAATAGGGTTCCCCTGGTCCTCACCTACCACCCCACCAGTCTCTGGGTCCAACATATAATTCTCCGTAACTTCCGCCACCTCCAACGGGATCCCACCACTAAACACATCTTTCCCTCCCCCCTCTGCTTTCCGCAGGGATCGCTCCCTACGCGACTCCCTTGTCCATTCGTCCACCCCAATTCCACCCACTGACCGATCTCCCTCCTGGCACTTATCCTTGTAAGCGGAACAAGTGCTACACATGCCCACAACAGGAATTCTGCAGATGCTGGAAATTCAAGTGACACACATCAAAGTTGCTGGTGAACGCAGCAGGCCAGGCAGCATCTCTAGGAAGAGGTACAGTCGACGTTTCAGGCTGAGACCCTTCGTCCTGATGAAGGGTCTCGGCCTGAAATGTCGACTGTACCTCTTCCTAGCGATGCTGCCTGGCCTGCTGCGTTTACCAGCAACTTTGATGTGTGTTGCTACACATGCCCTTATACTTCCTCTCTCACTACCATTCAGGGCCCCAGACGGTCCTTCCAGGTGAGGTGACACTTCACCTGTGAGTCGGCTGGGGTGATATACTGCGTCCGGTGCTCCCGATGTGGCCTTCTATATATTGGCGAGACCCGACACAGACTGGGAGATCGTTTTGCTGAACACCTACGCTCTGTCCGCCAAAGAAAGCAGGATCTCCCAGTGGCCACACATTTTAATACCACTTCCCATTCCCATTCTGATATGTCTATCCACGGCCTCCTTTACTGTCAAGATGAAGCCACACTCAGGTTGGAGGAACAACACCTTATATTCCGTCTGGGTAGCCTCCAACCTGACGGCATGAACATTGACTTCTCAAACTTCCGCTAATGCCCCACCTCCCCCTCGTACCCCATCTGTTATTTATTTATATACACACATTCTTTCTCTCTCTCTCCTTTTTCTCCCTCTGTCCCTCTGACTATACCCCTTGCCCATCCTCTGGTTCCCCCCTCCCCCTTTTCCTTCTCCCTAGACCTCCTGTCCCATGATCCTCTCATATCCCTTTTGCCAATCAACTGTCCAGCTCTTGGCTCCATCCCTCCCCCTCCTGTCTTCTATCATTTCAGATCTCTCCCTCCCCCTCCCACTTTGAAATCTCTTACTAGCTCTTCCTTCAGTTAGTCCTGACGAAGGGTCTTGGCCCGAAACGTCGACTGTACCTTTTCCTAGAGATGCTGCCTGGCCTGCTGCGTTCACCAGCAACTTTGATGTGTGCTGCTTGAATTTCCAGCATCTGCAGAATTCCTCGTGTGGTCATGGGAACAGTTCAGTGATGGAACAAATGAAGTTATCCCCTCTGGTTCATGAGCTTCATGCTTGAGGGGTAATAACTGTTGCTGAATCTGGTGGTGAAAGTCCTGATGTTCTTGTAGCTGCTTCCTGATGGTAGGGGCAAGGAGAGGGCATGGCTTGGGTGGTGGTGGTGGTCCTTGATGATGGTTTCCAGTGACAATACAATCTCCTGTCCACCCCTTATTAGATTATGTAAAATGTACCAGTAGGGTTGGATGAGAGGTCAGTACAATGAAATCCTCTCTACAAATGTTAGTTTAGGAAGGTGTCCTTTTCAGATATCTTCATCACTCTTGGGAACAATTTTCTCTGCATGTGACGTGCATGAAGTCACTATAATTCTTTACAAAGGAACAACATGTTCTTGGGCTAGGACAACCCCATTACAAGACAGACTGTTTGGTTACTTTAGATAGAGACATGAAATTAAATTCTTGGCTTCAGTACAGAGCTTCAGAGGAAGTTCTTCAAGCTCTCTCTGTCAAAGTTCCTGTGGTTTCTCATCCTTCTTAAGGCTGCTGCTGAAGTTTAGGAAGATGTTCTGAGAGTGTTTTACGTCAAATTAGAATCAGAATCAGGTTAAATATCACTGGCACATGTCATGGAATTTGTTGTTTTACAGCAGCGGTACAGTGCAATATAATAACAACAACTGTAAATTATAGTAAGAAGTATATAAGTGTTTAAAAAGCTAAATTAAAGAAGTGGTGCAAAAAGTAGTGAGGTAGTGTTTATGGGTTCAATGTCCATTCAGAAATCGGATAGCAGAGGGGAAGAAGCTGTTCCTGAAACATTGAGTGTGTGTCTTCAGGCTCCTGTAGCTCCTCCCTGATGGTGGCAATGCAAAGGCATGTCTTGAGTGAGGGGGATCCTTAATGATAGATGCTGCCTTATGGGATTGCATCTTGAAAATGTCCCGGAGGCTGGGGAGGCTAGTGCCCACGATGGAGCTAAAAAAAACAAGAAAGGAAAATGTCAAGAAGTACTGAAAATACTAGTAGGGCATCTGTGTGTGTGTGTGTGTGTGTGTGTGTGTGTGTGTGTGTGTGTGTGAATGTATGAGTGATTCGTTTCCAAATAAAATCCGCGTTCTTAAAACAGTTTAAAGGCCAACAAGTACTATAAAGCTTTCCCAAGTGCTTCACATTGCCAATGGCTCTCCAGCACTGTAACATTAAACACTTAAACAGCTGTCTCTGTTTTAGTTCAACTTTATGAAACACTTGTCTCTAATCACTGAGCGAACCTCAAACACCATTCCACAGTATTAAATGCAGCAAATACTACTTCAAGGGAAACACGTAAACTAGTAACACTAAAAAAAACAGCTTCCCTCACACAGCACTCCAAACAATCTCTCCCATTCACCCTTCCAAACAATCTCCAATCTCTCCCACACACCCCTCCAAACAATCTCCCTCACATACCCCTCCAAAAACTCTCCAATCTCCCTCACTCACCCCTCCAAACAATCTCCAATCTCCCCCACACACTCCTCCAAACAATCTCCAATCTCTCCCACTCACCCCTCCAAACAATCTCCCTCACATACCCCTCCAAAAACTCTCCAATCTCCCTCACTCACCCCTCCAAACAATCTCCAATCTCCCCCACACACTCCTCCAAACAATCTCCCTCACATACCCCTCCAAAAACTCTCCAATCTCCCTCACTCACCCCTCCAAACAATCTCCAATCTCCCCCACACACTCCTCCAAACAATCTCCAATCTCTCCCACTCACCCCTCCAAATAATCTCCAATCTCCCCAACACACCCCTCCAAACAATCTCCAATCTCCCCCACTCACCCCTCCAATCTCCAATCTCCAATCTACCCCACACACTCCTCTAAACAATCTTCCCCACACACCCCTCCAAACAACGTCCCTCACTCACCCCTCCAAACAATCTCCAATCTCCCCCACACACTCCTCCAAACAATCTCCCCCACACACCCCTCCAAACAATCTCCAGTCTCCCTCACACACCCCTTCAAACAATCTCCAATCTGCCCCACACACTTCTCCAAACAATCTCTCCCACACAACCCCACCAAACAATCTCCAATCTCCCTCATTCACCCCTCCAAACAATCTCCAATCTACCCCACACACCCCTCCAAACAATCTCCAATTTCCCTCATTCACACCTCCAAACAATCTCCAATCTCCCCCACACACCTCTCCAAACGATCTCCAATCTCCCCCACACACCTCTCCAAATGATCTGTAATCTCCCCCACACACATCTCCAAACGATCTCCAATCTCCCCTACACACCTTTCCAAACGATCTCCAATCTACCCCATACACCCCTCCAAATAATCTCCAATCCACCCCATACACCCCTCCAAACAATCTCCAATCTACCCTACACACCCCTCCAAACAATCTCCATTCTCCCTCACTCACACCTCCAAACAATCTCCAATCTCTCCCACACACCTCTCCAAACAATCTCCTATCTCCCTCACTCACCCCTCCAAATGATCTCCAATCTCCCCCACACACTTCTCCAAACGATCTCCAATCTCCCCCACACACCTCTCCAAACGATCTCCAATCTACCCCATACACCCCTCCAAATAATCTCCAATCCACCCCATACACCCCTCCAAACAATCTCCAATCTACCCCACACACCCCTCCAAACAATCTCCATTCTCCCTCACTCACACCTCCAAACAATCTCCAATCTCTCCCATACACCTCTCCAAACAATCTCCTATCTCCCTCACTCACCCCTCCAAACAATCTCCTATCTACCCCATACACCCCTCCATACAATCTCCAATCTCCCTCACTCACACCTCCAAACAATCTCCAATCTACCCCACTCACCCCTCCAAACAATCTCCAATCTACCCCATACACCCCTCCAAACAATCTCCAATCTACCCCACACACCCCTCCAAACAATCTCCTACCTACCCCATACACCCCTCCAAACAATCGCCAATCTACCCCATACACCCCTCCAAACAATCTCCAATCTACCCCACACACCCCTCCAAACAATCTCCCCCACACACCTGACAAGTTATCTCTCCAACCACCCCCCCCAACCATAATATTAGTGTCTCAATGAATCCCACTACCTCCCACCGGCAATCTCCCTGCTTCAGGTAGAACGTCGACATTGTGATGGAAGACTGTGATATTTACGGTAGTTTATTTATTTCGAGATGTTGTGCAGAATAGGCCTTTCTGGCACTTCGAGCCACAGCACACCCGATAAATCTGATTTAACCCTAACCTAATCACAGGACAGTTCACAATGACTTACCTAACCAATTAACCAATACTGTTTGGAGTGTGAGTGGAATCCGGAGCACCCGGAGGTGAACCAGGCATTCCATGGGGAGGATGTACGGCACAAACTCTGGACAGGACATCGGGATTGGACTCATGAACTCCGACACCCAGAGCTGTAACAGCACCATTTTAACCGCTGTGCTGCGTGGGGCCCACTAATATTTGGAAATATCCTGTATTCATCAGCTTTCTCGATTGGTAAGCTTATTGGAGAAGGAGCATGTGTGCCTTATGCCCATGTTAGTATTTAACCACTCAGAAACGAAGTGATTTCATTGGTGCCCCACGAGGACATACTGATTGGTCAGTTTTCTTTCATCTTTCACTCGTTCGGCAAGATTCTGTGCCCAACTGGATACATTTCAGCAAAGAAGTTGGAATTGGAAACAGAGATGGGGTTTCCATTGTCTCTTCCACTTGTTCTGAAGAAAGTCCAGAGGAGAGTGAACTCTGTCTGAAGTCCCGAAACGAAGCCCGACAGCGGAGGCCTGGAGACCGGAGGCTGGAGTTGGAGGCTCCTGCTGGATTTGGAGGCCCCTACTGGAGTTGGAGGCCCGTGCTGGAGTTGGAGGCCTGTGCTGGAGTTGGAGGACTCTCCCTGTCTGTGGGTGGGTGGGAGGGAGAGTGCAAAGCAGCCAACATACGAAACCCTCCCAACTGAATCATTCCCTCATCTTCCCCCTCCTATGAGGCAGGATCATGCACCATCAACAGACATGAGGACAGCTTCTATCCTGTTGTTCTTAGACTCTTGAATGAATCTCTCATAAGCAAAGAATGAACTTTTGATCTCTCGTTCTACCTCATCGAGGCCCTCACACTTTATAGTCTACGTATACTGCACTTTCTCTGCAACTGAGTCTAGATTCTGCTCTCAAGTTTACTTTTGTATTACCCTGATGTGCTTACGTATGGAATGTAGTTCTGCTCCTTTGCCTTATGGTCACATAAAGGTAACGGGGAGAAGGCAGGAGAACAGGATTGTGAGAGATAACAAAACCAGGCATGGTGGGATAGTGGCTGCAAAACAACACATTTCACAACATATATCAGTGATAATAAACCTGAATCTGATTCCGGGATCCTCAGTAATTGATTCAACTGGTGGTAGCGCAGCCCCCCCTCTGAAAAACGGTCAGAAATGTGTGGAAGATCTCAGTAGCCCACTCCAGGTATTATTACCATGCCAGTCTGAGCCCGCGTTCTGCGGCCTTAATTACGGTGCACTTACAGCGCTGAGCTGTTTACAGGCTCTCTCCCTGCTCTGCTTGGGCAATTCATTCGACTCTGGAGCTCTTCCCCATTCATTCTGATGCTTTTAAATCCACTTATTTCATGTTGGAGAGAGAGAGAACAAATTACACTGGGTATGGTTCAACAAGTGCACCAGGCCACTTTAGCTGAAATTTGAGCACTCAAGGCTCCTTCTAGGCATTTTGCATCCTCTCTAAATCCCTTTTGGAAACCATTTAGAAAATGGCTGTTATTTTTGCAGGAAGAGGGGAATTTATATTACATGATTTAAACACAGAGCAGCTCTCTTTCTCTCTTGAGAGTTATTTCCTGGTTTTTTCATTCATTCAGCAGAGGTTGACGTCAGGGAGTATTGTTCCATGCAAAAGACAGTGGGCCACTCAGCCCCTCAAATTCATTCTATCTTGCCCAAATTGTAGCTCAACCCCACATTGCTCCAGTTCCCTCATGAGCCATCCCAATGAAAATTCATGTACCTTCCTCTCAGAGATTCCAGTTACACTCCTGTCTCCAGGGTGTGTATGTGTGTTTGTGTGTATGTCTGTGTGTGTGTGTGAGAGAGAGAGAGAGTGTGTGTGTATATAGTATGTGTGTGAGTGCTTGCATGTGTGTGCTTGTGTGCGTGTCTGTGTGTGTGTGTGTGAGAGAGAGAGAGTGTGTGTGTGAGTGCGTGTGTTTGTGTGCGTGTCTGCGAGTGTGTGTGTGTGTATATCTGTGTGTGTGAGATCAGTCAGGGTGTTAAACCCTACGGGGAGCAGACGGGACAATAGAGTTGAGAGGGAAAATAAATCAGCCATAGAGGAATGGTGGAGCAGACTGGATGGGCTGGATGGCCTAATTCTGCTCCTATGTCTGATTGTTTGATGGCTTTGCCCACCATTACCTGAGGGGTGCAGAGGTTTGCTGTGACCTGGTGGGTCAGAAAATCTAAACGGAGAGCCTTTGCCACAGATTATGATAGTGGGACGTTATTTGACACTTGAGCCTGGCTGTGATCTCACCGGGTTGTGTCATTCACATGACTGCTTCATCGTTGTCACTCTGGTGTTGAAAGGTTACAAGTAGCTCCAAGTGAAAACTGAAGTTTATCTCAAACAGCCTGATAGTTACGAGACGGCATACTCCTTGTGTTAGATGCACCCTGCTGTGTTACTCAGGATATCTACTTTCGCAGTGACAGGATGATACAGACATAACCACACACCAACTGGTTCAAGAATCAAATCTCCTGCTTACTACAAGGCTCTGCCGTAGGCTGGCTCAATGCCTGAAGTTTGATCAATTACATTTATCTGAAAGGTCATTAATTCCGGCGTAACAGCTGAAACTCCCTAATCCAATACAATTCTTTCCCAAGTTAGATTTATACCTATTTCGAGATGCAGCACAGGACAGGCTCCATGTCCCAATGAGGCAGCATCACCCAGTACCCCATCAATTTAACCCTAGCCTACTCACAGGACTATTTACAATGACCAATTAACCTACTAAACAATACGTCTTTGGCATGTGGGAAGAAACCAGAGCACCCGGAGGAAACCCACAGGGTCACAGGGAGAACGAACAAACTTCTTACAGTCGGCGTCAGAGTTGAACTCCGAGCCCCAGCACCCCAAACTACAACAGTCTCGCACTAACTGCTACGGTACCATGATGGAGTGCAGCCCCTGTAACAAGGAGGCCTGATGTGGGGTCTTGGCCCGAAACATCTCCATAGATGCTGCAGACCTGCTGAGCTCCTCCAGCATCTTGTGTGTATTGTTCCGGATTTCCAGCGTCTGCAGAATCACTGGTGTCTTTCACAAGTTACATTCATTCAGTTATTTTCAGAATCGGGTTTGATATCACAGGCACATGTCGTAAAATTTCTTGTTATGTGGCAGCAGTACATTGCAATACAGAGTACTAAAAACTGTGGATTACAGTAAGTACATGTCAGAATCAGGTTTATTATCATTGGCATGTGTCGTAAAATTTGTTAACTTAGCAGCAGCAGTTCAATGCAATACATAATATAGAAGGATAAATAAGTAAATCAATTACAATATACTTACATTGAATAGATTAAAAATCAGGCAAAAACAGAAGTAATATGTGTTAAAAAAGTGAGGTAGTGTTCAAGGGTTCAAAGTCCATTCAGGAATCGGATGGCAGAGGGGAAGAAGCTGTTCCTGAATCGCTGAGTGTGTGCCTTCAGGCATCTGTACCTCCTACCTGATGGTAACAGTGAGAAAAGGGCATGCCCTGGGTGATGAAGGTCCTTATTAATGGACGCTGCCTTTCTGAGACACCGCTCTTTGAAGATGTCCCGGGTACTTTGTAGATTAGTACCCAAGATGGAGCCAACTAAATTTACAACCCTCTGTGGCTTCTTTCGGTCCTGTGCAGTAGCCCCTCCATACCAGACAGTGATGCAGCCTGTCAGAATGCTCTCTATGGTACATCTATAGAAGTTTTTGAGTGTATTTGTTGACATACCAAATCTCTTCAAATTCCTAATGAAGTACAGTTGCTGTCTTGCCATCTTTATAACTGCATCAAAGTGTTGGGACCAGATTAGATCCTCAGAGATCTTGACACCCAGGAATTTGAAACTGCTCACTCTCTCCACTTCTGATCCCTCTGTTCCTTCGTCTTTCCCTTCCTGAAGTCCACAATCAGCTCTTTCGTCTTACCGACGTTGAGTGCCAGGTTGTTGCTGCGACACCATTCCACTAGTTGGCATATCTCACTCCTGTACGCCCTCTCGTCACCATCTGAGATTCTACCAACAATGGTTGCATCATCAGCAAATTTATAGATGGTGTTTGAGCTATGCCTAGCCACACAGTCATGGGTATAGAGAGAGTAGAGCAGTGGGCTAAGCACACATCCCTGAGGTGCACCAGTGTTGATCGTCAGGGAGGAGGAGATATTATCACCAACCCACACAGATTGTGTTCTTCTGGTTAGGAAGTCAAGGACGCAATTTCAGAGGGAAGTACAGAGGCCCAGGCTCTGTAACTTCCCAATAGGATTGTGGGAATGATGGTATTAAATGCTGAGCTATAGTCGATGAACAGCATCCTGACATAGGTGTTTATGTTGTCCAGGTGGTCTAAAGCTGTGTGAAGAGTCATTGAGATTGCATCTGCTGTTGACCTATTGTGGCGACAGGCAAATTGCAATGGGTCCAGATCCTTGCTGAGGCAGGAGTTCAGTCTAGTCATGACCAACCTCTCAAAGCATTTCATCACTGTCAATGTGAGTGCTACTGGGCAATAGTCATTAAGGCAGCTCATGTTATTCTTTTTAGGCACTGGTATAACTGTTGCCTTTTTGAAGCAAGTGGGAGCTTCTGCCCGTAGCAGTGAGAGGTTGAAAATTCCTTGAATATTCCCGCCAGTTGGTTGGCACAGGTTTTCAGAGCCTTACCAAGTACTCCATCGGGACCTTCGGCCTTGCGAGGATTTACTCTCTTATATACAAAGGTTTTATTAAATAAGTAGAGGGAAAAGAGAACAAAAAAGTAGTGAGGTGGTGTTCATGGATTCAAAGCCCATTCGGAAATCAGATGGCAGAGGGGAAGAAGTTGTTCCTGAATCGTTGCATGTGTATATCTTCAGGCTCCTGTACCTCCTCCCTGATGGAAGCAATGAGAAGGTGGTGGGGGTCCTTGACGATTTCTTAGATGCTGGGGATGCTGGCTCAGTTTACAACTTTCTGCAGCTTTTCCCAGCCCTGAGTGATGGCGCCTCCATACCAGACGGTAATGCAACCAGTGAGAATGATCTGTGTGGTACAGCACAGAAACAAGCTCTTTGGCTTACTAATTCAGAAAAGGCCTCCTGCCTCTCTGCACTAACCCTGCTTTCCTGCATTATGACTGTGTCCGTCTATAACTTGCTGATTTAAGTAGCTGACTAAGTGCCTCTCCAATATAATGCAAGATCTTAATGAGGTAGATTATGAGGTCAAGAGTCCATCCTCTTATACAAGAGCTCCGTTCAAGTGTCTGATAACAGCACGATAGAAGCTGTCCTTGAGCCTGGAATGTGCTTTCAGGCTTTTGTATCTTCTGCCTGAAGGGATAAGGGACAAGAGGGGATAGATAGGGTTTTGATTATGTTCTAGGTGGTGAGGTGGAGGTGTGAGGCACTCCTTCCCTCCACTAGCCTGCGGGTCACCCTTGAGCAAGGTGTAGCACCTGCTTAGTCCCCTGATCAGGGTCACACAAAGCAATGGGAGCAGGTGATGGATCATCATATGAGCAGCCGGTGCATATCACAAGTCCTGGTTATGTGACCCCTGACACCAGACAGACAACCTCTGAAGAGTACTGATAACGGCTGGGGTCACCCGTCTTGTAAAGACACTGGTCAAATGAAGCCACTTCTGCAGAAAAATTTGCCAAGAACAATCATGGTCATGAGACCATGATCGCCCACGTCATAAGACATAGCGCATAATGAAGATGATGATGATTTGATAATGCTGGCTGTTTTATTGAGACAGTGAGAAGTGGAGACAGAGACCATAGAGGGGAGGCTTGTTTCCGTGATGTGTTCGGCTGTGTCCACAACTTTCTGCAGTTTCTTTCTTTTACTCTGGTCTGGTGACCAGAACTGCACACAATATTCCAAGCGCAGTCTTACCAGTTTCAGCATAAAACCAGTTCCCACATAATGTCTAACTTTTATACTCTATGACCTGGCCTACAAAGGCTAGCTTGCCATATGCCTTCTAAGCCCCCTTATTGACCTGTGTTGTCACTTTGAGGGAACTATGGAGCTGAACATGCAGGTCTCTTTGTTCATCAGCCATATACTGCATATTCTCTACCTGTACTTGACTTCTCAAAATACAACTGCTCACACTGGTTAGGATTAAATTCCATTTGCCAGTGCTCCACACAGATTTCCATTTTTTCTGTATCCCGCTGCAGTCCGAGACAAGATTCCTCGCTGTCCATAACACCACCGATTTGGGTGCCCTGCTGGGCAAGATAGTGAGTAGTGTTGGATTTGGAAATTGGACATTGGTTTTCTAAGTCCAAGTCCTCAGGACTTCCTACAGGGGCACCAGCGAGAGCATCCTGACTGGCTGTGTCACTGCCTGGTATGGGAACTTTACTTCCCTCAATCACAGGTGCGGGCAGCCCAGTGCATCTGTCAATTCAGGACATTTATCCTCTATTCAGGACATTTACAGCAGCAAGTGTGTAAAAATGGCCCAGGGGATCATCAAGGACTCCAGCCACCACAACCACAAACTGTTTCAGCTGCTTCCGTCTGGCAAACAGTACCAGGGCATTAACGGCAGGACCAACAGGCTACAGGACAGCTTCTTTCACCAGGCAATCAGACTGATCAATACGCATTGATCTGATTGTGTATCTGACTGTACATTATACCTGACTGTATACAAAACAATTATGCATACAATCTCAGTGTTTGGGCTATATCCTCCCACATTTCCCTTCTTTAATGCTTGTACATAGCGACAGAGACCCAACATAAAGATTTTTACTCCCTCATGTTGTGAGATAGATACAAGAAATAAAAAAATTCTAATTCTATTGCACTAAGGTATAGGGAAAAACATTTTCACGCTGGCATTCGGACAGGTCGTACCATACAGCAGTGTAGGATTAGTGTAACACCTTTACAGTACCAGCAACCTGCTTACAGTTCCCACCAAGGAGTTTGCATATTATCCCTGTGACCGCGTGGGTTTCCTCCGGGTGCTCTGGTTTCCTCCCACAGTCCAAAAACGTACAGGTTGGTAGGTTAATGTAGTGTAGTGTAGTGTAGTGTAGTGTAATGTAGTGTGCCTGGACTTTCAGAAAGCATTTGATAAGGTCCCACATAGGAGGTTAGTGGGGAAAATTAGAGCAAATGATATTGGGGGTAGGGTACTGACTTGGATAGAAAATTAGTTGGCAGACAGGAAACAAAGAGTAGGGATTAACGGGTCCTTTTCAGAATGGCAGGCAGTGACTAGTGGGGTACCGCAAGGCTCAGTGCTGGGACCGCAGCTATTTAGAATATACATTAATGATTTAGATGAAGGGATTAAAAGTAACATTAGCAAATTTGCAGATGACACAAAGCTGGGTGGCAGTGTGAAATGTGAGGAGCATGTTATGAGAATACAGAGTGACTTGGACAGGTTGGGTGAGTGGGCGGATGCATGGCAGATGCAGTTTGATGTGGATAAATGTGAGGTTATCCACTTTGGTGGCAAGAACAGGAAGGCAAATTACTATCGGAATGGTGTCAAGTTAGGAACAGGGGAAGTACAACGAGATCTAGGTGTCCTTGTTCATCAGTCAATGAAAGTAAGCATGCAGGTACAGCAGGCAGTGAAGAAAGCTAATGGCGTGTTGGCCTTCGTAACAAGGGGAATTGAGTATAGGAGCAAAGAGGTCCTTCTGCAGTTGTACAGGGCCCTGGTGAGACCACACCTGGAGTATTGTGTACAGTTTTGGTCTCCAAATTTGGGGAAGGACATTCTAGCTATTGAGGGTGTGCAGCGTAGGTTCACAAGGTTAATTCCCGGGATGGAGGGACTGTCATATGTTGAAAGATTAGAACAACTGGGATTGTATACACTGGAATTTAGAAGGATGAGAGGGGATCTGATTGAAACATATAAGATTATTAAGGAATTGGACACGCTAGAGGCAGGAAACATGTTCCCGATGTTGGGAGAGTCCAGAACCAGAGGCCACAGTTTAAGATTAAGGGTAGACAATTTAGAATGGAGTTGAAGAAAAGCTTTTTCACACAGGGGGTTGTAGTTCTGTGGAATCCTCTGCCTCAGAAGGCAGTGGAGGCCAATTTTCTGGATTCTTTCAAAAAAGAGTTAGATAGAGCTCTTAAAGATAGCGGAGTGAAGGGATATGGGGAGAAGGCAGGAAAAGGGTACTGATTGTGGATGATCAGCCATGATCACAGTGAATGGTGGTGCTGGCTGGAAGGGCTGAATGGCCTACTCCTACACCTATTGTCTATTGTCTATTGTTAATAGGTCACATGGGTGGAATTAGGTGTCATTGGGCCGATGGGCCTGTTCCCATGCTGTAACTCTAAATTAGATCTCTTTAAGTACAACAAAATGGGAAAAAGAAAACAGAGCACATAAGATATAGGTACAGAAAAACTCGGTGTATGTAGACAAATGAGGTGCAAAGGTCATGAGGAGGTGGACTGGGAGATCGGGAGTTCGAGAGTTCAGCCTTTAGCATCTGACTGGTCTGATCAACATGGGATAGAAGCTATCCTTGAGTCTGAGAGGTGGCTTTTGTATCTTCTGCCTGATGGGAGATGGTCAGAGAGCGAACGACATTACTTTCGATGCCATCCATTTTGATCATTGCATAACACTCGTACACTCAAGCTGCTTAATGCCATTTCCTGTACTCAAGTGTAATGAAAACAAAATAATTGTTACTCCGGATCTGACCAGCACAAATAAAACACAAAAGAAAAGGAACACAATAATAATAATAATAACCACACAATAAATATAAATTATTTATGTAATATAGCTTATATACACAGATGGATTGCACGTCTATGAAATGATACAAGGCTGGACATAAGGTCACTGACAGGAATTAATAAAGTAGTGGTGGAGTTAGTGGGTGGAGGTGTTGATCAGCCTTACTGCTTGGGGGAAGTAACTGTTTTTGAGTCTGGTGGTCCTGGTGTGGATGCTACGCAGCCTCCTCCCGGATGGGAGAGAGACAGACAGTCCATGAGCAGGGTGGGTGGGATCCTGTGTGATGATACTGACCTTTATCCAGCACCTTTCTATACAGTACCATGCAAAAGTCTTATCACTATTTATGCAGTAATTTTATGTATTGCACTGTACTGCTGCCGCGAAAAAAGAAACAAATTTCATGCCATATGTGGGTGATGATAAACCTGATTCTGATCTGGGTCTCTATTGTGGACTGAGAGTGGGAAGGGGGCAGGGAGAGGGGAATCATGGTTGGGAAAAGGGAAGAGAGAGGGGAGGGAGCGGGAAGCATTTGAGAGTCATCCTGTCATGATCAATAAACCAATTGTTTGGAATCAATGACCTTGCCTGGTGTCTCAGGGCTGGGTGTGTCTGCACCCTCACTGCCCTCCACTCCTGGCACTCTTCTGCCACCTGTTCCACACCCCTCCTGTGGCACCACCCTCACCATTCCCATCATCCTATGCCCCTGCCAGATTTACAACTCACTCTCAGTACAAATATAGTACTGGGCCAAAGTTTTAGGCACCCTAGCTATATATAATCACAAGAAAATCTGCAGATGCTGGAAATCCAAAGCAACACACACAAAATGCTGGAGGAACTCAGCAAGTCAGGCAGTATTTATGGGAATGAATAAACAGTCAACGCCTTCAGGACTGGAAACGTAGGGGGAAGATGCCAGAATAAAAAGGTGGGAGGAGGGGAAGGGGTCTGGCTGGAAAGAGGGTCTGGGTGAGTACATGGTTGAAGAGTCAGAGGGCAGTATAGATCACAGAGGGGCAACAGTGAGAAACAATCTCACTGAACTCCCGTCGAAGAGAAACTTCTTCAGGTAGGCGTCCCTCAAAGAGACTTCTATATGTGCCTAAGCTTGTTTTTTTTTTGGCATTTGTGTGCGTGCATGTGTGTCTGTGCGCGTGCGTGTGCGATGTTGGCGGGACGATGTCTTTTTCGTGCCTTTACAAGGCGCGGAGCGAGAGAGAGAGCCCGTGTGGCGCGCCACTCCTCGCACAGACAGTTCGCAGTATTTTTCCCTTATCCGAGTTGCGATCTCGATACTCAACCCGGCACGGATGGAAAGTGTACTTGGGAGTGGCGCCGACTGGATTCGAACCCAGGAACCTTCGTTGCGGAGTCCGGCGCTGATGTCATTGCGCCACCAGCCGACCCATGTGTGCCTAAGCTTTTGCATTGCACCGTATGTCCTTGGTGACGGGTAGGCTGCTGCCACTGAGGTACAGTAGGTCAAGGGTAGAACAGCAACAGGACGCAGAATATTGTGTTACAGTTACAGAGCAAGTGCAGTGCAGGCAGACAGCTAAGGTTCAAGGCCACGACAAGGCAGATTGTGAAGCCAAGAGCGGATTTCATCACTCAAAGGTATGGTTCAAGAATCTGATAAGGACGGGATAGAGACTGGTGGTACATGTTCTCAAATTTTTGTATGATGGGAAGTGGTAAAGGAGAATGGGAGGGACCTTTGCCCTTCTGTAATAGCGAGGAGTACAGGGAGGGAATGCTGTCTTTACATGAATGGACTTGGCCACTTTTACAATCAGCATTTTCTTGTGGGGTCCAAACCAAAAACTCCATTCCTCATTTGGACAGGATGCTCTCTGTGGTGCCTCTGTCAAAACCGGTGAGGATCCACAGGGGCATGCCAAAATAATCCACTGGCACGGCAGCCGAGGCAGCCGAGGAACTGAGGGTGAGGGCTTCAAAACCAAGGCCACTCTAATAGATTTGAGGTGTTATTTTGAGATACTGGTCTGACCATACTTGGAGTATTGTGAGCAGTTTTGGGCCCCTCCTCTAAGGAAGGATGTGCCGGCATTGGAGAGAGTCCCGAGGAAGTTGACACGAATGACCTTAGGAAAGAAAAGATTAATATGTGAGGAGCGTTTGGTAGCTCTGAAGGTACTCACTGGAGGTTAGAAGAATGCGGCAATCTTATTGAAACCTGCCGAATATTGACAGGCTAGATAGGGTGCTCATGGAGAGGATGTTTCATATACCATAACACATAGGATCTGAATGAGGCCATTCAGCCCATTGAGTCTGCTCCGATGTGGAGGAGTCTAGGACCAGAGGGCACAACCTCAAAATAGAGGAACGTCTATTTGGAATGGAGATTAGAAGGAATTCCTTCAGCCAGAGGTTGGTGAGTCTGTGGAATTCAATGCCACAGACTGCCGTGGAGACCAAGTCAGTGGGTATATTTAAAGTGGAGGTTGATAAATTCTTGATTAATAAGGGCATCAGAGGTTATAGGGAGAAGGCAGGAGAATAGGACTGAGAGGCAAAATGAATTGAATTGACTTTATCACTTACATCCTTCATAAACATGAGTAAAAATCTTTTACGTTATGTCTCTGTCTAAATGTGCAATGTGCAATTTACAGTGATTTGTAATAAATACCATGTACAACAGGACAGTCAATATAACATAGAAATACAATTGTATCAGCATGAGTTAATCAGTCTGATGGCCTGGTGGAAGAAGCTGTCCTGGAGCCTGTTGGTCCTGGCTTTTATACTACGGTACTATTTCCCGGATGGTAGCAGCTGGAACAGTTTGTGGTTGGGGTGACTTGGGTCCCCAGTGATCCTTCGGGCCCTTTTTACACATCTGTCTTTGTAAATGTCCTGCATAGTGGGAAGTTCACATCTACAGATGTGCTGGGCCGTCTGCACCACTCTCCACGGAGTCCTGTGATTGAGGGAGGTACAGTTCTCATACCAGGCAGTGATGCATCTAGCCATTTTCACATAACAGAGCAGACTCGATGGGCCAGGCAGCCTAATTCTGCCCCTATCTCTCCTGGTTTGGTGGTCTCCTTGACAGAAGCTGGTTGCAGGTGATCCCGCACTGGAGCCAAGTGTGAACAGACCTCAGCTCGGATCGGGGTCCTGGGGCGGGGCCAGCAGCCGAATCTCTATCCGCCAGAGATGGTGACGGCTTCACCCAGGCGGATAAGGGAAAGGTCACGACCCTTCATTACCATAATCCCAGGAAGGATTAAAGCAAGTTTCAGTTTACATCACTTGAAGATAAAAGGTCACCACCTGCTTAGAAGCTGCTGCACATCAATTAACATTCCATTAGGCAGCAAATGTATAAATAGAGAAACCTTTTGGCAAATGCACCAGTCACATTGACAGTGTTGATATTAGTAATTGTATTTAGTGGCTCTCAGCAATAAGCCTATTCTTAGTCCAGACTCTTAAAATCCCTCCAGTCATCACATTGAAACCATAAACATAGCAGGGGTGGCCAGTGTCCACACTTCTCAAAAACGGAGATGCAAGGCGTTCTGCGGATGCTGGAAATATTGAGAAACACACAGAAAAGAACTCAGCGGGTTAGGCAGCAGCTACGGAGGGGACCCGGCAGTTGACATTTCGGGAGAGACCTGACGTCTTGTGCCTCGGCCCAAAACATCGACTGTCTATTCCCCTCCATAGATGCTGCCTGGCCTGAATCGGAATCAGGGTTATTATCACTGGCATGGGTTGTAAAAGTTGTTCATTTGCAGCAGCATTACAGTGCAATAAATACTAATGCAAAGTATAAATTATAATCAGAGTAAATAAATAAATATGTAAATAGATAGACAGGTAGATAGATGAATATATAGATAAATAAATAGTTTTTAAAAATAGATAAATGAATAGCAATGTAACTAGCGAGGTGGTGGTCATGGGTTCATTGCCTATTGAGAAATCTAGTGGCTGAGGGGAAGGAGCTGCTCCTAAATCGTTGAGTGTGTATCTTCAGGCTCCTGGACCTTCTCCCTGATGGTAACAATGAGAGGAGGGCCTGTCCACGGTGGGGAGGGTTTTTCATGATAGATGCCACCTTCCTGATGGTGGGGAGGATAGTGCCCATGATGGAGCTGCTGAGTTCCTCCTGCATTTTGTGTGTGTGTTGGCATTTCCATAAAGACACCCATATGGTGACGGAGGATACTCTGGGGGTGGGGCTGTGAAGTGCAACAGAGACACTTTCGGAGTGAGAAGTCACCAGCCTGTGTTACGGTTGTTCCTCGCCATACTGAGGTACCTCTGCGTGACATCAGCACATCTTCAAAGCCCTCTGCTAAGCAAGTAGCCACCAAATGGGGGAAGGCAGAGTTGACAGGTGTTGGTTTATCATTGTCTCGTGTAGCACAGCGGGAGTGCCACGCTGCTGAGGAACAGCACTGAGGATGAACCACTCAAGCTGGCTCCTGATGGGTCGTTGTAATAGTGGAATTGGTATTGGAATTGATAGATTATTGTCAGAATTAAAATGTTTGGCCTCCGGGAAGTTCCACTTTTAGCAGGTGGAGTGGAGGTACTCGACGAAGTGGTCCCTCAGATTAAGATGGAACTCACCAATGTGAGGAGACTGCATCGAGGGCACCGGTCACAATGGATGGCCCCAACAGATTCACAGGTGAAGCGTTGCCACACCTGGAAGGACTGTTTGCAGCCCTGAATGGAGGTGAGGGAGGAGGCGAATGGGCAGGCGTAGCACGTTAGCCCTTTGCAGGGATAAGTGCCGGGTGGAAGCTGTAGGAGGGAAATGCAGGAGGGGGAGGCAGGGGCAGCAGGAGAGGGAGGAAGGAGCAGTAGGAGAGGGAGGCAGGGCAGTAGGAGAGGGGGAGGAAGGGGCAGTAGGAGAAGGAGGCAGGGGCAGTAGGAGAGGGAGGCGGGGCAGTAGGAGGGGGAGGCAGGGGCAGTAGGAGAGGGAGGCGGGGCAGTAGGAGGGGAGGAAGGGGCAGTAGGAGAGGGAGGCAGGGCAGTAGGAGAGGGGGAGGAAGGGGCAGTAGGAGAGGGAGGCAGGGCAGTAGGAGAGGGAGGCAGGGGCAGTAGGAGAGGGAAGCAGGGACTGTAAGAGGGGAAGGCAGGGGCAGTAGGAGGGAGGTGGGGCAGCAGGAGAGGGAGGCAGGGGCAGTAGGAGAGGAGGAAGAGGCAGTAGGAGAGGGAGGCAGGGGCAGTAAGAGGGGGAGGCAGGGGCAGTAGGAGAGGGAAGCAGGGACTGTAAGAGGGGAAGGCAGGGGCAGTAGGAGGGAGGTGGGGCAGCAGGAGAGGGAGGCAGGGGCAGTAGGAGAGGAGGAAGAGGCAGTAGGAGAGGGAGGCAGGGGCAGTAAGAGGGGGTGGCAGGGGCAGTAGGAGGGGGAGGCAGAGGCTAGCAGAGGGGGATATATAAGTAGCTGAGCTAGAGGATGTTTTGGAGGGAATCAAAGCAATCCTGCAAGCATTGAACATCAGAACTGGGAGAACAACATCTCCACATACACTCTTTTAATTCACTTGAAGGAACAAATATTTTTTTTCCCCTGTTGAAGTTTCCAGCAGCCCTGTCTGACAGACTGACATTAACAGCGCTAAAATGATTGCCAAACATAACAGAACCCTTTTATTGCGGTGCTTTGTGTGACAAGCAGGAAATGAAACAGGCGACCCATTAAAACCTCAACCCTTCAGTCTACAATATATTTCTGCCATCGTATCAAGAGGAGATCTTAATTATCAGGGTTGGTTGCACAGACGCCTCCTAATATTGTAAGAGCGATATCACCAGAGCCTCCTGCTCGGTGTGTGAGTGACGCTAATTGAGTTGCAGTTGAACATCTAACCCAATCAAACTGTTACTCATGTTTTAAGACTGCTCTGCTACCGGAGCTAAATGGGCCTATTCTGACAGGCTGAGCAGCGATTCTGGTTGCCTGGATACCAGTCTAGCTCATAGGTGACATCAGAGAAGCCATGCGACGTGCTTGACATGCTGGCTGCTAACGGGAAGGTGGCGAAATACAGAATTGACAATAAACATCCCACATATAGATTATTAAGATTGCTTCTTTCCAGCCCCCCCACCACCCCCCAACATGATTTACACCTCTGTAATAATTACAAACAAAATGAAATACAGAAACGGATCTATCGAGACGCAACATTCCCTGGAAATGGAATTGGACTGGGTTTATTATTGCTGCGTGCACTGTGATACAATGAAAAAGTTGTCTTGCATACTGTTCATACAGATCAGATCATCACACAGTGCATTGAGCTAGAACACAGGAGAACAGCAACAGAATGCAGAGTAAAGTGTAATGGCCACAGAGAAAGTGCAGTGCAGGTAGACAATAAGGATTGCGAGGTCAAGAGTCTGTCTTATCGTACTGGGGAACCATTCAATAGTTTTTCACCAGCTGGGTAGAATCTGTTTTTGAACCTATTGGTATGTGTTTTCAGGCCCTTAGTGCAGGAAAAGAAGCAGTTTCTAAAACTTTGAGTGAGTGTCTTCAGGCTCCTGTACCTCCTCCCCAGTGGTAGCAATGAGAAGAGGGCATGTCCTGGGTTCTAGGGTTTTGTAATGATGGACGCTGCCTTTTTGAGGCATTGCCTTTTGAAGTTGTCCTCAGCTGTGGGGAAGGTGGAGCTCATAATGGACCTGGTCGAATCGACAACCGGCTGTAGCTTTTTTTGATCCTGTGCAGTGACCCCTCTGTACCAGATGGTGATGGAACCGATTAGAATGCTCTCCATGTGATATCTGTAGAAATTTACTATAGAACGTTTGGTGACAGACCTTATCTCCTCAAGCACCTAATGAGATATAGTCACTCT
The DNA here is from genome assembly GCF_030028105.1 of Mobula birostris. Lineage (NCBI taxonomy): Eukaryota > Metazoa > Chordata > Chondrichthyes > Myliobatiformes > Myliobatidae > Mobula > Mobula birostris. The sequence continues at coordinate 5,516,625 of NC_092383.1, forward strand.
ACAGCACAAGCGATTACTGATTGGAGTTCAATTCCCACCAACGTCTGCAGAGAGTTTGTATGTTCTCCCTGTGACTGCATGGGTTCCCTTCTGATTGCCCTAGTTTTCACCCACGTTCTTCCCAAGTTCCAAACTCATACGGTTAACGTTGGTAAGTTGTGGATACATTATGCTGGCACTGGAAGCATGCGGACTATCCCTGAAAAACACTCACTGATTTAATTTGACACAAATGACCTGTTTCACTGCATGTTTTGATGTACGTGTGACAGATAAATCTTGGGATTATGTTGAGTATCTACCTGATAGCAACTTTCCCGTAGCTTAACAGTACACCTGACTGTAGCTGGAATGGGTGCAGCAGAGGAGTATATTTCAAACCCAGCCTTATGACCAGAGTGGAGGATGAACTTTGAACTTGAACTTTGAACTATTATGGCCAAGCAGAGATCCAGCCATAGGTGATAGCCATGCAGTAGTTCATATTCGCAAAGTTAATTAATGACTGGTAATATTTCCATAGTTGTACCTCTTTTTGTCTGAATCTATCTCATATGCGTAATACTGGAAGTCAATAGCGAGGGTGTAAGTAGGCATGCAGTGATCATTGGTCAACAAGCATTACTGAGGCTTTATAAGGCATTGGGTCAGACTACACTTGGAGTATTGTGAGCAATTTTCGGCCCCTTATTGGAAAAGAGATGTGCGAGTATTGGAGAAGGTCCAGAGGAGGTTCACAAGAACGATTCCAAGAACGAAAGGGTTAATGTATGAAGAGTGTTTGATGGCTCTGGGTCTGTACCTGCTGGAGTTTAGAAAATTGACAATGAATCTCATTGAGACCTGTTGAATATTGAAAGGCCTAAGTAGGGTGATATGGAGAGGATGTTTTCTATAGTTGGGGAGTCTAGGACTAGAGAGGACAGTCTTAGAATAGAGGGACATCCATTTAGAACAGCGATAATATCTTCAGCCAAAGGGTGGAGAATCTGTGGAATTCATTGCCACAGATGGCTGTGGAGTGCAAGTCATTAAAGCAGAGATTGATAGAGATTAAAGCAGAGACTTGATTAGTAAGGGCAGCAAAGGTTACAGTGAAAAAGCAGGAGAATGGGGTTGGGAGGGATAACAAACCAACCATGATGGAGTGGCGGAACAGACTCGATGGGCCAAGTGGCCTAATTCTGCTCCTATGTCCTATAGTCTTTTGCTTGCTACAGGGCTTGTATTGTGGCAGAAATATGGAGAGGCTGATGTAATATTTGGTCTAAAGGAGATGGTAGGAAAGATTCATTCTCTCAAGAGCCAGACTAAAGTCAAATTGCAGGGATTCTCTCTCCCCCAGGGTGTCATTACTAGAAATACGATTTAGGATTTTACATCCTTTTAGACTGCTTTTCCTTGGCTGTCATGGGTCCAGTTGTGTAGCTATTGAAGCATCATTCACTGGGAGAGAGATGAATGCCGACTGGTCAAATTGAGCTCGGCTGCATGACAGGTTCAAGGCAATAAAACCGTCATCTCCAGAGGACGGTGCGGATGGATGGTGGCGAGGGCGGCGAGGGCAGCAATAAAAAGCTGCACAAATTAAAATAGTCTTTCAACTTCAGGGGAACACTCGAGTAGCAGCTGAGTAGGAGAAGGGGGATGTCTGTCTGGGGCTGCACCCCACAATACCCTGTATGGTTACAGGCCTTCCAAAGTGAGACAAAAATTAAGCCTTACCAAAAGAAAGCAAACCACTTACCAACATAAAAGAGCCTCAGCGCAGCCAGTCTTAATAATTAATCCTCAGGAATTAATCATTTTAATAATTACTATTACTAATGCAGATCAGCTGGTGATTTAGGGTAGTACAGTAGTGTAGCGGCTAGCACAACGCTCTACAGTACAGGTGACCCGGGTTCAATTCCCACCGCTCCCGGTAAGGAGTTTGTACATTCTCCCCGTGACTGAGTGGGTTTCCTCCGGGTGCTCTGGTTTCCTCCCACAGTCCAAAGACGTACTGGTTGGTTGGTTAGTAGGACGTTGTAAATTGCCCCGTGATTAGGCTAGGGTTAAATTGGTGGGTTGCTGGGCCACACAGCTTGAAGGCCAGAAGGGCCCACTCCTCACTGTATCGCAAAAAATAAAATCCCTGTTGCCGCCCTCATTGGTCAATAGAGGAATACTATCTGTAACGTTTTACCACAACTCATACAAAACACTTGAGGAGTTGAGCTAGGGGTGAGGGGAGCCATTCATCAGGACTGGAAAGGAAGGGGGCAGAAGCTGGAATAAATAGGTGGGGGTTGATGACAAGCTGGCAGGAGATAGGTGAGGTCAGGTGAGGGGAGGGGAAGGTGGAGGATGAAGTAAGAAGCTGGGAAGTGATAGGTGGGAGAGGTAAAAGGCTGAAGAAGAAGGAATCTGATAGGAGAGGAGGGTAGACCATGGGAGAAAGGGAAGAAGGTGGCGAACCAGAGGCAGGTGACAGAAGGGTGAGGAGAAGCGAAGAGCTGAGAGGGTAACCAGAATGGGATTGGAAAAATGGAGAAGGTGGGAGAGGTTAGAAATGATCAGAAATTGGAGAAATTGATGTTTAAGCCATTAGGGCAGAGGCTACCTGGACGGAATATAAGGTGTTGCTCCTCCTACCTCAGTTTGGCCTCATCATGGCAGCAGGGGGAAGTCCTGACAGGACGGGAAGTCGAATTGAAATGGGTGGCCACTGGGTGATCCTGCCATTTGCAGTGGTCAGAGCGAAGGTGCTCAACAAAATGGCTTCCCAGTATGTGTGTGGGGTCTCACTGATGGAGTGGAGGCCACACCGGGAACACCAGATACATCCAAAGAGACTCGCAGGTGAAGTGTCGCCTCACCTGGAAGGACTGTTTGGGGCCCTGAATGGTGGTGGGGGAGGAGGTGCAGGGTAGGTTAACGTCTGAGGAGTATGTGATGGCTCCTGTACTCGCTGGAGATTTGAAGAATGGGGGGGGGGGGTGATATCACTGAAACCTACCGATTATTGAAAGGCCAGGTTGGAGTGGAAATGGTGAGGATATTTTCCTATAGTGGGTGAATCTAGTGCACAGACTCAGAATACAAAAAAAAGGTCCCTAAATAATGAGGCGGAATTTATTTAGCCAGAGGGTGGTGAATCTGTGGAATTCTTTGTCACGGGCAACTGTGGAGGCCAGGTCATTGGGTATATTTAAAGCAGAGGTTGATAGGTTCCTGATTAGTAAGGGTGTCAAATACTGGAGAGGAGGCAGGAGAATGGGGTTGAGAGGGAAAATAAATCAGTCATGATTCCATTCTGTTCCCATGTCTCATGGTCTTGTGGTTTTATCAGGAAAATGTCCCGATGAAGGGTCTCGGCATGAAATGTAGACTGTTCACTTCCCTCCATAAATGCTGCCTGACCTCTTAAGCTCCTCCAGCATTTTGTGTGCGATGCATTTCACGTTGGTGTCCCGAGAGCAATTCCTTCCACCGGGAAGTCTGTGAGTTGGCAGGCTGCCCCACACTGCCCACCCTTTGGTACTCGTTGTGGTCACACATTCCTCAGCACAAGCTGAGGGGTGGGGCAGTCCCGTGACTCTGTGCACTGGGTGGCCCACACCACATTCCTCCCTCGTACAATTCACAGTGTGGTGCAAAAGTCTCAGACACATGTATAGATAGATAGGAGCCTCAGACTTCTACACAGTAGTGTATTTGTCAACGTGGAGCGGAGAGTGAGTGTGTAAATCTGGTGGGAGCAAAGAATGTTGGGAATGGCGAGGGTGGGGCACCTTGGGAGGGGTGTGGGGGAGGTGGTAGAGAAGGAGTGTCAGGAGGGGAGGGTGGTGAGGGTGTAGACACAGCCAGCCCTGAGACACCAGGCAAGGTCATTTCATTCGAAGAATTGGTTTATTGATCATTACAGAATGCCTCTCAGGTGCTTCCCATTCCCTCCCCTCTCCCTTCCCCTTTTCCCAGCCATGATTCCCCTCTCCCTGCCCCCTTCCCACTCTCAGTCCACAACAGAGACCAGAATCAGATTTATCACTCACATATGTCTTGAAATTTGTTTATTTTTGCAGCAACAGTACAGTGCAATACATAAAATTACTACAGTACTGTGCACTCTAACTATAAATATGTGCCTTAGACTTTTACACAGTTCTGTAAAAGAGCAATGTGTCAGATGGATCTAGTTGTGCCAGTACTAATGTTGATGGGATAAGCAGTAGTTACTAGGCAGCCACTCGAAGGACATTATCATGCCACAGTAACCATCAACTTTTGGGGTGATGTTTCCTATTGTGGGATAGTCTGAATATTTTTCTGTCAAAGGTGCAATTGTTCTGACTATTATGCTGAAGAATTAGTTTTGTCTGAACTTGCAAAGCACATACTGTGAAAACAATAGGAGCTTCTGCTCTGTTGGAAGGGAGATGGCGGGAGTGTACAAAATGCCAAAAGCAAGCCAAAGTCTTTTATTCCTCCCCATTAACAGTTGTGGCCTCAGTGATGTTAAAGGAAGATAGAGGTATACAAAATTATGAGGGATATAGACAGGGCAAATGCAAGCAGGCTTTTTCCACGGAGTTTGAGTGAGCCTAGAACTAGGGGTCATAGGTTAATGGTGAAAGGTGAAATGTTGAAGGGGAATCTGAGGAGGGTGATCTTCACTCGGAGGGTGGTGTGAGTGTGGAACAAGCTGCCGGAGGAGGTGGTGGATGCCGGCTTGATTGCAAAATTTAAGTGAAATATGTGGATGGGAGGAGAATGGAGAGCTCTGACCCAGGTGCGGGTTGATGGGACGAGGCAGAATACCGGTTCAGCACTGTCTAGATAGGCCAAGGGGCCTGTTTATGTGCTGTAGTACACTATGACTCAATGATTCTAATTTGCAGACCATAAGATTATGAAGTATAGGACACAGATTAAGCTATTTGGCCCATCAAATCTGTTCTGCTATTCCATCATGGTTGATTTATTTTGCCTCTCAACCCCATTCTCCTGCTTTCTCCCCGTAACCATTGACAGCCCTTACTAATCAAGAACCTATCAATTTCCACATAAAACATTTATTTATACAGCGTGGAATAGGCCCTTCTAGCCCCTCAAGCCACACCGCCCAGCAATCCCTGATTTAACCCTAGCCTAATCATGGGACAATTTACAATGACCATTTGGTACATCTTTGGATTGTGGGAGGAAACCAGAGCATTCGGAGGAAACCCACACGATCATGGGGAGAACATTCAGTCTCCATTCAGACAGTGGCACGAAAATACCCAATGACCTGGGCTCCACAGCCGTCCGTGGCAATGAATTACACCCTCTGACTAAGGAAATTCCTTCCCATCTTCGTTCTAAAGGGATGTTCTTGTTTCCTGAGGCTGCATATTCTGTTCTTGCACTCTCCAGGTCTAGGATGAGCTGATTTTAGCAGGTCAGGCGTTTGTTGTGGGAAGGAGAGTCATGACTTGCCCCAACAATCCCTGCAGGAAAAGTGATGGAAGCAACAGGATCAGGGAAAGGAGAGCAGGAATCAGTGAAGTCCTGAAGCAGGGCTTCAAACCAAAATATTGACAAGTCCTCCCCCCCTACCCGCCCCCTACAAATGCTGCTCGACCTACTGAGTTGCTGAAGCAGACTGCATGATGCTCCAGATTCCAGTGTCTGTTGTTATAGAGAGACAGGCCTTTCAGCCCATCTAATCCAGGATGAACTATCAATCTACCTAGACCCATCAACCCTCACCTGGTCCATAGCCCTCCATATCTTTCCCATCCATGTACTTATCCAAACTTCTCTTAAATATTGCAAGGAGGAGAAGATGGCGTTGCGACGCAGCATGCAGCTGCCACTCTGGTGAATGATATCTGTAACAATTCAAGTAGGGTGCCGTGCACTATTCTGATTTGATGGAGACAGACGTGAGAGCACGGAGGAACATTGGGAGAAGCCTCTGAAATGCCTGCTTCGCTGCTGCTGCTACTGTGTGATCTGGAATCTTCGGAGGAGAAGGCCCTGAGTCCTCGCCTTTGCTTGTTGCTTGGCAGCCAGGGCGAAGTCGAAGCGCTCGGCAGAGGATGGCGCACGGGAGATTGTATCGGAGGGGCTGGTCGGAGGCTCGAAGTTTTCAGACAGACTCAGAGTCGGCTGTGGTCGGGTGCTTCAAATGCATTGGCAGTTGTCGGCGCCTGGAGGTTTATGGCAGGGAGGGTTTCTCCCTTTTGCCGCCTGCTATCTGGGACTATCGGGAGTTGATCGGAACTTTGAGACTTTTTTTTAACCGTGCTCATGGTCTGCTCTTTATCAAATTATGGTATTGCTTTGCACTGTTGTAACTATATGTTATAATTTATGTGGTTTTGTCAGTGTTAGTCTTTGGTTTGTCCTGTTTTTTTGTGATATCATTCTGGAGGAACATTGTATGATTTTTTAATGCATGCATTTCTAAATGACAATAAACGAGGACTGAGTGTCCTCATAATCTAATCTAATCTAATCTAATCAAACCTTTATTCACCACTTCCACTGGCAGCTCATTCCACACTCACACCATCCTCAAGTTCCCCTTAAACATTTCACCTTTCACCCTTAACCTATGACCTCTAGTTCCAGTCTCATCCAACTTCACTGGGGAAAAGCCTGTTTGCATTTACCCTATTTATACCCCTTATAATTTTGTGTATCTCTATCAAATCTCTCCTCATTCTCCAATGCTGCAGTCTCTCATGTCTCCAGTAACTTTTGTTTGTTTGTGCACTGCTGAGCAAAGGTCTTAAGCACGCATATATATAGCCAAGGTGATTAAGACATTTTCACAGTACTGTATGTGTCAATGTGGAGCGGAGAGCCAGTTTGTAAATCTGGTGGGAGCAGAGGATTTGGGAATGGTGGAAGTAGAGCGCCGCAGGAAGGGTGTGGGACAGGTGGCAGAGAAGGAGTGCCAGGGGCAAGGGGTGATGTGGGTGCAGACACACCCCAGCCTTGGGACACCAGGCAAGGTCAGTTGATTCCAAGCGCACAGAATGTCTTTCTGGAGCTTCCTGCTCCCTCCTCTCTCCGTTCCCCTTGTCCCAACTGTGATTCCCCTCTCCCTGCCCCCTTCCCACTCTCTGTCCACAACAGAGACCCATATCAGAATCAGGTTTACCATCAAATAAACACCTCTTAGTTTCCAGCTGCG